>NW_023494792.1:46109967-46674967 GCF_904425465.1 Colossoma macropomum | reverse complement strand
CAACCAATCATGTAATCTGACCAGGGAATTTTAAAACTTTTGCACAAACTGCATAACACAAAGCATGATAGTTCCAAAATAAGAATAATAAATTACATGTATAGTGCTATATATTTCTATAGATCCTTTTATACATTAAAAATACAGTTCAAAGTGTTAAGAAAGAAAGAAGACAATAAAAATTACAAGTAAATATGAGTGCAATAGAAAACAGAGAAAACAAAAGCACTGCTCATGGAAGGAAATAAGGATTTTTACTACTAAGCTTATAATAGTAGTAAAAATCAGAAGAATACTAAGGAAAACAAGCAAATGCAGTTCAGTAAAGCATTTTAAAAACAATGTAAAATAAAATGAATGAAATGATCTTGAAACAATGTCAAATTATACAGAGAATATAATTAAATATCTAGAAAAAAGCTAGATTCAAAGCATATTTTAGTTATTTTAGCCTTTTAAAATGGCTAAAACATATTGCCTTTGTGGGAAAAATGAATCAACATTGCATGAGTTCCTTACTCAAATAAAAGTAGTAAAAGTATGAGAAAGAAAGAGTAAAATACCCTAGTAAAAAAATACTTGGATAAATGTTGATGTATGATATATGACATGATGTATGTACTGTGTAGTATAAAGGTATATGCTCCTAAATGTACTGTATTGAGTGTTAATAAGAGGCAAACAACCAACTCTGCTTTTTTAGAGCAAATGGTAAAAATTGCTTTTTGAACCAACCAGGGGTGTTTCCGAAAGCGTCACTGAGCAGCTACCACAGTTAAATAATAGAGAGACCATGGCTATAACTAGCTATGAGGACGCAGAGGTCCGGACCTCAGTAGTTTCGGAAGGTTTCGGGAGGGTTTTAAGAGATTCAATGCGGAAAAAAGGGACTACCCAATGAGCTGTGATTGGTCAGAACAGCTGTGGCTCAGCCCTAGACTTAACTGCCCACTCTGTTCATCTCTGTATGAGACACTACACAGCCCAGAGAAGCAGAGTAACTTTGACTTTTTGAGATGTTCAGGTATGCAGCACACATGCTATAGGCTAACATATCGCAATGGTAAAAGAATTTAGCTGGCTTATAGTGTATAAGCACAATGAACATATTAAGATAGTAAAATGCAAACCCTATGTTTTATTTTTGTTTGAACTGCTTATGATAATGCTGACTAAAGGCTCCATAGAGGCTACAGGCTCCATAGTTGGCTATATTAGTGATTAGACGAGAAATTAAAGTTGTATTTTGTCACCTACACATTAAATACTACTACCAGCATGAGAACATTCACTGTTAACCAGCATATTGATGGTATAACATCATATAGTTAATATTATTAAGGAACTATTATTAACTATTATTAAGGAATGAGTAGCTACCTTTCCTGTTAGCTGGGGTTTAATAAAGACAGCATTTTAAAGCATATATTTTATATGTGCTTTTATAATAATCAGTAAGGACAAAGATGCAAAAGAGCCAAGCAAACATAGATATATCATTAAATGATTCATTAAAAAAACTTAAACAGGGCTTAAAAGAGAAACATACAGTTGGGGTAATACTTATATTGGCAGTTAGTTTATTCACTATGAGATGTGGATCACATTTCTACAAAATGGACCTCACTAAAATTTAATCCTACTTTTGGCCCTGAGAGATACTATCATTTTGAACACTCTCTCTCCACGGTTACCATGGTGGTTGTTCGGTGATGGTTTCAGAATGTGCAGTCCAGGTCAAATAGATCTTGTAAGGTCATAGATGTGAACTTTTTGTATTTGCACCTTTCAGAACATGTGCTGACTGGTTTCACATCTAGTAGGATTTTGATTTGCAAACGTTGCCTGATTTGTATGAATAAAAATGAAATGTAGTGAGTAAAAGTAAAAAGTACTACCTGACAGAAATACTCAAGTAAATTATACTTAGATAGATAAATCTGACAGTACACTTAAGTACAGTACACTTCTTTTCTTACTTATACTTTGTTACGTCATTACATTGTAGCTGTTGTGGTGTTTTTAGATTGACAGGAGAATCAGCAGTATGGACTGAGGTTAATTTAACTCTGGAGGCTGGTGTGTGTAGGCACTGAGGCATAAACATTAATGATGTCTTATTGCAGAAAGGAAGACAGCAGTGCGGTGTTCCGTGCTGCTAACACATTCTCCTAATTTGAAGAGCTGTTGCAACTTTTTTTCCCCATATTTTAATCTGACTGTAAATACGGTTCTGTTCAGGCTGCCTGTGACCCTGCTCGCTTTGCTCTGCACACTGAAAGTTCCATTTGTGTACTTGCGGGTAGTTCTGACAGTAATTGTTGGAATAGCTTCGGTCTGAAAACACAAATTAAGGCTAGGAGAGTCCTGCCAAGAGGAGAAACAAAGTAGGATTTAACTGAGGAGGATTTAGAGCGTGCGAGCATGTGAGCATGCCAGTGTGTACAAAGATGCAACCGAGGATGTTTTTTCTCATATTATTCAATACATGCCATGTTTCTTTCTCTTTTTTTACACATCACCCTTAATTCTGTGTTGCTGTGTTCAATTTTACCCGCTGGGTGTGTATGTATGTGTGTGCTCGGCAGCGTTTTAGACACTTTCAAAGATGTCTCATGAGATGGTAATTGAGCGGGCCTCTCAGAAATCATATGAAAATCATTTCTTCGAGCTTTGTTTTGAATATCACTCCATTCACACCGGATGAAAGGCGGTTTATTATCCCATTATGAAGCTCATGTCAGCAACAATGTGATGGAAAGGCTTCCCTCACAACGCTATTTTTTTATTTATTTTTTTATTGCCAAAAAAAAACTTTTAATGGAATCCAGACAATGACAATTATCTGCAGGCAATTCACTTTCTTGTGAATGAGGTCCCATTAATTGCATTTACGGACTTTCAAATGAAGTATGTCGAATGCTTTTAGTCAACGATTCCCAAACCAATTTGCATGGTAATGAATAGATTTCTGAGGGATCTGAAATGGTCCCTGAATGCATTTGGGCTACAGTTGGGAAATTATGAACATGACATTCTCAGAGACTCTGAGGTTATAGTTTAGTTCTTTTACAAGTCACTATTTATGTGTTGAGTCACATCATAAAGTCAGTACTTATATAGCAAGTCCCACGACCAACATTAGAAATTGCAGTCATCAGCATAAATCCAAAATAAATATTTTGTAGTTATGTCAATTATATCATGCTCAATTATAATTTTTGTCAAATAAACAGATTGTAAACTTTCAATCAATACCACATTTATGTTTGTAAGTAGTAGAGGGGACATTTTATTATAATTTAAATTTGATGGAATGCTATTGTTGTGCATGGTCTTGTTTAGTTTAGCATAAAGAAACCAATATTCTTTAGATTTTTATCATTTTTCAGTCATTTCTTGGCCTAAAAACAGCAAAAAGTCAGAAGAGCAGATTTGTGTCTGTAATAAAGACTGCAAATGAAAAGTGTAATTTGATAGTGTATAATGTAATAAACCATGCAATAATATGTGATATTATATATATATATATATATATATATATATATATATATATATATATATATATATATATATTTATATATATATATATATATATTATATGTGATATATATTTCATTTTGTATTAAGCCATGTAATTATACGTGTATTTATATAGTTACACTTGAGTAATATAGCAAAATGAAGGTAGTTACTCTCAACTTCCAAGGCTTGCTTTACACAGCGAAATGTTCATACAACTAAATTGCATGAATTGCATAATGTAAAGCTTCCTGCAACTCATTAGAAACTCAACCGCAACAGTTGCAAGTGTCTCAAGTTTTATGAAACAGCCAATGAAAATGGCAATAATGCATCACATAATCCCATCAGATGACATACTTCAAAATGGCTAATTTCACTAGATCAATGGACAAGAAAAAAGAGACCTTCCAGACTCAAAGTTTCCTGAGCTGTGACAACAAACGTGAGCATCTCAAAGCTAATGTTTCTGTAACCAGCTGTGTTAACTAGCCAGCTAATGCTAACAGCTCTTTTAAATGGCTGCTTGTGCCACCATTTAGTCTTCTTTATCCTGCTGTTATCATGATTTGCATTTGTATTCTCCTCTTTTAATGCTCACTAATTTTACACAGATCTCAGATTCATTTGGAATCCAAAGGATGAAAATGATTATAGAAAGCTAGACTGAGACACACCCGTCTGTGAACTTGTTGTGCTTCTAGGACAGGATAAGTGAGACATCAGGTAGGCCATAACTGTAATGGCTCCTTAACCACTTAAATGGGCAGCTTATTACACACTTCTATAACCTAAGAATACCTCTGCCAGTTTGCACTTAAGTTCCTGCAGTTACTCTATAATAAGCCTTAGTGTGTAATAAGCCAGGGATTTTAAGGGGCCAAACAGTCATTTTTAAAGGCCCAACATACACTAGATAACCAAATTGAAAAAGACAACAAATAAATTAACACTAAACAAAAGAACGGCAATGTCAAATATATTTAAAAAATGATTAAAAAAAATGCTGCGAATATGTAAATTACACCTCACAGATGACTTTTTAGTGAGAACAATCGGTGTATCAAAACTACAATCTGATAACTTGAACAGTCAGTAGAGTAATGGATATGTTGCATGCAACTTTAGTTGCTTTTGATTTGCTTCAGGCAACTCACAACATGCAACTAGTTGTGTGAGAGTCTCACCATTTAAAGCCAGCCAAAACAACACTGTTGAAAACAGGGCCCTGATGAAAACAGGTGCACTCCATTTGAGACAACTTTGTCTTTTTGATTGCTGATATTATTTCATCTATTTGCAATAATGAAATAAATAAAACAACAAAACCAAGCAACAAACAGACAAGCAATTACATACACCTTCCAAGCTGCAAAGGAATCTCAATGAGCACCCAGTTTCCACTGATAGCAGATTTTGTCTGACAGTGGCAGCTTTGTCAGTTGGCTTGGGGCAGCAGCCTTGGCAGCATCGCAAACTGCCTGCTTCTGTAGATTCCAATCCAGCCAATCCTCGGCCTCCTCCCAGAACTTGGCCTGGCCTAAAAGAGGTGGGCATAAAAACAGTGGAAAGGGGAGATCTCAGCTCACTGAGGAATTTTGATTGACAGGTACGTTCCTCAGGGTTGATTTAACCCAACTGTGTCCAACAACTACATTTAAAATGAAAAGGAAAAATGCCACAGGGTATCTACATTCCTGAAAGTTTCACCTCCAATGCCTCATTGAGGCAATCAAGAACATCTGAAGGTAATAATTAGATGAATCCGGTGGGGTCAGTGAGGCGTTGGAGGTGAAACTTGCAGGAATGTAGATATCCAGAAGGGGTTGGTAACTACTGCTTTGAAGGGATGAAATTTGGTACAGTTAAAGCTTGGATGAACGTCTAACACAGTGCTCTCCAGACCTGGTCCTGGAGAGCTGCATTCCTGCAGAGTTTAGTTGCAACCTGTATCCAATAAGCTATATAATACATACAATAATAAATCTGATCCAGCCAATCAGGGATTTGGGAAAAGATTGATTAGCTGGAGCAGGTGTGGCAAACTGTGGTTGGAACTACATGCTTTTTTGTTACTTTTACATTTTTCAGTGTTTTGTTCAAAATCATGAACAAAACAATGGATAATATGATAAATTAAGTGATACAGTCTTTTTACAGTTGTATGTAAAATGATTGTGCCCCTGGTCAAATGACATGCTTTGTTGATTTTCTAAGTGAAAAAAAAAAATAGCACATCCTCTACAGAGAACACATTTCTGCACGTTTTAATACACAATTACTGTTTGTTTGTTAGTTTAACATATTGAAAAACAAAGTTGTGTCCTGTGTAAAAGTTATATTGTTTTCATAATATGTCAAACTCAGGTAAAAATAGAAATTGCACACTAAAATTTGTAAAATGTGTTAACTTATTTACACTTACAAAATCAACAATACATGTAATTTGACCAGCGGCGTATATGACTATGTACAGTGGGGTCCGAAAGTCCAAGGCCACATTGAAAAACTGGAATTTTTTTCATTTAAACTTAGAAATAAATAACTGAAAGTTTTAGAATGTTGAATTATTTAAGAGGAAGAAAAGTCATGACAAGCAAAATAAAGGGTAACACTTTATTTGAAGTGGTCCTTTGTAGATCCTTAATAAGCTCTCAAAACAGATTTTCAGTAACACATCAAGAGCATATCAGTAAAGTAGCAGTAGTGAAGCATCTGGAAACACTGAAGTAAATATCTTGAAGATATTCTGTTGATACATTACTTACATTAAGTAGATGCATTGTTAATATGTTACTTCCATTATGCAAAAAATAATCTCAAACCAAAATCTAACCCTAACCCTGGCCCTAATCCCAACCCTCATATGTTTTTGACATGTTATTGAGGGTCCGTTTATTGTTTGTTTAATCTAAAAGGACCACTCAAAATAAAGTGTCATCAAATGTGTGATGTCAACTTGTGACATTGACCATGTGAAGGATTTTGTACAAAAAGGTCAGTTTTTTTATAGTCTTTTCAATTGAAGTTCGTGTTCAGTCGACTCTCAGGTGGACTTGATCTACTCATCAGAGGCTTGGGCACAAACTTGTGGAGTCTATTTTACTTAAATTGTTATACTGATAATATAATTTGTAATGAAAACTGTGTTTTAACTGGATGAGGAAAGCAAAATAGAAGCATTTTCAGACGACTTTTGGACTTTTAAACATTTATTCAGATTTGAGCTCAGGAAAGCTCAGAGAACATAAGGACTAAAGGAAATGTAACATTTCAGAACAAATATTAATGGGTGAAAGGTGCTGTGGTGCTCTGACCTGAGTGACGAACCGCACAAGAAGAAGAAGAAGACTAAATATAAATCACTATTAGAAATTGAAGAATATGTCTGTAGTTCAAGTTTTTCTCAAATAAATAAAGCAATGTGGGAGTAGAGACCGAGCAAGCGAGAGAGAGAGAGAGAGAGAGAGAGAGAGAGAGAGAGAGGGAATAAAAGAATCCAGGTACAAACAGTCTAAGCCCCAGCTGGGGCAACAGGGAAATAAATACCTCGAGACGTCCCGAGGAAATGCCATGTCAGAGCATGCGGGTGAGTTATCTGTGACGGCCCAGAGAGAGAGAGAGAGAGAGAGAGAGAGAGAGAGAGAGAGAGAGAGAGAGAGATGGAGGGAGGTATCAATTCTTAATCTCTCCTCATCTCTACTCCCTGCTGTACTGTCTCAGCAGCCACGGACTCCGACAAACATCCTTTTCAATCTCCTATCCGTCCATTCTGTCTTCCAAGACGGTGGTCCGGCTCAGCAGGCTCACTTGTGGCCTAAGCTCAAACAGCCTATGCAAACCCCACAGCTGTGGTGGGGCTTCTCTTTCAGAGAATGAATCCATCACCATGTGCAAATGACCCATATTGTGAAGCTTTAATTAATATTGATTTCGTGTTAAAGGTTTTTTTGTTCCTTCAATTAATATTAAGAATATGTACCAAAAAACTGAGCACTGAACTGACTTGATTGAAATGTGTACATCATTTCCACATTAATAAAAATATTACATCAGAATTAGGGGCGCACAATTGGAAACGGCCAAGATCAGAATCAGCCCATATTGAAATCAGCAGATACCCGGCACTAGTACGAGTGTGTTGTGATGGTGTGAGCTTCAGGTATTTAAATAAACCACTGGCCAATTTGGCTATAAAAAAAACTTGAAATCAGCCAAAAAAGTCAACACAATCACTGCCAAAAAGTAAATGTAACAACAAAATTGTACTGATGTAATATAAATTTCAGTCAGGTAAATTCAGTTTCAATGATTGTATGTTCAGAGATAATACAGTTACACAAGATTACAGTGACAACTCAGATGCGCTAAGTTGCTAATTACTTTAAAATTCTACAACAAATCATTTCATTTGTATTATCTGCATGGTGTGACATATTCTGAGTTTCAAGTTTCTCTAATATGCACCAAACAGTCCATGTCCATGCACTTGTGCTCTTGATTAACAGCCATGTCCTTAAATTTTACACGCAACTAGTTTAACTTCTTAAAATCCCAGCCAAATTGCATGCTATCAAAAAAGCAGTCAATCAGCCAAGACATGTTTGGTGTCCAAATTTTGCTTCTTTCGTTTAGAACTGGAATTGCTAGGATAACGTTGCTGACAAACATTGCAAGTCAGTAGTCACCCAAACTATTTTCACAAATACATGCCTAAAAATTCTCTACAATTGCTCATAGTGCATCCAACTCTTATTTCAGTTCATGCATATGAATTTGATGACCACATTCTCTGCACAAGTGACCTTCAGTCATAAATATTTGAATAATAATATATTGCATCAGTTGGATGCTGCATTTCCTGGACCATCTCTTAGCTACAAATGGCATGACAGTAAGTGAGCACTGTGACGGAGCTGCCCTCTGCCACAATATATATTTGCAAAGACTTCCTATGTAATGGGGACATTTCATATTCAAACAGTCAGACACATGCTGTTTTTAAATAGCCTTTATTGATTGATAGTGTTTATGCTGGAAAGCTGAAGTTGAATGGTGAATAAGAGCAAACCTGCAGGGAAAAAAAAAAGAAAAAAAAAAACTTAATGTTGAATATGAACTGTTTCATTTATAAAAGTGTTAAGAGTTAATGTTGCTTGCTTTAGCAATTTAACTAAACAGTTTAAGCACTGTTATATTTTTGAACACTTGGGGAAGTCAAGAAAGGTTTAATTGAGTAACTAAATGAAATAAGAAGGCAAAAGTACTTACCTGTGAATAGATTCCAGAGGAAGGTAGCCATGTTTTCATCCAGGGAGGAAAACAGTAGCCTTTGTCTGGTGAGTTTTTATAGTGAACTTTTCCCGCGCAAAAACCGGAAGTGATGTCACATAACTTGATGTTTAGCTCTATAAAAGCCCTAGAGGGGGCAGAGTGAGCTAGTCGAGTGGAGAAGTTAATGAAATGTGGTTGGAGCCCAAAGAATGCTGAAATTGTGATTGAATAAGAGGCTTCATACTAAGTTATATATATTTGTAAATATTGAGTTTCATTTATTTTCTTTTCCTTTTTTGCACTGGATAAATTGCATTTTGTTTTCTTCACTGAGATTCAATAAACACCTACTTTTGCACCTAACCTGAAACATACCCATGTGTCTTTTCCATCGGACCATCACAAGCACAATGAAGACAGAGAAAAAGTAAACATCACTTACCTCAGGTTCACTTCTTTGAGGTGTTGTCTGTAAACATTTACTTGGTACAGCTGTAGATTTTAGAATATGCCACTAAAGACCTTCTTTGGAATCATCAGGTGAAAATTGATCACCACATACACAGAGATTCTGCACTGTAAGTTTACTGAACATCTGCCCTGCTAGCTTGTGGCTCATTGACAACAGCCACAGTGTATGTGTCAGCATCAGTAGGAAATTGGTGGTAATGTATCAGACTACCCATAGATTTATTTGTCTGCTTCTGCAAAATAGAACACCTTATTTTCATAGGTTTATCATAATCCGATGTGCAACTTCTACCTCTGTTATAATAAGCAAGCCTTAAGTATTTCTGTGCTAACACTATGTACCTACATAGAACACTCTCCTGTGCTCCAGCCTTGCAAAGTTTGAAGGCGGAATAGTTATGCGGATGTTGTGTATGACAATGTAGTTCCAATTTAGCCTAACCCGCTCAGGTTGACGATGAATATGCAACAGGATGTCGTACATAACAGAATAAACATTCTTGGAAAGCTAGCATTGTGCCATTCCAATGAGGACTCCAGTGCTATCATATGCACTTTAGCAGCTTTGTAATCCAGGCTTGAACTGCCCTGTCTTTTTGGAGACTTTGTAAAATAATTGCATAATGACAAATCTGTCACTGAATGTCTTCTGTAATTATTTACCCATTTCTCTGTGTTAAAAACAGTTATTGTTATTGTTAGCTTGGCTGTTAGCCATCCACTGGGGTCGAGTCTGTTGACCAGTCAGAGTCTGTGTTCCTGACTCACTGACCCATGCAGAGGCTGTGTACCTGATTTGTCTCTGGACCGCGCTACCTTTCAGGGGAAAATGAAAGTATGTCCTTAGCACGCAACGTTCACAAAACATTGACTCCTGACTACAACATTCTCTGATGTCGCATACAACATCATCAAGAGGGTTGAATGTGTAAATAAGGCTTATGTAAGTTTAGGTAGCATATTAACATAATTTGAAGCAAATGTATGAAGATTTTGGCATATATTTATGGAAATTCTTAGGGTGACTACAGACTTCCAGTGTTTGTTAGCACAATTAGCCCAGTGTTTCCAGTTCTAAACTAAAAAAGAAACATTTGGAACCCAAACATGTCTTGGCTGATTGACTGCATTTGGGATTAAGTGGGAAAAAATCATGTAAGTATGATTTTTTGCTGAACTATTGGTTTAATACAGTTGATTTCAATCAATCAAATTATGGCTTCGATGGGCTCCAATACCAGTCTCTCAGATCAGATTGAGACATCCCTACTAATAACAGTGGGCTGGTGTCTCACACCTTCAAAGAAATGCATTAGAACATGATGCACCACTTTTCTGCCCCCTGCCAGTTACTCTTTAGGAACAGGTGAAGAATTCATTTGCAAAAAAAAAATAATAATAATAAAAAAAGTTAAATGGCATCATTTAAAAAAACAAGCTGACTGTCGTGAGTTATTCTTAACACAAAGTGCATTCTGTACCCTAAATACACTTTGTCACAAAAGCAGAAACAGTCAAATGTCAGCGCTGTTCTCGAGCAGAAACTGATAAATCTGTTCAGCAAATCAGAGCGTAGTATTCAGGTCAGGTGACGCAACACTGTCGTCAACTGTTCTTCTCCCAAAGTGCAGTACATAGGTTTTACAATAATAGCTACTGCATCTAAACAGTGCACAATGTGTCCAACGAAGAACCTGTTTGGGTTCAGCCATGTATGTACAATTCCATACTGACCATAAAGTGCAATATTTGGGTGCAAAAGGCAAAATTTCATAGCTCACATAGTGCACTATGTAGGGAGCAGTGGGCCATTTGAGATTCAGTCTTAGGATTTTTCGAGGTATGATTGTGTAGATGTTACGTATAGAATATTGACCATTAATTGGCTGTTTTTGTTGCAGTTTTCAGTACTTTACCTGCTCGTTTTATGTTGAAGAATGTTAAATACGGCACTTAAAAGAAACATGCATTCGTTACATGACTTTGTTTAACTCTGAAACATGAAATGACCATCAAAGTAAAAAAAAAACACAATTTCTCAAGTTTGATTTTGTAAATTACCTGTCTTTTGTTGGGTTGTATTCACTTAATCAAGTTTCAAGTTTATTTGTCATTTGCACAACATGTCAGGACATTCATGCATTGAAATGCTGTTGGTGAGGCACAGGTAATCACTCTACAGCAGGGCAGCATTATATGCATACTAAAAAACAAAAAGCAACAAAAAGATCCCACTGCAGTTTGATTAATATTACCCAGCATGCACAATAAAAAAAAACATAATTTATGAAAATCCATTAAAAGTGGATCTTTGGGTCATCAGAGGGGCCCTTCAGCCAGGCCGAAGCTCAAGGCCTGCCGTCACGGCACTCATGGGACACTTTGGCTCTTCGAAGAGCAAATCTGGCTGTTGACCTTAATTTTCTCTCTGATAAATGGTCACTATGGGATGTTCCAGAGGAAATAATAAAACTGTTTGAGGTTTGTTAACCTTTGCCTCATAGCCTGGATGGATGGCCTTCACTGCTTCAGAATGAGTTCTGAAGCAGCAGATGCTTCAGTTTAAGTGCCAAAATCTCACTGTCTGCACAGCATCAAAGTTAAGGTCACAATGTGTGAAATGTCTGAGCACAAAAGAAAGGTAAACCTTGGTGAATTGCTTTGCTAAGATGGCTAAAAGGAGATTTTAGACAAAAATCGTAAAGCCTGAAAGAAGCCTTTAGCTATGAATTAATAAAGCAAAAAGCCGTGGGAAGTTGTACGTTACAACGATTTCTTTCTTCGATTTGCACCGTAGATCAGCAGTGAGTATCGTTCTGAATGCTCTTTGCCTGATCTACGGCGTCTCCTCAGCGCAACCCTTGCACCATCCTCAAAACAAAACTCTGCGCTTAAATCACTCTCCACAGCAGAATCTTCAAACCCTCACAGACCTTTCCAGAGCTCTGCATGCCTTGCTGTGAGCTACTCAGCTGCTGCACACACTGTGAGCAGAATCACTCACGGTACAAAGTAAAACCCATTATTTCTGTGCAGTTCCAGAACACTCTCCTCATCTCTCTCCCTCACTCCATCTCTTTTCTCTTCCTCCCTTTCTATCTGTGCTTTTCTGTCTTTCTGCCAAGATTCAGGGCAGTTTCGTTCCCTCTCTCTCTCTCTCTCTCTCTCTCTCTCTCTCTCTCTCTCTCTCTCTCTCTCTTTCTCCTCATCTTTTTTCTCTACTAAACATCTTTTGTCTCTGTCTCTGTCTCTCTCTCTCTCTCTTTTTCTTTCTCTCTTACTCTTCCTCTCTCTCTCTTGCTCTCTTCCTCTTTCTCACTCTCTCTTTCTCCCTCTCTTTTTTCTTTCTTCCTTTCTCTCCTATAATCTTCTGTCTCTCTCTCTTGCTCTCTCTTCCTCTTTCTCTTTTCTCTCTTCCTTCCTCTCTCTTCTTTTCTCTTATCACCTTCATCTCTTGATTGCTCTGTCACTCTTCCTCTTTATTTCTTTCATGTTTTTTATCTGTCTCACTCTTCTTCTCTCTTACGCTTGCTGTCTCATTCTTTCTCTCTCTCTCTCCCTTTCTTAATCTTCATTTTTCTCTTCTTCTTTCTCCCTCTCGATGTTTTTTCTGTCTCTCTTTTTCACTTTCTCTCACTTCCTTTTCCTCTCTTCATTTTCTCTGTCATGCTCTCTCACTCTTTGCCTTTCTCACTCAGCCTCTATTTTTCTTCCTCACTCTTCACTTTTTCTTTCTCTCACCCTCTTCCTCTCCTGCTTTCTCTCTCTCATTCTCTCTCTTTGTCTCTCGCTCTCTCTCTGTCACTATATTGCAGTCTTTCTCTTCTTGCTCACTCTCTTTCTTCATTTCTCACCCACTCTTTGCTCTATCTATCTCTCTATGCTGCCTTCTGTCTCACTCTTCCTCTCTGTCTTCCTCTTCTTTTATCTCACTCATCATTTCACTGTCTGTCTCTTTTTCTTTTCTCTTTCTGTGCAATTCCTCTTTCTCTTCTTTTCTCTTATTCATCTTTTCTCCTTTATTCTATTTTCTCTCCTACTCTTTTTCTCTATTTCTCTCTTTCTTTCATTCTTTCTCTCTATTTCTCTCTCTCCTGCTTTCTCTCTTACTCTTCCTTGCTCTCTCTCTTTTGCTGTCTTCCTGTCTCTCATTCTCTCTTTTTCCCCATCTCTTTTTTCTCTCTTCCTTTCTCTTCCTCTTTCTCTTTTCTCTTTCTTCCTCTCTCTATTCTTTTCTCTGATCATCTTCCTCTCGTGATTGCTCTCTCACTTTTCCTCTTTATCGTTATGTTTTTCTATCTGTTTCACTCTTCATCCCTCTCTCTCTCTGTCTCACTCTCTCTTTCCCACTCTTCATTTTCCTCTTCCTCTTTCTCTCTCTGTCTCTCGATCTTTATCTATCTCTCTTTTCAGTTTTTCTTTCTCTCTCTCTCTTCCTCTCTTGCTTTCTGTCACAGTCTTTCTCTGTCTATCTCTTTTTCTCTTCTCTTTCTGTGCAATTCTCTCTCTCTCTCTCTCTCTCTCTCTCTCTCTTTCTCTCTCTCTCTCTCTCAGTGTCAGTCAATCGGGCCAGGGAGCAGCAATATAACAATAGAACTAGTCATCAACACTGAGAGAGAGAGAGAGAGAGAGAGAGAGAAAGAGAGAGACTTTCATTCCCAAACCACACTGTTTACATCCTCTGGTTAATTGATGCTCTTCGGCACTGTTTGACAATAGACGCCCGTGTGTGTGAGAGATCAGGGTGATGGTAATGGGATGCAGCATCCTGGGCTGATTTCTTTGTTCCACACTGTCAGTAAAGCAGCGGAAAGATACGCGTCTCTCTCATCACGAGTGCCAACATTCATTTGCAAACTTAACATTTATCAACACTTTCCATGGCTCATCTCTTAAGAATAGATTATGCTTAATTAAATAGCTGATTATGAACGAGAGGAACATGACAGCACTTCCTCACATTCTGCTTCGATGAAAATAATTTGTCTTATTGATCCGCATGACAGTTATGAATGTGTGGCATTTTTATTTATCATTTTGCATCTCATCTCTGCCTATTAACTGTGATATATGGGAATCAAATTTTAATAAGATACGACTTGAGTGCTGTGCAGTAAGACAAGCTTTGGGAAATTAAAGGAAATCTTTTGGCATCCACCTAATGATGCTTGTTGAAGAAAGAAAGGTCAGTGTCGATCGTAAATTTATTTTGAAATCTGAGCTGAAATGGTAATAATTTGTAGATGTGATTTCCAGTGAATTGATTATCAATGCTCTGCTCATGAATGCTTTCTTTTGGAGCTACTGTTTACCAGGCCAAGCTGTACAGAACATTGACAACAATTGCAAGCGCACATCATATTTTAATAAAATCTGGACATTTATAATGTCTTCTTTACAGAGTAAACTAACATACAGTTCAAAATAAGCAAAGCTCAAAATAATGTGGTCAGATTCCTTGATAAGTCCATAAAACTCAAAAGCGTTGGGGTTAGTTGCACACATATTTTTAATTGCAAAAACATAAAGAATTTACGAATGCAAGACAAAGTATTTTCAGCTAATGACTGCTGAAAAGTTTTGTGGGAACTAATTGCCTCAGAAGGCACATATCCTGAATAAGCATACCACTTACTCAAAACATCCAAGCTTCATTTACTTCTGTGAAGTAAAATATTGCTACTGTTCATCTAAACTGTTTTGCTTTGCATTCTTTCATTCAAAGCATTTATCTGAGTATTGAATAAAACCAAATTAATAATAATCATTACCTGAAGTATTTTTTCCACATGTGATATCAGTGATACCAGCTGACCTGGTAAACTTGAACATAAAACATCATCATGGTTAAAATGACAAATACCTGTAAAGTGTTCTACCATTCTGTTGGGGTTGCTTGAAAACTACATGAAACTATGTTGCACTTGAGTTTCATAATGTAAAATGTCCTGCAACTTGCAACTCATTTAAAACTCAGCCACAACAGTTGCAAGCATCTCAACTTTGTGAAGCAAGTTTCATGAAAAAGCCAATCAAAATGGCAATAACACACCACATGATCACACTGAATGACACACTTTCAAACAAATGTTTTCAATGGACAAGAAAATCAAACAGAAGAAGGCCTACACTGTAAAAAGTGGCTCGTCAGATCTACATAAAAAAATGACTTCTTGTGGTAACAAGCAATTGAACTAGTTTTATTCAAGTTAAAATACTACATTGATTAAAAAAATCATTTACGCAAAGTATTTATTTAGGTTGAATAAAACTAGTTAATTTACTTGTGACCACATGAAGTAATTGTGTTAGGTAGATCTAATGAGTCACTTTTTACAGTGTATATGGGTGGCTGAAAAGGAGATCTTCCTGAGTGGTTTTATGCAAGGTTGGTAGTTTTTCTTTTTGTCAGTTTTGAGCCATGACAACCAACATGAGTTTCTTAAAGCTAATGTGCTTGTAACCAACTGTGCTCACTAACCAGCTAGTTTAAACAGAACGGTACAGAAGCTCCAAATTTTATTGATTATTATTAATTTTTTGATGTCTGCAACACAGTCCAAATAAGTTGAGACAGGATCAAGTTTACCACTGGGTTACATCACTTCCTTTAACAACACAGTTGTTTGGGGACTGAAGACACAAGCTTGAAATAAATAAGCTTGGGGGTTCCTGAAACAGACGGCATCTAGAAGGCAGCATATGTGCTCCACAATGTGTTCAGTGTTAATGGTCCTTTCAGAAATATGCAAGCTACCCACTAATTAGTGCCCCCCCCCCAAACCCATGACAGACCCTGCTTTTAAAACTTTGCAATCTGGATGATCCTTTTCTTTATTTATCCATTATTTTCATTAACAATCTGAAGGTTGACTCGTTATACCATAATGCACATTACTGCTATGCATCAGTCCATTTCAGATGAGTTTCTGGACTTTGTTTATGTATGGCTTTCACTGTGCATAGTACAGTCTTAACTTGCATTTGTGGATGCAGTGGTGAACAGTGTTTATTGACATTCCTGAGCCCATGAGATGACATCCATTATATAAGCATGTTGGTTTTCAATGAAGTGCCGTCTGAGGGATCATAGGTCATTGGCATCCATCATAGTTTTCAGCCTTGCCCTTTACAGACAGATACTTCTTCAGATTCCCTGACTGTTTTTATGATATTATGCACTGTAGAGGATGAAATACCTAAAATTCTTGCAAACCCTGTTTGAGGAACATTATTTTTAACCTTGGATTTTTTGCCGATGCATTATTGGAAAAGTGGTGAGCTTCGACCCATCCTTCTAAAAAGGACTAGACCTTTTCTGGATGTTCCTTTTATATCCAAGCATAATTGTATTACCAGTTTTTTAGCAGTTTTAAATGACCTCTGTCACAATTTTTGGTAACATGTTCAGGCATCAATTTCAGAATGAGCGTATATTTACAACAATGAACTTGATAAGATAAAACATTGCATATCTTGTATTTGTTTGCTGTTGTTTAAACACAGGCCAAAACAGATTTATGAATTACTGCTTTCTGAAATTGTTTATATTTTGCCGTCTATCCTAACTGTTTTGAAATTGGGTTTATACACAGAGCTCAGATTATTGTGGAATTAAAAGGGTAAAATTCTGACAGAATTTTAAGACACAGAGATTCATTTGGTACATATCTTGCAGATGAAGTGAATCGAATGTGTTGCATTTAACTTTGAGTGTTTTTAACAACATGCAACTAGTTGCATAAACATTTCACTGTGTAAAGCCAGCCTAAAGCGTTAAGTAAACTCAGTCTGTTACACTTTACACTGTAGCACAGCATGTAAACTGGAACCTGAACAGTATGTAGTAACTGTTTCATGGGTTTTTTACCAACGTTCTGTAAAATATGTCTAACCTTGCAACAGTTGCAACAAAAGAAGGCACATTGTGGGTGGAGCATAGATAGCTAGATAGATAAAATGGTTGGTAATTGGCCGAAAGTCCAAAGAAAATGAAGTCTGATTCATGCTGCTCTGCCTGGTGAGCTCAGACTGAGTCTTAAGTTGCCTAAGTGACAGTGCTGCCCTTGCTTTGACTTCTACACACTCTGTATGGTGCAGATAGAGTGCAAATGCCTGTCTGCATTGGTGTTTATTTGGACACCGATCTGCGAATGCAAACTCGGCATAAGTTTTGAAGGAGAAGTGGCTGTCAGTCAGTCAGTGGTGCGTTCACTGGGGAGAGTGCGTCCAGAGGAAGTGAGGACGCAGAGTTCAGGAGCACTTACAGCCATGACGGCCGCCTCTGTCAGCTTGTCCTGCCAGTAACGGACGTCTCAGTGGACTTCCAAAGTGCTTCTGGGCCTCCTGCCTCCCCCTCTCCGTCTGTCTCCACCTCTATCCTTCCTCACGTCTCCTACACTGGTCTCAGAGCTCCTCCACTGCACTGTGGACACTTCTAAACAGGTCAGGCTTCTAAGGGGCGTTCTGAAACGCAGAGATCTCTGCGTCATCTGAAAAAGACATTCATAAACATCTGGCCCAGTGTAGCAATGGCCTGCAAATCCCACTGGCTATTTCTGCTTGAGCTGGAGAGAGATAAATCTGGAGGGAAAGGAAAAGGGCAGAGTGTGGGTGTATGGCTGCATATGGGGATGTCTGTGTGACTGTGTGTGTGGGCCTATTTCACATTTTATACATATTCAGGACAAAAATGTCCTTTGTAAGAAAAACAAATAAACACAGAACTAATATACAATATCAAGAACAGCAAAATGATCTTAGATATTGGTTAAACTTCATCTGTCAAAAACATGTTCTGCATATTTCTAAATATTGAAACATATAGATATTTATTTACAAATAATGGTGGTGTGTTAGTGTGAGTTGTGCTGGTCAGACACAGCAGTTCTGCTGGAGTTTTTAAATACTATGTCCACTCACAGTCCAATCCAACCTTGTCATTCCACCTTGTAGATGTAAAGTCAGAGACAGTAGCTCATCTGCTGCTGCACAGTTTGTGTTGGTCATCCTCTAGTCCTTCATCAGTGGTCACAGGACACTGCCCACAGGACGCTATTGGCTGGATATTTTTGGTTGGTGGACTGTTCTCGGTCCAGCAGTGACACTGAGGTGTTTAAAAACTCCAGCAGCACTGCTGTGTCTGATCCCCTCTGACCAGAGCAACACACACTAACGCATCACCACCATGTCAGTGTTACTGCAGTGCTGAGAATGATCCACCACCCAAACACAACCTGTTCTGTGAGGGTCCATGGGGGTCCTGACCATTGAACAACAGGGTAAAAGGGGGCTAATAAAGTATGCAGAGAAACAGATGGACTACAGTCTGTAATTGTAGAACTACAAAGTGCACCTATATAGTAAGTGGAGCTGATAAAATGGACAACGAGCGTAGAAACAAGGAGGTGGTGATAATGTTATGCCTGATCAGTGTATAGATGTGCGTCTGTATGTGTTTAAAGCTTAAACTTTAAGGGTGCATTGGTTTTGGCCTGAATGCTAATCAACTTTGTATCACTCTGTTGCATTTCCTTTCTCTTTCTTTCTTTGTTTCTTTCTTTGTTTCTTTCTTTCTTTCTTTCTTTCTTTTTAGCTTTCTCTCGTTCTCTCTCACTCTCTCTGTTATTTTCTCCCCCTTCAATTTCTCTCTCTCTCTCTTCTGTCTCTTGTCCTCTTTCTCCTTCTGTTTCACTCTTTTCTTTCTCTCTCTCACTCTCTCTCTCTTTCTCTCTCTCTTGCTCGCTCTCTGTGTGTATGTGATAGATTGGGTCATTACTGTGCACTCACAGTAGTGAGTTGTAATACCATGTCTTAAGTGTGCAATCAGTCTGTTTAGAATGGAGGCTGGACATCTCTATCAGGATCTATCTGTGTGTGCATGTGTGTGTGTCTGTATGTACGATCCACAGTACCCTTTAGAATAGCATGTACATATGGCAGTACAGAGGGTTAGACACAGGTCAGGTATTAATAAATAAGTAGAGCGATTGGCTGTGTGTGTACACCCTGTGTCTAAATGTTTCACCCTTTAGCAACATGCAGAAAACATGCGTGTTTTTGACTTCATGATCCTGCTGAAGTTTTACCAGCATTTCCTTAACCTCATACTCTATTCATGACATACACGAGGGCACATGTGAACTGCTTTGTATAGGCATATAGAGCAGAAGACAAAAATTACATCATGTCATTCCATGTAGAACTCCTCTCTAGGTATGTAGGTATGCCCTTTAGTTAAGTCTAGACATGACCAATTTGATATACATTTGTTATGCATTGATTATAAATAGCATGATTCTTTATAAATAATTGCACAGTTAATTATATAATTAATTACATAAATGTTTTTTTTTCTTTTTCTAAACCAAATTACTCCTTTAATTTACAGTTCATTTACAGTAACTTATTGGCAGCAGAGTTGCCAGGAAACTACCGTAATTAACATCTGCATCTCTTATTTTGTAATATCTGTTTACGAAAATGACATATTATAAAATGATTTTTATTGTATTTTTAAATGCAGAACAAAACTGTATTTTTACAAGAGTGCATATTGACAGCAGTATATTACTGTAGTCGACAACATCCTCTTTTCTGAATATTATATATGCACACACACATTAGGAAATGAAAACAGCAGTTTTAAAATTGCTGTTAAATTAAACACTTTTCAAATAGTCAAAAGATAAAAAGAAAAACAACATTTCTTTTAAGAACAGGCTAATAAGCTCCTGTAATTAATAATAATGGTTAGGCTTGATGTTGACATATTTACTTAGTATTTAGGTTTCTCTTGAAAACTGCAGTATACAAAGTAAAACATGTCACATGTCTGTCTTCAAAGGTTAGTGTTTAATCTAGAGCTGTATAATGAGCTGAAAGTGAATGTACACCTCTAACATAGCACTGCAAGTCCCATAGAGACTGAATCCCACAGCTAGCTGAAACTTTCATCAGCTATACAATTGATATATATGACAAAAAATAAAAAGTACACAAACTTCAATACTCCATGCTTTACTTTATGTAGGTACAGTTTGTAGGTAAGCTAGCATGCTGTTAGATAACCAGCAAGTGTTAGCTAGTCTGGCTAATGTTAACCAAATTTACCACTTGTTAAGTATAAACTTGTTGCATTTTTCTCGTTCACCGACATTAATGCAGCTCAGCTAATTATTTTAACATTTAAATAATGAAAAGCGAAAATTCAATAGCTTCAGAAAGGAATTTTGGTGCCCAGCCTTACAATACAGTTGATAATATCCTATGTTTTTGTTTTGTTATTACAATGCTATTACAACAGTATTCCAGTAACCATAAAATAAGGTGTTTGATACAATAAAATCTGTCAGTACTGTAAATGTTTGCCTACAGTTCAGCACAGGGTGCTATATAAAACTGTAAAACACATTTCAAGTATCACACAGGCTTGAGCACAGTACAGTATTGTGGAAATTGCAGAAATAGTTTAAAGTACATGCAAGTGATGTACACATTTGAAGCAAGTCAATTCAGTGCTTCACCCTATTCAGAGAAAGAATAATTCCACAAAACGTAAGAAGAGAAGTTTCGAGGAATAAAGCTAGAGGGGAACAAGGAGGGCTAACTCATCTATTCTAATGAACCATCATTAGTCTTGAAGATAACCAGTAACATTGCATCTCCTTTTCCTCCTTTGAGTACAATCTCTTTTATTAGCTCTGCAGTACTCTGAGGGCACTGGTGACATTCATATCTGACATTAGTTAATACAACTGAGAAGGAGAAGCACCTTTGGAACTGTCCTAGTCAAGGGTCAACTCACAGGCGCGGTAAGAAACATCCTCCTTCATCTTGCAGTGCTCTGCTCCACAGCAGAGCGAAGAAAAGTATAGGGAAGGAGTGGGAAAGAGAGAGAGACGGCAGAAGGGCCTGATCAAGGCCTTGCTAATAAATGAAATTAGAGCAGCTTTAATAAACGGGGGATGAGGCAATAAGGAATCCCGCCGAGAAATTACTCTTTCATCTGTTGGACAAAATGAAGGCTCGCCACCGAGCTTAGCCCACAGCCATGATTAAAATAGCAGAATGGTTTCAAATCCAGTCCTGCTGCATAGAGTGCCGTCTACGTCACCGATGGTACAGCCTGCGCTAAGATTGCCTCTATGCACACTTCTATATCTCCCTGTATTCAAATCATATTCATGCTATAAGGAGGCCTATATTATCACACTCAGACATTAATGCTGCATTAATAGAACTCTAGGCCCTCTGGATAACTCCAGCATTGCCATCTCTTCTCCTTCTTATGCTGATCTAAGGAGCAGGTTCCTCTACTCATGTCCTAGCCCCTAATCCCTCGCAACAGAAAGCACGGAATGGACCCGAGGCCGGCATTAAGGGCAACTCCCGCTGATACGGCACATCGCAGCTCGGCTCAGTTCGCAGAATAATCCTTCAGTAGAGTGCATTCAGACCGCCTGATCGAGCGAGCGTCCGATCAGAGCGGGCCCGGAGTGGGCGGTGATGGGAGCGCTGTACCAGGCTGGGGAAATGTCACCATGCTCCGGCCTTTCTTTCATGCCCTTTCTTTCTGCCTGGATGTTGAGCAGTCTGGGCAGTAGACGTCTCGAGCTCCAGACGAGGCCTCTCTCCTACCAGACAAGGCCGTCTGGGTTCCGACTGTGACTTACACAGCGGTTGAAAAAGTCACAACTGATTAGGATGAACACTGCAGGATAGAAGTGTGCACTTAAAAAAGTGATGCACCAAATTTATTTGAGCTTCATATTTGTTCATCATTTCCATGTGAATAAGATATACTAAAGATATACTAAATAAATGAAATTAGAGCATCTTTAATAAACAGGGGATGAGGCAATAAGAAATCAGAGCTAGGCCTTCTATTCATATATATGGCTTTTAAAAGACATTACATATGTTTTATTTGAAGCTTATTACAAAAATATATATATTTTGTCACTGAAGTGACTGAAACCTGGTTACACTACCACTCATGTGAACTGTCAGTGACTTACGTAGGACTTCCAGAAGGCCTACAGTGACTTGTCGATTCCACTGTTACCTCCAAATGATGTTAGCAGTTAATCTAATGTGTAAGGCCTTCTGTTCAGCTCCTGAAGGCCTAACAATGGGAGAGCTGTCTTGATTATATCTACCTAGATATCATGGGGGAAAAACCTTGGTTGGGCAATATTCCTTTGGGAGTTTCAAGAACATATCTCTTTTGTAACAGTGTAACAGTGAAATAAGAGTAATAGGCCTTAGTATAATACTTGCAGAGTTCAACACAAGCGAGATTATTCTGTTAAATACAAATGAACTAAAAATGTAATTTTGAATTTCTAGGAAATCATTAGGCCTTCTCTGAAGGTCTAGAGGGCTCTGAGCGCTCCCCACTGTATCTTATTCTTGTTAATTATTTACCCATTTAGTTTCAATAATATTTTACAATTACCATAAATAAATTTGTCATTAACTAACACAACATACTCTATTGCTTTTTTGGTGGAACATACTGGTTTTCAAAAAGCCTTCAAGGTCTTTGGTGATAAAAATTAATTACACAGACCAATTGTTAATTATTTACAAACTTTCAATTTAACACAACTGATTCAGTTCATCAGGGCCTCAGGAGAATCTATATAGGGGAATCATGTCAGTATGTTTAGCATTGCTGTAAAACTAGTTATAGAGCTTAAACAACTGCTTTTGTCATGTAATTATAACAGATATTAAAACCAATTTACTATGTTACTAACTGTATCACAATCTGTTATTTGATGGAACAATTTTTCATGATTATTTTGCAAGGTTTTTTTTTGTTTGTTTGGTTTTTTTTGCTTCTCTACTTTTGGCCTGTAGTTTATATGTAGACAAATATTGATGACCCCTTTGGAAGACAATTTAGCCATTGAGATGGTACTGTCCCTTGCATAACGTTCTCAGCATTTGCTAGCAACGTATGCTTTTTGTGAAGTGTGCACATTGCATTACACTAAGTGGCTCCTGAGTAATGGAGAAAGCCTGCTCAAAGAGGGTGGTGGCCTGGAGATCTGTCCAAGCACTGGAACAAATGTCTTCACCCTCAATTAACATGAACCTGGTCATGTTCATATACATTATGGCGAATATGACTTTGCTTTATGGTTACAATATGTTTTCACAAACGTACTGGATGGACGTGATGGGCCTGAAAATAATCCCAGCAGCCACTGCCCCATGGTTCAGGTCCAGTCGTTTAGCAAATTCACCCATCAAGCCAAACCAGCGGGGGTTCCCTTCTGCCTCCACTGAAAAAGCAATTGAATTTGCTATGGTTTCTACTGTCCATACAGCAATAGGGTTTTGCAGGATCCCTACTTAAAGTCGGTAGAGGAATTGCGGGGAGGGGCAGGTATTACGGTAGTATTACCGGTTACCCTCCATGTCTGCCACTTCCAGCCCTGCTGGGGTTTAGCGGCCACCAGCTTCTCCTTTATCTCCACAGCCTCATTGTGCGCAGTGGTGAGCCTGCCTGGTGGCCTCAGCTCGTCCGTCCTAACCTCCGGAAACATCCGGCCTCCGGCTGTCATAGTCAATTGGTGAGAGAGGGAATGGAAGCTAATCTCTCTGTTCGCCTGCACTGGGGTACTTGGTATGGTTATGGTTCTCTGTCTCTCTCTCTCTCTTCCTCTCTCTCTCTCTCTCTCTCTTCCTCTCTCTCTCTCTCTCAATCACCGTTGCTTTATTACTATGAATGATGCAAGTTACATCTATCTATCTATCTATCTATCTATCTATCTATCTATCTATATATCTATCTATCTATCTACCTATCTACCTATCTATTACCATTCTCTTACTGTTTCTTTTTTTCTTTGTCTCTCTCTGTCTATCTATCTATCTACCTTTGCCTCTCTCTCCACTCCTTCTCCCTCCCCATTTCTTTCTTTCTTTGTTTCTTTGTTTCTTTGTTTCTTTCTTTGTTTCTTTCTTTCTTTTTCTGTCTCTCTCTGTTTATATATCTCTTCTTCTTTCTTTCTTTTTTCTTTCTTTGTCCCATTCTTCTCTTTTACTTTATTTCTTTCTTTCTTTCTTTCTTTCTTTCTTTCTTTCTTTCTTTCTTTCTTTCTTTCTTTCTTTCTCAGTCTCTGTCTCTCTCTTTTTTCTTTCTTTCTTTCTTTCTTTCTTTCTTTCTTTCTTTCTTTCTTTCTTTCTTTTTTCTTTCAGTCTTAGTCTCTGTCTCTTTCTCTCTTTTCTATTTCTACATTTCTTTCTTTCTTTCTTTGTCTCTATTCTTCTCTTTTACTTTCTTTCTTTCTTTCTTTCTTTCTTTCTTTCTTTCTTTCTTTCTTTCTTTCACACTCTTTGTCTTTTTTTTATTTATTTATTTCTCTTTTTCTTTCTCATTTCCCCTTTTTTTCTTTCTCTCTCTCTCTCTCTCTCTCTCTCTCTCTCTCTTTGAAATGTAATTATTCCATTAAAAAAATTGATTAAATTAGTGAATTAATTTAGTTACATAATTACATTCACATGTATAAACAGCTCTATTGTCTGCACTTTTGACTTTTTTTTCTTTTGTTTCACTGTCAAGAAACAACAGCAACACTGACAAAATGTAAAGGATGGTGTTTCCACAAAAGACGAGTGCATGCACAACACAATAAAATAATAATGAAATATTTCCTTTTATGTACAAACATGACTATGGAATTGACAAAGTTTAGAATGTGCACTTTCAGTTGAGCTCCTCAGCTCACTTCACTGACCTATGACTGAGAAATAATTTATATCAAATTATACCGTTCTTTTTGTATCACCTTTTTCAGGATTACAACTCATTCTTTATGCAGCGGATGGAGAATTGCAGTGTGTTCACCAAACATTTGTCTCTGAATCTCTGGCACTCTTCCAGGAGCTCTACTGCTCGATTGAGATTCTGGGAGGAGATCTGCTTCCACAGTGAGCCACAACTAGCTCTGTAACCACCTCTGCTTTTTTTCCAAAGACGTCTTGCCTCTCTCTGTACCAGCACCCAGAGGTGAAAACAGATCACATCATTTCAGAGTTTCTGCCCTTACAATTGTGTTGCCTTTCTTATCTGATCCCTCCCTCTTCTGTGGCTGTGCTGGCTCCAGTATGTGACAGAACATGTACACTTGAGCACTCCGAATGTCACCATGGTTTCAGGCCTGACTAGACAACATCACTGTGATAACCCGGGATGGTTCACTATTGTTCAGTCTCCGGTGCCTTTCACTGTGTAATAGTGGCAAACGACAGCTCACCTCAAGAGAAGTGGCATTTCTAAATGAGCCCTGACACAGTGCTGGAACTTCTTCAAACTGCAGCTTCTTCTCACATCTTAAAAAGTAAAGGTGCCAAAATGGGTTCTTCAGAGTTTTCCCATAGAAGAGTCACTTTAAGTTCTCTAAAGAATGAATGGGTCTTTAAAAAAAAAGTTTGGTAAAAAACTCTTTGCACAATTTTCTACTTACCCCAGTGATCAGCCAAGACATATTTGGGAGTCAGAATTTGGCACAACATCTGCTGTCTAAAATGGCTAGTTACAGCAGTAAGCTACATTATAATAAAATATATTGATTATCATAAGCTCACCTGACAAAAAAAATTAGTCACCCGTGACTGAAACATACCTAGTAGCATGTAATACCTCCACAAGCACAAATAACAGCTGCGATTCAATTTGACATGGACTGGACAAGTTTCTGGATATAGGCGACATCAATGTTCAGCCACTCTTAATCAAAGAATTGCAGTTTGGCCAGATTTCGTGGATGCCTTCCCTGGTGTCTTACTCGTTGATCCAGTTAGTCCCACAGATTTTCAAGAGGATTCAAATCTGTGGATTTTGCAGACCAGTCCAGATGTGTGAATGCTCCTGAATGTTGATCATGCCAATCAGTCACATTTACAGCCCTGTGAACGCAAGAATTGTCATCTTGGAATACAAGGAATGTTATGTTTCTCAGTAACATGATGAGCAAAAGGCAAAACTTGGTTGTCCAGCAGCTCAAAATAGGTACTGTGGTTCAAATTTACAGTCCTCATTGAAGGCTTCCTGAGGTCTATGATGAACAAGAAACCAAGCGTTATTCACATGCAGGCAGAAACAAGACTCATCTAACCAGATAACACGTTTCCAGTCATGAACAGTCCAATTTTTGTGTCTCTTTGCCCACTGTAACCAGGCAACTTTGTGAGCAGTAGTGAGCAAAGGCCTCTTGCGTGCCACTCTGCTCCATATGTTTATGGAATGTACTTCCTCCTAGAAGCAATTCCTGCCTGGAAGCAAAATGATTTTTATTCCCAAGCCATGAAACACACCAGCGGTCCCTGTCCTTCAGTTTTGTCTCTCAGCCACAATTCTGAGAAGAATTTCCTGTAGACTGGGATTTTTACCTCTGCTGGTAGACTCGTATGACTGTCCACTTCAATACACCTGCAAATTCAGCTACTTTCTTAACACTATGGCCTTTGGCCTGCCCAAATGCAATCACTGCTTTTTGCCAATCATTAACAAATGCTTTGCGACCCATTTTCCACACATCAAACAAGACATTCCCTGCACTGTGCCACCTCTTCTCAATCTATGAATCCCATTGCTCACCCTGCAGGTATTTATAGCCCAATCATCCTTGTTCAATGCCATCTGCAGGAGCCTGAAGTTACTACCACCTTAAACACGCAAGGTGACTCATTTTTTGTCCGGGGAGCTTAGTTCACAGTAAACTCATATTGTTCTTTAAACCATATTGACAAGTTTGTTCAACCTTAAGACCTGGACATGTTTTGAGCAAGATAAGAGAAGTTTTGAGAATGTATTTATAGAAAAGATTTGGGTGACTATTGATGTCTAGTGTTAGATAGCAGTGTTAGCTTTGTAGCTCCAGTGTTGAACAAACGAAGCAAAATTTGCAAACCAAACATGTTTCAGCTGATTGACTAAATCTAGTGTAAGTGGAAAACTGCCTACATTTGACTTTTTGCCAAACTATTTTTTTAAGATTTTATGTCTATGCTTAGATTAAACAGAAGGATGACAGTGAAGAGTAAATGGTGCCTGGTCAGGGGAGGACCTGACGCAGGCTTGTGGAAACGGGACGTCCCAGAGGAACTCTCTGTCGCCCCAGGAGACGTCAGCATCGTCCCTCATTGTGTCAGTGCAAGGAGAATAAAAGCAGCGTTTTACTGCGTTTGTCCAGAAAGACAGCGCCTCGGTTGTTGTGATTTCCCAGAGGAGAAGTCCATGCGTGTGGGAGAGAGAGAGAGTACAAAGAGAGACAGAAATCCATCTATTCCTGTGTAACATCACTAACAGCACAATATACATGAAGCTAGAGCACTGACAGTTCCAGTGTCAAGAATCAGACAATCTTAATCAAACTTAATATCTGCACTTATATTCTTTTAACCCTCTGAGGCTTAAGTGCAGTGTCGTGATTTTTACATATCTTCTTGCATTTGTCTTTAAAGGTGCATTTAAGAAGCAGAAGGAATCCCATTTTCCCATGAGTCTCTGATGTCAACTGAATGAAGAATGAAGGGTTTCAGACATGACAGGTAAGTTCTTAGTGATCTCCTGAGTGTCTATTAGTCAATTTTACACAAAATGTAGACACACAAATCCACCAATCACACACAGTGAGAGGCAGATGACTTGTATCTCAACACCTCTTCATAGCCTCATAACTCCAGATGTGAGTCACGTAGAATCTTGTGATGAGATGGAATCGAAAGAACAGACTCTACAGATTCAGGACATATTTCTGTGCTGTATTTTCGCAAAGATGTAGAAATATATACAGAAAGATTGAATTTAAGGCACAGGTGAGTTCCTGGACCCCAAGATGGTTAACTCTCACCCCTTTTTTTTGCCTGAAATGGTACACTCAAAAGCAGCATGGTTCCCACATACTTTGAGCTACAGTCACGATCTTGGTCTCATTCTGAAGATATTTTTTTTCCCAACCATTAAACTAATGGTATGCATTACTGAAACAGAGTAACAGATGCTTGAATGGAGGAGTTTATTTTCGTCTGACTCATGGATTTCTAAACTGATCTCTGACTCTTGCCATGTTTTCAAGACCACATCTTTTGGACTATGATGTCTCTCCGCATAGTGGCAAGGCTTTGAAGGTAAGGACCCACAGATTTGCTAGAGTTTGCTCATTTGGTGCTTATGTTGAAAATGAGACATTCAAAACTGCAGAGAATAATGGCTCATAAAAGGGTTTGTGGGAATCATATCCTGAGATTTCCAGCCTTCTAATGCTAGATTGCATCACTGTATTGCTGAATGATTTGATGCATAAAATGATTGATAATAAACGGAATTTCCTCGATGGAATTGATCCCTTCGGCAGGGACCAGTACAGCGGTCTAGAAAAGGTTAAAAATTATTGGACATATGGGTACGCAACTGGTATAGAAGCTTTCCATTGTGTGGACATACTTTAAAGTGTTCCTGAATGTTTCTCCCTACTTATACTGCTCTAGAACGTCCTCTTCATTCATATGATTCTAGAACATTCCCATTTACACTGCTATAGAACATGTTCTCCCCAATGCAGACTGTTCTAGAAAGTTCATCCCCTTTGTTCTCCCCACATTGTTCTACTAACATGTTCTCCTCGTTTACACTGTTCTTCTTACTGTTCTAAATTGTTCACATTATTCTAGAAAGCTCGTTTCCATTCACAATGGTCTAGAGTGTTCTAGAGTGTAAAATGTTCTCCCAAATTCACAGTTCTTAAAAAGTCTCCCTCATTCACAATGATCTAGCTTGTGGCTCTCATTTAAACCCTTGTACAATGCTCTTCACCATTCACTCATGTTCTACAAGTTTTTTCCCCACTCACTGTTCTAGGAGGTTTCATCACACTCAAACATCCCATTTATAGTAATTGTACTATAAGAATGCACTGTAAGTCCACATGTTTAGATGCTAAACACTGTTTGGTAACACTTTTTTAAATGTGTTAAAGTTTTCAAAATGGGCAAAGCAACTATATACAACACCAAGTAAACACCTGCATTACAGCAGAGAACACCATTACGCGGGGTTTAGGTTTTAAATCAGTGTTAAAGAAGAGAAGTCTTTTTCAAAAATCCAGTTTGTTCTCAGCTTAACAGTTGAGCTAAACGCATTTTGTTTTAGGAAAGCTCTTTAATTTGCAATAGAACCAGAGCCTACCGGCAGGCCCAAAGCTTTACTACACACTTCTATAACCAAAGAATAACTCAGATAGTTTGCATTGTAGTCCTTGTAGTTACTAAATAACAAGCCTTAGAGTATAAAAGAAATTACAAAATGTCTTCACAATCACACATCTTATTTACAGAAATCAATTTAAAAGAATCCTCCACTGAAAGTTGTTTTGGGGAAACAAAAGTGGTTCTTTTGTGAAATAGCTCTAAAGATCCCTTTTTGGCACCTTTATTTTTAAGAGTCCAGCAATTAAGCTTTCATTTCAAATACCTGTAATCACATTTAGTACTTGCGGCCCCTTTTTCTTTTCTTTTCTTTTGTTCTCTAAGAAAGAGATCCACCCATTGGTAATTCATGCGCCATGAAAAATTAATCAGCACAACTGTTCCATGGTATTACGATTATTTATGTATGAGAGGAAATAAAAGAAACCTAAACAATAAACTATTTATGGTGCAGCTTCCTTTCCCAATGCATTGCGGTAAGTAATGACCAGAGGCAGATCATTGGCAACGTAATAAGCGTTTTCTGTGGGGGAACCTTCAGAACGTGTCCAGACTTCAAGGTGTGTAAGTTAATTAGGAAGACGCTCACCTTTTCAATTATATATAGCAAATTTAGACAAACGATGTCAACTTGTAAGGTGTGTACAAAGGCAAAAGTGAAGTGTTCAACCTACTAAAACATTTATGACGGCAGTTTGTGTCTTATTGCATTAGTTTAAGTTGCAGCACTTTTAAGTAACTCTTACGCAGCTTCTTATTTCAGTTATTAAGTACATTAAATGTGCTTCAACAAACTGGACATAGTATTAAACTGGACACAGCAGGCTATCATCAACATTAAAATGAGATCTTTGACAATATGCTGCAATAAAAATGTGAAAGCAGAAAGTTCCTTGAACACAATATTATTTTGATGAAAAAAGAAACCAATTTTAAAGGTGCATTAGGTGATTTTTTTTTCTTTTCTTACTAGTACAAACAGCAATGGCTTCAGCACAAGTGTGATATTTACCTGAGAGAACCTGTTTGAAAAACCTTTAGGACAGAGAAGAAGGCTGGTGTGTGTTTACACTGACCTCCTGTCAGTCATTTTATAAGCCACCTCTCTACTCCACATAACTCTGCCCCATCTCCATCTGTTCAGCTAAGGAAATGTGGCAGAAACCAGTAAGTGAGCTGAATCACTGGGTAGTAGAATTGTGGGGAAAAAAGTGCTAAGACAAGAATCAAAATTGGAAGCACTTTTTCCAAAAGGGAGAGAATTGTTGCATGTGAAGGCAGAAGTAGTCATGTTCCTCCTGGACAGGCATGTAAATATGTATAATATCTACGTGTAAAGCACTGAATGGCTATTTGAAAGGCTGATTTTGCATAACCAGTCGAATATAAATCTTTATTACACAGATAAAGTAATGCTTTAGATGAACCACCTAAATGTATTTAATACCAGTTAACTGCATCCAAATCTTGTGCAATAATGACACTAACTAGATGAGACTTAAGTTGCCTTCCTATTTGCTGCTTCTTATGAGAATTTCATGTTCTACCTTAAATGCTTCTGTAGAGACAGTATTTTGCCTGGTTATTGTGGTTCACTAAGAAACTTGTGGGAGCTCATTACAGAGAAAAACTGGACAGGGAAGACACTCCTGACTACTCTCACAGCAGCAAATCAGTATGAACTAAATGCCAAGTGTTTATAGGCGTGTAACTTGAATTGAGATGCAGGAGTTTGATTCCCACTTTGGCTAAATGTCACTGCTATACAAAGAAGTATTTGGGGAGTACTTGGACAGCATGATCAGATGAAAAGTCTCTCTGTATAAACAAAATGTACTGGTTTGTCATTGTAATTTGCCAAGTGGAAAGAAACAGCCTGGGGGGTGGATTGAAGCCCTATCTTGATGCTTATATCTTTTAGATAGATTCCTGAAAGCAAGCACAACCTCCCTGAAATAAACCAGAGACAACTAGTCTATAGCTTTTGTATTCACCATTGTTAACAACTTGTGAAATCAATGTTTTAACTATGATAAAAGACAGCATAATGCAACTTTTATCATCTCTATCTAGATGACGAATTAAGGCAATAACCTTAATAAACATCTTACCTCATCACTAGAAAGTGAAGTCATGACAATCCTTGGTAATGCTTGCAAACTTCAAATGAACTCCGCTGGGCACGGTCAAACAATTGTTGATGGGATGGAATGGGAAGCAGATACAAAGAGTGAAAAAAGTCGTTCCAGTATTGTTGTAGTTCACTGTTGAGTATCTTGAATCTTGATTAATGCACTTTTAATAACCACAATCTCAGCTGTTATTTACTTTACTTTATCATCTACTTTACTTTTTATAGTATATATAAAAATAGCATATTCTAGGGTTTCAGTCACATGATTTTTCTGTTGTGGCTGCCATATTTGGGACCAAATTTCTGGCTTCTCTGCTCCACACAAACATAACTAGAGGTGAAATATGGCTAAAATTAATCACCCTTACTTTGGAAGAAAAAAAATGCCGACTCAACAAAGTCAGTAAAATAGGCTGCAGTCCTTACACAGTTTTCGCCGAACTCCTGATCCCACTTAAACTTGTGGAAAAGCTACCAAATCTGTGTATTCCTGACATTTATATTTATCTGATGCACAACCCCTCTCCCTATTCTGGATAGTCTCTCAAAGCATTTAAAAGCACAGAAGCCCACCGGCTCTTCATGTCAGGGTAAAGAGTAAGAGTAAAGGATCCCATGGTGTTGAATAAAGAGGAGATCAGCTAATTAACACAGCTAATTAACACAGATGTAAACAATTCTAGCCTTTAGATAACTTTCACTAATGTTAACAGCCAAGAGATAAACAGCTGTCCCTCTAACGAAGCTGCAAACAGCCGGGTATAACTTTACTGCTCTGTTTCTGATTTAAATAACGTTTGAATGGAGAAACATAAACGTTAAATATAAGAATGAATGTGGTTTGAGTCAGAAAACTATGTCGTGTTCGACAGATTGTAAGTTTGCTAGTGCAGTTAGTGCAGAGTTCCCCAGCTCCAGTTCTGCTACCCCTGCACTGTGTAATTGTGGTTTCCCTGGTTAAAATACCTTATTATTAACTAATCAATCCCCTCTTGAGCTGAACGAGGTGTGTACAGCAGAGAAAAACACTAAACTATACAGTGCAGAGGCTCCAAGCCTGGAGTTTGAAAACATAGAATTAAAGGTCTGTGTAGTCTCTCGTCATTCTCGGCTTCTGACATGTCTTGCAGGTGAATCATTCACAAAGCACAGCAAATTGAAGGCATCGCACTAGCGCAGTCACTCCCTGATTGAATCCTCAAAATGGTGGTTACTTTACAGTGTGACATCACAAGAAACGTGAGAATAAGTGGTGCACGAAGCATGCTCAAGTACCAAATATGAAGGGATTTGCAAGGCATTTTAATGTTTTGCTTATTCTCTTCCATCATTTTTGTAGAATGGACTTAACACACCTTAATACAGTTCTCATAGAGAAAGGTAATATTTAGGATGGAAAATCATGTTCCCCTGTGAAAAAGATGCAAATGCACACATGGCTAAGCACTCACCCACACCAATAAATGCACAAACCACACACGCGCACACACAGTATAACAGGCTCGGAAGCGTGTGGTCGTATCCCTGAGGATTCCTATCGCAATTGGTTTACAGCATTGGTTCCAGCCCACTGCTGCCTGTATGCATTAAGATAATAAAATGCCCCGCAGTTTGAGCTTAGGGAGGAGGTGAACTGTCAAGATAGGGCAGGGCCATAACATCTCCCGCAGTACTTGTGCAACCCGAGCTGGAAGGCAGTGAATATGAAGCGGGAGAGAAAAGGGAAATGGGCCGCACTTCTTCACCCATTTATTCCCTCTCTCCTCGCCCTGCCCCAGTAGATAGGGCTTCTGCTCAATACTGCATCACCTGATCTGATGAGAAATGGTTTTATGCAGGTAGTTAGATGGCTTGTGTTTTCACAGCTGTATGCATGAGCAAAAAGGGCTTCTGGAAGAAAAGAAGGGAAGCAAAGATAAGTGCAGTGTGCACTCTGGACAAGCCTTGTAACACTCACAGTAAATGATGTCAAATATAAAAATGTTTCCACAGCAATGGAGTCAGTTCAACTGCACTCTTAACAATAAAGCTGCCAAAATGGCCTCCCTGGAGCGATGCCTAAATGAACCTTTCAATTTATATTTATTAAAACAACTGTTTTCATAAATTGTTTTACAATGTAAAGAAAAAGAACTGAAGAATCAGAATGAATGGGAATAACATTCTAGAACATTGTGAAAAAGAAGCAAGCATTCTACAGTGTAGATGGAGGAGAACATTTCAGAACAATGTAAATGATGAAGAACATTCTAGAATAGTGTAAATGGGGTAGAAGATTTTAGAACAGTATGAAAAGAAAGTGAACATTCTAGAACAGTGAGAAAGGGTAGTGAATATTCTCAAACAATAGGAATGTGAAAAGAAAGTGAACGTTCTTCAACAGTTGAAATAGAAAGACATTCTACAACAGTGTGAAAGGGAAATAAGCATTCTAGAATAGTGTAAATACACTATTACTACATTTTACATATTAAATACATATTTTACATATTACATTTGCATATTAAATACACTGTAAAAACAGGGTGTAGGGAGACAATTGTAGGACAGTGTGAGTAGAGAGATGATTCTAGGACAGTGTGAATGAGAAAGAACATTGCAGAACAGTAGCAAAGATAGGAGAACATTACACAACAGTTTGATTGGAGAATTCTAGAACAGTATGAAAAGAAAGAACATTTTACTCAAACAGTGTGAAAGGGAGACAAACCTACCAGAACAGTGTGAATGGGGAAAGAACATGTTACAAAAGTGTGAATGGAAAGATCATTCTAGATTCAAATTGAGAGGGAAGAGCATTCTAGAACAGTGTGAATAGGCAAAGAACATTATAGAACAGTCTGAGTAGGAATAACCTTCTAGAACAGTTTGAAAAGGAAAAGCATTCTAGAACAGTACGAATGGGCAATGAACGTTTTAGGACAGTGCAAATGGGGAACAACAATGTACAACAATAGGGAGAACATTCTAGAACAATGTGAAAGCGAATAGCATTTTAGAACAGTGTGAATGGGCAAAGAACATTTTAGAAAAGTATGAATGGGAAGATTATTCTAAAACACTGTGAAAGAGGAGAACCTTCTAGAACAATTTGCAAGGGAAGAGCATTCTAGAACAGTGTGAATGGGCAGTGATTATTTTAGGACAGTGCAAATGGGGAACAACAATGTACAACAATGGGGAGAACATTCTAGAACAATATGAAAGGTAGGAGCATTCTAGAAAAGTAAAAAAACGTGTGATCTGGAATGTAAAGATTATACTTCAACTGAATGGTTGTGTAGAACTGTATGTCTTATACAGGAAACCTTGAGGAACGTGTATTTTTAAGACCGTGTACACAGAGACAATTAAAAATGCTAAAGCTGCAGAGAACTATTTCACCCTGTGCATCACCCACACTCACACAAGCACCTCCACACAGTCTTATAGCCGGCTTTAACTGTGCAGTTTGAAAATGAAGTCATTACTGTGAATAATGAAGTGCTACAGGTGCTCGGGGTAAGCTGATTACAGCGCCTTTACTCACCTTGGCTCGGTTATCCCTCCGCCGTGGAAGAGTGAGGGAACAAAAAAAAGAGAGAAAGAGGGAGACAGAAGGAGAGATCCAATTACAAGCCCAGTGCCGAAAGCCCTGGCACAGTGGGTAAGCGTACAGGGGCTGCATGGACACTTTGAAACGCCACACTGCCAGGCTTATGGGGTCATAGGGCACGAGTGGTCAAAGGCGCCTCTGAAACACCATCTCTTTAGAGGATGAAAAGTGTCACAGCGGCCAACGATACATTTTTAATCTTGTTAGCACCTGTGCGAGGTGACCTTTACTGCGACTGGCTACTTTGCAGCCTGGATATTTTTTTGCACTTTTTCTATGCTAAGAATGGGGCGGCTTTGAGATACAAGCCTTAAGGCTACCATATTTAACCCCAAGCTGGATACTGACATACTGACATTTAAAGGTAAAGGGATTCTATGGGAAGCCTTATACGAAGAGTCCAGCATAGATTTTCATGAGCGGTCAGCAAATTACTAATCATCACATTGACTCAGAGATATCCAGCTTTGCACCTGGAAAGGCATCCTTCTGCAGAGGTCAATTCCAGCTAATTGAATGCACCTGGCTCTAATATGCAGATGGTCCTGGAGATGCTTACTAGCTGAAGTAGATTTGTTAGCTAAAGGTTAAGTGGTGTGCAAATGGTCCTTGTAGACATAATAAAGTGGCAAACACTGGTAAAAAAAAAAAAAGGTAAACAGTAGCAAACGTTTATGAATTGTGATAAATCACCAGCCAGGACATTCTCCAATACAGTGTGAACAGTCACACAAGCTGGCCCATCCCAGCAGATATGTGTATTGTTCATGTGATAAATTCACTCAGTCGCTGCTGTTGGAACAAAACCTTGTATCTCCATTTTTGTTGCTTTTCAGTTTTTGACAAAGTTTGAAAATGCCTGCTGCCCTTTACATTGTATGTACATTTCATGATGAATGGACCAAAAGAAATGACCCAAACTGGCTTGGAAAAATGTCTATTTCCATTGACTTACATTAAAAGTAAAGTAGGTTTTTTTCTTCTCCTGAAAAGGTCTCATTTTGGAGATCTATCAATGAAAACAACTTCCATTAATCATTTCCCAATGTTACAAGCTGAGAAGGACCATCTGAAATGCAGTTTTGGAGTAACTGAAAGTTGGGGGACAGGACCATGTCATGCCATTTCCTTCTTCCAATCTACCACCCCATAAATTCTCATCTTTGCCTTCTGTTTCCCACCAGTTTTCTCCACCACCATACCATCTCCTCCCTCTCACTTAGTTTGTCAGCCCAAACACCGTCCAAAATTGGGTGGGGATTGGGGGTGGTAGGTCTGGCCTTCTAACTCCAAGCAGAAGCTGCCCAGAGCCTCCAGCCCAAGTTTTCAGAGTCCTCCCTTCCCTCAATCACTGTCTCCCCTCATACTATGAACATACGTTGAGGATATGGTCTGAACTCACAAATGTCTCAACAGAACTGAAGGTAGGTGGATCTTCTGCAGTACAATTTTCAACCCTGGCTTTAACTCATTGGTTCTCAGGCACAGTCCACTGAGAGAAACATACACGTCCTGTTAATTAGCCCATGAGTTGAACTGACTTTGTTTTGGTAAAAGGAAACTAAACTGCTTTGTGTAAAGACGTCCCTGGACTGGGAGTGAGGAACACTGTCCCCAAAGTCCAGTTTCAGTTCTTAATTAAATCTCATTTTACCACTTTTATATATAATATATTTATAGATTCATTACATATTTGTCAGCCATGTGAGAATTAGAGAGCCCTAACTTGCAGCTGCATATTGCTGGTATCTAGACAACCACCTCAGAAGCACATGAGGAAAAGACATGCGGTTCATATGCCTGTTTAGCTCCCACTTCACAGCTCCTTTCATCTCCCTATCCTACCAAATAAGAGGGAGCTCTCTCTCTTTCTCTATCTCTATTTCTCTATCTGTCTCCCTTTCTCTCTCTCTCTTTCTCTCTCTCTATTCCACATCTCGTTCTTTCTCTTTCCTTCCTCCTCTCTTTCTCTATTCAGCCCTCTCTCTCTCTCCTCCTTCTATCTCTTTCTCTCTCTCCTTCCTCCCCTTTCTCTCTCTCCCTTCTCTCTCTCTCTTCTCCTTCTATCTCCCTTTCTCTTTCTCTCTCTCCTTCCTCCCCTTTTTCTCTCCCTTTTCTCTCTCTCTCTGCTTCTATCACCCTTACTCTCTCTTTCTCTATTTCCCATCTTTCTGTTTCTCTTTCCTTCCCTCTCTCCTCCCATCTGTCTTACTGTCTCTTTTCAACCGTCTCTCTCCCCTTCTCCATCCATGTATCTCTTTGTCTTCTCCCTCTTCTCTCTCTCTCTCCCTTTATCTGTCTTTCTCTTCTTTCATCTCCTCCTCTCCCCTCTCTCTCCTTCTTTCTCTCAATCCCTCTCCCTTCTTTTCTCCCCTTCCCTATCTCTATTCTCTCCTCCCTCCTCTTTCTTTCTCTCCTTGCAGCTTTCTCTCTTTCATTCTCTTTCTCTCCACTTAATTCGCGCACTCCCTCTTTCTCTTTCTTCTCTCCTTCCCTATCTCTCTTTCTTCTCTCCTCGTCCTCTTTCTTTCTCTCTTCCCCCTCTCTGCCTCTATCTATCTCTCTCTGTCTCTCTTACCCACCCCACCAATCTCTTTCTCTCTCCTTGCCTCTCTCTTTCACTTCTCTTCTCTCCTCGTCCTCTTTCTTTCTCCTTCCCCCTCTATTTCTGTCCTTCCATCTCTCTCACTCACCCTGCCACTCTCTCCTCTCTTCCTCTTCCTCCTTGCCTCTCTCTTTCTTTCTTCTCTTTATCTCCACTTCTTTCTCACTCGCTCTTCCAACAATTTTTTCTCTCCTTCCCCATCTCTCTCTCTCCCCTTACTCTCTCTCTGTCTCTCTCCTTCTCTCTCCTATCTATCTATCTATCTATCTATCTATCTATCTATCTATCTATCTATCTATCCCCTTCTCTCTCTCTCTCTCTCTCTCTCTCTCTCTCTCTCTCTCTCTCTCTCTCTCCCTCCCCCACCCCCTTCCACACACAGTCCCTGGAGTGCTATTGAGTTGGTGTTAGTGAGCTCTCTGAGGCATTTGCTGTCCTCTCCATGCTGAATCTGTCCCTGGTGTGAAGGTGTATTATATCACACACACGCGCCTGTCACAGGAATGTAGCTCCACATGCACCACGGCACAGGAAAAAAACACCAGGGAGCAAACACAAAATGCCTAAAACACTGCGCAAAATGTTCAAATCTTTGGAATCACAACAACGGATCTACATCCTACCACCCAAACATTCAGAATCATTCTTAATCATCAATAATTGTTGTTCAGAAATAATATACACAGAGCAGATTGAAATGTTATAAAACTAAACAGTAAATAATAAACAGATGGTTCATTCACAGAGCATTAGGCATAACAAGAAGTTATGATTTGGTAAAAAACAGTATACACACAACACACACACACACACACACACACACACAATCTAAACCACTTATCCTTCTGGGTCGCGGCGGGGTGCTGGAGCCTATCCCAGCAGTCATGGGGCGGAAGGCAGGATACACCCTGGACAGGTCACCAGTCTATCGCAGGGCAGACAGACATACACATTCACTCACACACTCACACCTAGGGGCAATTTAGCATGTCCAATCAGCCTGACTGCATGTCTTTGGACTGTGGGAGGAAACTGGAGTACCCAGAGGAAACCCACACGGACATGGGGAGAACATGCCCGGCCGGGAATCGAACCCAGGCCATTCTTGCTATGAGGCGACAGCGCTACCCAATGCGTTATTAAACTCATTCTCGATGCTATACAGCTTTCTCACTTATTATGAAATCATCTACAGCTCTGTTCATCATCAAATATTTCTGCCTATGTATTTTGTGAAACCTACAGAATATGAGAATCAAATTAGATTGATTTTGCTGTATCTGCAATAACCTTGGTTTTATAGTATCGAAAACTGTGACTTCACTTTTGATCTTTTGAATGATGGTGAATATATTACTCAGTGGCTTTTCATTTGGTGTTTTTGTTGTTTTATTCAACATTTAAAGCTCAACAAGAAATCATAATATATTTTATTCTGTAAGAATCTACAAAACATTTCTTGTTCCTTGTCAGTGTATCTGCCTTGTAGGGAGCCCTGCTGGTAATATCCCATATAACTAAAAATAATGCGTGGCCATGCCTTAATAATGTGGGGAATGAGATGCTAATGCGTGGCCATGACTGATTAGGGTGTGGGAATGGAATAATTAAGTTGTGGCCACAACTTAGTAAGGTGTGGGAATAATATCTTGCCTTAAGTCTTGGCCATGCATTAGGATCTCATTTCCATGCCTTACTAAGTCGTGGCCACAACTTAATTGTCTTGTTTCCATGCCTTACTAAGTTGTGGCCACACATTGTTTTTATTTATACAGGATGTCATCAGCGGGGCTCCGTATTATGGAATAATCTACAGCTCTGTTCATCACTCTGGACACATCCAAAACCTCTTACTTCTTTATATGTTCTCACTTATTATTAGCAACATGTGAAGATGTAGCATATTAGAATCATTTTATACATTAATTTGCAATTTCATTATACTAAAAATATTGATTTCAAACTTTAGAATAATAGTGTGTTTTAGCACATTTTGTGACTGAGGCTCAGAGCAGAGCACATAAGTTTGCTGATGTCTATTTGCAGACAAGAGCACATATGGAAGCACGGCATGGGATTTGAACAGAGGACTGGCATATTGCATTGTTCCACAACCTGCCTTTATGTTTAACAAGAATAACCCGCATGTTCACTTAACAAAACACCTGCTGGGTTCAGATGAAAACTCGTTTACTCATAGGCAAAGCCAATGCTTAGAATCCAGCTTCCCCAACAAATGAAAATCCAACTGTTTTCTTTCTTTTTTTTTGGGATGAGAATTAAGAAAATGATGATAAGTCTCCGAACACTTATCCAAATACACTGATGTTTTATTCATGGTGGCAATTCCTTCTGTTGTTTGGGGAAGTGGGAGAGAAGGGGTGGGAGGCGGATGCCTGAAGAGCATCTTAAAAAGAGAATTAAACTTCTTCAAACAGCAGTTCCCTCTCTCTCTCTCTCTCTCTCTCTCTCTCTCTGTCTCTCTCTCTCTCTCTTTCTCTCTCTCTCTCTGATGATGAATGAGAAACTGGAGGGATCTTGACGACCATACAAATATTTTGAAAGCAGATATTGGCATGCTTCTGCTTCCTCCAAGACGGCTGGGTTAACAGGCTGTGACTGAAGCGTTTGATTGGATCATTGCAGAGTAAACAGAGAGAGGCGTGTGTAGTGGGGTGGAGGAGAACATGGCAAACGCTCTGAGTTGTCATTGTTTTGAACTTTTGTTTGTGTGACTTTATGTACCAAAAAACAATCATAATTTAACCTCTGTTTCTCCCTCACAATTAACAGCTTGATTTTGGACCATTCTACCTAATTAGTTTAAACTGTGCTCCCACAGTAAAAACTACTAAACAACTATTAAGTATGATCCACTTAAACCCAAAGCGTAATAAGTAATAAGCTAAATATATACAACATCATTATTTTATAGGGTACTTTCTATTAGGAGGTGTTTGTCTCAAACCCTAACCCCTAAATTTCAACTTGTGAAAATATTTACTTTTTTAACATTTGTTTTGTTTTTTTTAATGAAAAATATTATGATTTTATGTGTGCAACTGATCACAGGTGTGTTTGCTAGCCATGTACCAGCTAGTGTATTTGAGTTTGGCTCAAAATTAGCAAAAATTGTCACTATTGAAAGAGTCACTACTGAAGCATTTGGAGTTTGTTGTTATTGTTTTGGTAGTGACAAAATGAAATGTACAATAATTTATTTTACTTAAATAATAATAATAATTAGGGTACAGGGCCACTCAAAGCAAAAGGATTTTAGTCTAAAGTTCAAATCATTTAAAAGTCCAACTTAAGTTTCAACTCTGACTTTAAACCAGTTTGAATTAATGATTCTAAGGGATTTCAACCTAAAACTAGTGTTTAATATGTTATTTGAGCAATCATGGCCTTAAATTCTTCATGGATGCTTATCCTGCATTTGACATACATTCTACTAATTATCTACTAATGTCATCCTATTTTTATTTGACCTCAACCCAAAACCTAAACCTTCCCCAAACCCTAATCCTAACTTTAGCCCTAACACTGTTGAGAATTAACTGATTTTCACTAGATAGTTTATTAATAAATGGAACATCTATAGATGATCTATCTCACTACAAAACTTAGCACGCATTATGCAAAAACCACAGTGAATCCCTCAATAAATCTCAACTGTTGCTACTGAGGCTAAAAAATACATTAGTGGTGCTAGCTAGCATTAGCAATATAGCACTAACATCAATTGGTTGTCAAACTTTTTTCATGTGGTAAAAGGCAACACAATTTTAAACAGTCCACTCCAAAGCACTTGTAGTCTTTCAAAATTGACTCCTACCTTCATCAGAAGAGGGTTTTTCTAGTCTTCAAACCAGAAAATCTCACTTTAGAAACTACAGCAGCACCACTGTAAGAGGCAAGTTGCCATGTTTACAAATGATATAGTGAAGGTTACATTTTTCATTACTGCTGGAGTGTAGCTTTAAGACTGACATATGTAAATACCCCCATTCTAATTGGGTGCCCTGTACTGTGCCTCATTCAAACAGTAGTCCGAGCTGAAACACTCCTAAAAACTTCAGTGTAAATGGGCGAGGCTAACCTGCTGTAGGCTGAATGGGCTGATACTGGTGAACACATTGACTTTTGAGATATCACAAAAACAATGAATTCAAAATGGGCTGTTTTATATAGGGGCATTATGTACCTGTAACAGATGTGTTTTGAAATTTTAAAAAGTTTAACATATTACATTTATTTCAACATTTTTTTTAATACAGTTTTTCCATGACATAGACTCTTTAAAGTCTTATTTAGCTACTGGCAGGCTTCTTTCGACTTTCGTAGAGTACATGGTCTGGCTTTTTCTGCCTTTCAGTCTTTCTACCTTTCTGTTTCCGACATCAAAGAGATTGTGTGCTCACTAGGGTGTGTATGTGTGTATGGTTGTTTGTGTCGGCTTTATATTCTCCATTAGAGCACCTCATCCTCCCATCAGTCTTTCTCTAGCTAATTAAAAGCCCCAAGCCTGTTCATTTCCTGAGCCATCGACGACCAGCAGAAGCTTAAAAGCTGTGCTGTGGACTCATTGTGTATGGATGAAAATGGAGCTCAGAATGCTCACAGCTCTGGTGTATTTAAAGTTTCCAACACCAGAAAAAACAACAAAAAAAAACAAAAAAGGTTCCTGCCCATTACCGGCTGCTGCTGGAAATTGCTTCACTAGTGGCACCTAGCCGGGCTCCAAATAAATGGTGGTCAGTCTCCACTGCACCTGAAAATAAAGCCTTGTTTGGCTCGGCTGTGGGGATGTAGCTTTTTCCATGGTCATTCACATGTGTCCTCAATCATGACTTGACTTCACATCCATTCTCTTTTCTTTCTCCTCCGCAAGGTGCTTATTCTTATGATGGATTACATGATTTCTTTGTTCTAGGGACAGCAGTAATACATTCCAGCTGGTCACGTTGGGAGAGACTGGGATATTTCGTCAACCTTGAAGACTAAAATGGTAGCTTTACATATTTAACCAGTTAAAGAGTCGTCCTGTCACAATGACAAACATTATCATTTGTGCCAAACTACACTGCAAAAATATATATTTTTAACTCTTTCAACTTAGTTTAATCAAAAGGTTAGGTCAACAAAGCAGTTTATGTTGAGCTTAAAAAAATAAAACGTGGTTGCCCCCTTATAAGGTACAATTGCTTGCATTCTTTGTAAGTTTTCACTCTGTTCCTTCCCTTTTTTCATCAGAGCTAATTATCACTCACAGATGTCACACAGTGCCTCCCATCTGGGGGAGGGAGTGAAAGCTATCAGATTCCTGGCTACAGAGATGTGGCATCTTCAGGACTTGAACTCATAATCACTTGATGAGAAGGCAGTTAGGCTGTTGCACCACTCAGGGGCCACGATGTGGCTTAGATTTCTGGTTCCAATAAAGAATGAAAAGGTGAATCAACTCAGCAGTGTGACTTGTGCTTAAATAGCTCGTCATGCTGAGGAGGACAGCATGAGGACTGCGCTGAGTTCCGAGAGGAGGACGCCTGGGTGATGGAGTAGTCGCAGCTTGTGAGAGGGAACGGCACTGTGAATAAATATGAAAGTTTTAAAATATTTTTTTTTTCTTTGTGGATATGCTATTTTGGGGATTTTGGAAAATGTGGCTAAGAGGATCTGTGACTTATTGTGAGACCTGCTTTATTTCTTTCAGTATTGTTGTACTATTACAGCTGAGATCATATTTGTAAACGGTACTGGTTTGTTTTGTATTACTTTATGTATTTATCTGAGGTCTTTTTTGTGTTATTAATTAATTATTTTTTGTATTAAATTTATTCAAGTGGTGAGACTGTCTAAACGTCGGCTCTGTCATCTGTGACTGCAAGTTCATTTCCCAGTGATGCAACAGCCATCCATGGCCAGGAATCCAAAAAAGCATAACTGGTCTTGCTCTCTCTGGGAGGGTAAGATGGCCACCATCACTCAGCATGACGCTAATTGGAAGTTAACATTCTCCTCCAAGCATGTTGATCAATGTGATGTTGCTTTTGTTGAAAAGATACAGTGCGTATGACTTGGAGGAAGCACATATGGCACTCACCCTTTCAGCTTGCTAGCATCATGTGACTGGGGGAGATTTAGCTTGCAGGTGGAATTGGCAATGACTAAATTCATAAGAATTTAAAAATAAAAAAGAGTCCATTTCCATTTTTTTCTTTCACTATAAAATAACTTAAACAGATACAAATGTCTAAAAAGTCCAAATATGATATTCTTTAGCAATCTTGTAATGAGAAAGATTAAACATATATTAAATCATTTGCTTAGATCAGGGGTCAGCAACTTGCGGCTCTTTTGCTGCTCTGCTGAAGCACTACAGCAGAACTACATTTTTAGGTAAAAAATAACATAATCCTCCTTTGCAGTAAAATAAAGCTCCGTTGATTGTTCTAACACAGTTTCAACAACAAATAGTCTTAAACGCTAGAGTTAATATATAACTGCTAATTCACCAATGTTTAACCCTAAAGACTGGCATGGAGACTGCTGGTCACCATAGCAATGAAGACCAAAATCCCACCTAGCTAGTAGCTAATGAAATGGCAAAGAAAAAGAATTAGGATGAACATCAATAATTTGGAGATGAATGGACTTATTTGCATGAATAAGCACTCCAGCTGGTTTCCTAATACGTTTGATCTGCAGCGAGAAACTGTCAAACACTAAAAAGTCATGAATCTTAAGTCAGCCTCTGGTTTGAATTTTCCTGTTCCACCTTAAATAGTGCAGCAATTATATACTGTTGCCATTTAAGGTGGAATGGGAAAATTAGAGCAAGATGCTTGTGAATGAGAAGCTGACTTCAGCCTCGTAAAAAGTCAAACTTTGAGAGAAATATTACAAGAAACTATTCTACATTTGTGGAAAAGATTCCTGCTGGAGCTATAGCTGAGCTAAAGATTAAAGCAGAGCAAAGTTAGTCTGTGTTTTCATTTATATTATATTTACATATTAAGACATTTACAGCCAAAAAGGTAAAATGTTACTTCAATAAAATGGACATAAAATCTTGTGGCTCCCCAGGTGATTTGATTTTTGTTGAAAGGACAAAATAGCTCTTCTTAACATTTGGGTTGCCAACCCCTGACTCAGATATAATTTTTTGCAGTGAAAGATTTTCCACAGTTTTCAAATAATAGCCAAAGGTCATACAGACATATTAATGCATGTTAGTTTGTTTATCTAGACCTTTATTTGGCTGAACACCCCTGCCCTAGCACATTGCTGGTGATATGAAACTTTGTCTCCATTAACTGATTCAAATCTGCCCCTAAGACTGGCTTTGCACAGTGGTTGCAATGGTTCCTAATTGTCACTCATTTCAATCATGCTGTTCCATTTACAGTACAGCACCTTTCACTTAGCACACCTTACAGAGGGAGTGCGTGTCTTCTCCCTCTCAAACTTTATGAACTCACTGCAGACCACAAATTGGAGGAGTGATAAAACAACAGCTCCTCTATTTACTTGGCATAACAAGACAATGAAAGACAATGAGGAAGTTGGTTTGTTTCATACAACAAAGCCATTAAGGCAGTGTGTTTCCTCTGGGCTTCATCAGATTGATGATCATTGCTCACATGAGATGTGTTTGATTAATAGGCTGATTAGAAAGAAGGGATGCCAGAAGAACATTGGCACTAATAAATCTGCTTCTGCAACTCTGCAGAAGAGAAAACGAGCTTGCTAAAGCTCCTCTAACGTTGTCGTGTTGCTCCCATAGGCAAGCCCTACTGCCAGGTACAGGAAAAAAACATCCCAGAGTAAATGAAGAATTACAGGTAGTCATGATTTTAAAGCTTGTGGACCATGAAGGAGGAGGTCAAGGTCATAAAGTGTGATTGGAGGCTTTCTGATTATGGTTCTGGCCAAAACCAGTTTGCGCAGGGAGAAATATTTTTGCCATTTTGTTAAGTTGGGCCCAGGGGAGTTGGGGTGCGATAGGAATCAGAGCAATAGCAGGCTGTGCTATACTTAGAGCGTCTAGACACGGAGGATAACTTAAGCTATGGTGTCTTAGTGGTATGGTGGAAAACACACACACACATACGACAGGCGTACTGCTGTTATTAAGAGTCGCCGCAGCCAGTTAATGCATTGTTAATGTTATATTGCCTTGCCTCAGGGATAACCACATTAACCACTACTGTTTGAGAAATGTGTACAATAATGTTCAACAAGGCCTTATGTATCGGACTTAGTATTTTAAGATCTTTCTTCTCTGTATTTAGTATAAAATTTTCATGTTCACCATCCGTGATCATAAAAGTCCAATCCAAATACATCTCTATCTCCCTTAGAAACATGTGCTCTCTCTCTCTCTCTCTCTCTCTCTCTCTATCACTCATTTCAGTTCATTAGCATAACTGTTTCAAGAATGACATTGCCCGAGCATTGAAAGATTTAGCTTGAAGAGTGTGATTTAGACCAGAACTTATTTAGGGAAGATCATTAAAATTCCCTGTTCTGAATTAAAAAGAAAAGAAACACAGACAGAATCCAAACTCCCAAAAGCCTGAGGAAGTACCGCTGAGTGGAATCAAGAATCCAAACGAAAACTCCCAAGAGCATGACAAATGACCACTGAGAGGAACCCAGACTGTATAGGAAAAACTCCTATGAGCATGAGGAAGGAACGGTGAGAAGGAACCAAGAATCAAACAGAAAAATTCCCTAAAAGCATGAGGAATAAACACTGGCAGGAACTCAGTCTGTATAGGAACCAAGTTTTGAAAAAAAACTCCAAAAGAGCAAGACAAAGAACCTCTAAGCGGAACCAAGACTCAATAGGAAAAAACCCTAAGAGCTTGAGGAAGGAACACTGAGAGGAACCAAGACTCAAACAGAAAAAGTCCTTAAGAGTTTGAGGAATAAACACTGAGAAGAACCCAGATTTTGTAGGAAAAACCTCTAAGAGCATAAGGAAGGAATGCTGAGAAGGAACCAAGACTCAAAAATCAAACAGAAAACATCCTTAAAAACTCAACTAATAAACACAAAGAGGAACCCAGACTGTATAGGAAAAACCCCTAAGAGCACAAGGAAGGAAAACACTGAGAAGGAAGAAAGACTCAAACAGAAAAATTCCCTAAAGGCATGAGGAATAAACACTGACAGGAATCCAGAGTGTATAGGAAAACCCCTTAGACCATAAGGAAGGAATGCTGAGAGGGAACCGAGACTCAAAAAAAACTACCCCAAGAGCAAGACAAAGAGCCACTGAGAGGAGCCCACACTCAATAGGAAAAAAACCCTAAGAGCTTGAGGAAGGAACACTGAGAGGAACCAAGACTCAAACAGAAAAAAATCCTTAAGAGCTTGAGGAATAAACAAATGAGAGTAAGATTTTATAGGAAAAACACCTAAAAGCATGAGGAACAAAAGCTGAAAAGGAACCAAGGCTCAAAAAACAAACTTCCCAAGAGCAAGACAAAGAACCACCAAGAGGAACCTAGACTCAATAGGAAAAAAAACTATTTTGACAGAAATAGTGCCTCAAAAGAAAAACACTGATGACCGATGTTAAGGCCAAACATCTGTGTGGCTACTGATTTTGTTGAACAAATAGAAGGATGTTGGATATGAGAACATGGTGAGTAAGAAGACCATGGCAGGTAATGTTGTGACATTTAGTAGCAGTTGTTGCCTTGTCCCTTAGCAATTATAATTTGCCATTTTTTGCATCTCGTCTGCTTGGCAGAATTAAAGGTGGACTGTAGTATATTCAAGGCCCTTCTATTACACTACTTGTTAGTAACAAGCAAATAGCCCATTTGTTAGATGAGCTCTTGGTGTTGTGTGTACTGATCCCATAAGAATTTAGGGGGATGCTAACAGGGCCCTTAAAGGCTGAATATGTGTGCTGGTCAACAACATAATATGCCTATGTGGATTTGTGAGGAGTGAATGAAGTTTTATGCCAAGGTGGCAAAAAAAGGCCAGATGGCTCTGAGCAATAAAAAAGAAAGGTGGAATTTTCTTTTTCTTTTGGATTTTCTGTAGTTATTTCTCTTTTTTCAGAAAATCATACTGAGTCATTGCTACTGTGTAGTGTCATTTGTGCATATGTGCAAATCTGTGAATCACTTTGGTAGTATGTTGCCTTGATATCGCTCCTGTTTTCGAAAAGACGTAGGCAATCTGCAGCACATTTCAAGCGCTTTTTGAATCTGTGGTACTTGAGCTAATTTGAAGTGCTGTGCTACATTTATTGGTTTCTTGCTGTCAATAGAATGGCACTCCATCTTCTATCACTGTGTAATTAACAACAATTCAGTAAACATGTGAAGTATGCTGAAGCAGCTGGTTCTTAATAGGAAACTATATACTACACCTTACTGCCACTTGAGTCAATTAGGCCTTCGAGAGTTTGTGAAGAGAATTTCACAGAAACAGAATAAAATGACTGTTTTTATTGCTTTTGATGATTTCATTTTGCTCAGTAATTTTAAAAAACAGTTCATATATAAAGCCTGTTCTCAGTTCATTTATGCTGTGTACACTCATTATCAACTCTGTTAGAAACATGTACACAGTAAATTTGCTTTAGACCTAAACATGGTGTAATACATGTTTCCATTAATTATCACTCATGTTACCTTGTACTTCCAGTCACTGGCCACTATACAAGGTCCACCTACATTATAGGTTCACTATGTAGGTGCATAATTATAGACTGTACCACCCACTACTTTACTCATCATAGGTCAGTTTCTGACCACAGAACTGCTGTTGACCAGATATCATTTGGGTGTAGCAGTGACCAGGGCTCAAGTTGAAGGGGGGTGTGAAGAGATGTCATCCCCTAGTCAAAAAAACTGACAAAATACATCCCTTCTGTAAACCTGCCAACCTCCCCTTTTTCTATTCCCATTGGATTACTATGATGCCACTTAAGATGACAATTATGAGTAGTTTAGTCTCACTTTATATTAAGTGTCTCTTACAACTGTGTCCTTATACATTAATGATACATGCAACAACAATGTAACAATGTAATGTGACTAGTGATATACTGATTGTTACAGATGGATTACAGTAGTACAGCTCATGTAACTACAGAAGTGTATCTTAAAGTGTATCATAATGTAGATAACTAACACACCTCCTGATGCAATCAGAAATGTTGTGTTGGAAAAACAGCAGTTTACCCTATTACACATTTGTAATTGCACAACTGCGTATGCTTTTACCCTTGTGTAATTTCATGATATAAAAAGTGATACACATAAGCTGTTCTACTGTAATCCATCTGTAACAGAGAATACATGACAAGTAGTTACATAGTTATTACGTGTTTGTTATTGTGTAACTACAGAGTTATTAGAGACACTTAATGTAAAATGGGATTGATGCTTTTAATTTATTCACATGTGACATTTATCAAAATCAAAATAATCTAAACAAAATCAACAAGTTAAAAGTACATTAGGTACATTAGGTGCCTATTATCCATGTTAAAAAGGTCAAAACAAAACTATAATGCAATAAACTGGAAGTTAGGAAGATTGTGACAGAGAACCCCCCCCACCACTCCCACTCTTGCCATCACCAGTCACCAGTTTCATTTTCCATTTCCCAAAGCTTTAGCTGCATGTGAGCCGTGCTAACATCATTCTAATTCTATGCTAATAAACAGTCACATGTTCCTCTCTGTCTCCTCAATATTTACTGTCATCACTGCAATGTTATATCTGACAAACTTCATCAACATTAACACAGGAAGGTAATAAGAGAAGGGTGATGGAGATTGTCTACACTGTCAGGGATTGTTAAGTTATGAAGAGTTAGGAAACAATAACATCTCACTAGTGAGACCACCATTTTCAAATATATATAAATATAATATGATTATGCCAGTTACAGTTATAGTGAAATATGCTGCCTATAACAGTTGCCTAAAAACAATGGAAACAGATGGTTACAACAGAAGATAGGACACTTCTGGAGTTGTCCTAAAGTAAGGATGCTATTTAATTTTTTGTTCTAAATTCAGTCCTAACTGAAGTTGTCATGGTGACTAAACAGAAAGGTAAGATTTGAGAGTTAGTATGTTTCTGTAATACAGCCCCAGAGCTGTAAAAGAAAGCAATGATTCTTCTTATCATCTACAGAGAACACACATTTGTTGCACATTTTAATATTACTGTTAATTCTATTTGCTGAATTTTGAAGCATATTGAAAAAAATAATAAAACATAAAAAGTGCCCTGTGCTAAAGTTATGGCACATTTTATATTTAATGTTTATTTTATTTTTTTTTTCCAACAAGTGCAACAACAAGCAAATAAAGAGAAACTGCATGATAAAATTTGCAGGAAAAAATGCCATATTTAAGTCGGTTCCCAGTAGATGATGTGTTAACTAGTTTTCACTTAAAAAAACCAACAAAACACTTCATTTGTCCTGGACATGTTCAAACAGCTGTGTGCTGTGGAGGGTTTTGTATTAAATATATAGAATAAAATACTGGTAAAATAACTGTTACGAGGCACCAATAAATTAGTCTAGATCCCTTCCCTCCTTCTAGTATAACTAATGTATTCAGCCAATAGCAGCATTGTGGTCACAACCTGACCACAGATGAAGGACTAGAGGATGGCTAACACTACAATCTGCAACTGTACACCAGCAAGGTTGAACTACAAGGTAGGTGTTTGCAATAAAGTGGCCAGTGAGCTCAGGTAGTAAAGTGGCCTGCATTATGTTTTTGGCCACAAACAGCAACGATTCTGAAATGCTTTTTTTTTCCTCCAAACTGATCTGATTTCATATCTGACAGATGGACTCTGTTGAGACGCAGCAGCTTGAAGCGGCGTGCGCTGAAATGTTTCTGGTGACAGCCTTTCTAACATGATTTACTGCTGAACGTGTCGTGCTTCCACCAATGAAAAAGAGATCCTTGCTGGAGTCACGCTTCGGAATCGGACAAAAGCATCCAGTCTTCATCTCCCTTCCTTTCTCCATTAGATGCTCATTGGAACCGTGCCTGCTTGGCAGAGAGCGAGAGAGAATGGGGGGAGGTTGAGGAAGGGGGGTATAGAAGGATGTCTCTCAGAAAAAGAGTAGTGTTTGCTGTGAGGATCATAAGGACAGACTGACAGAGGAATGAATCTCACACACACTCAGACGGATTCCCCACAGTCTTGTCAACAGCAGGATTAGACCCTCACTTCGTCTGCCAAGCATTTCATGAAACTTCTCAGGGAGTAAGGGACAAAGACTGACACAGGGAATGGAATGGAAGGAAAAGGCGACAGAGAGGGACAGAAAAAGAGATATGGAGCGAAGGAGGCAAACAGAAACAGAGCAAGGGGAGTGGATGTAGAGCAGTGATTTTTAAATCCTGGTCCTGGAGTTCCCATGCTCTGAATACTTTGATGTTTTCTCTGATCTGTGATCTGTGGCTGGCTTTACAAGTTAGACAAAAATATAATTTCGAATGAAGCAATTGAAAAAATGATGTCAGAAAATATGTCAGAAAGTTTAACCCTGAAGAGTAAGATTTCTGAGTTTGTAAAGATCCTCTTCATTTGTTTTTCTGCCTGCAAGAGCAAAAGCTAAAAAATATTTCTATCATCACGGGTACAATTCCGTCCCAAAACAGTCAAAAATAAATAAATACATAAATAAATGAATAAATAAATAAAAATCCCTCATTTTTTCCCACTACAATATGAAAAAAATTGTATTGTCTAACATTTGTCTAACAATTTTACACCAGCTTGGACCAGCTGATTTTTGTCCCTTACCTTTTAGGGACTAGGTGAAAAAATACTTAGCATTAGCATGCTAACTGTTAGCCAGTTAGCTCCCCATTATTTTTTTTTATCTTGTTTCCAAAGTTTTTCCAAAGGAAAAAACAGCTGCCCCCTGCTGGTCAAAAATGCTAAACATCCTAAATGTTAGCCAATTTTTTTGGGGTCGTGATTGGGACAACATGCTAATTCTTAGCCCCTTAAATCCCAATTGGGCCATATTGCAGAGACAAAAAATCTTTTTGTCTTAAGATCTGACAGGTCAAGATAAGATTTTCCACAAATTCATATTACAGCAGCAAATCTTACCTTAATTTAGGAATCTTGTAGCATCTTATCCCAAGCTAGAAAATCTTAACTTACTAGATCAAAGTCAACAATCAACTGTCATGTCTGTTACCTAGCAACTGACCATACATGCACAGCTCAAACATAAACATGTAATCAAAATAATCAAGTTAATTAGCCAGACAGCTAAAGTTAGCTACTGTTGTTGATGTACAAATGGTCCAATAGAACTAAAGCGTGATAAACTTGAAGAATATTGTGACAGTTCTCCCTGCTGTTTATCAGAGCACTGCCGCTCTTCAGTTTTAGTTTCAGTTTCCCAAGTGCTTTAGCCGACCACGCTGTTATTCCTCCTAATAAACAGATACATGTTCAGCTCTGTCTCCTCATTATTAATGACCATCACTGCAATTTTGTATCTGATTAGTTTTATCAACATTAACACACAAACGTAATAAGGGGGGGTGGTGGAGATCGTGTCTGCAATGTCTGCGATTTTTACAATAGAAAAACAGCACCGTTTCAGTGTAGATAAATGTAATGTGATTATATTAGTTATAGTGAACTGCACTGCCTGTCACAAAATCAGTGATAGAAACCAATGGTTAAAACAGAAGTTAAGACACCTCTGGGGGTGCCAAAGTTAAGACAGAGTTTAGGAAATGTTGATTAGTTAGCATGTTGTAACATTGTTTTCTTATCTGGAGCCAGGATAAGATTATGAACTTCTGTTCTAAAAGCTTCTGTTCTAAATTCAGTTCTACCTGAAATTGTCATGGTGATTAAGCAGATAAGATTTCAGACTTAAGACATATAAGTTTTAGCCAGCATTTTTTTTTCATACATTTATTAGTATGTTATACAGGCAGACAAAAATAAATAAAGTGGACCTTAGAGTCAGGAACACACTGTTTTTTTTATCTTACCCTTCAGGGCTTCCATAGAACTGAGACTTAGGAATGCACTTTTCATAAATGTACCCTTCAGGGCTTCTGTAGAAAAGCTGCATGTAACACATTTAATTATTTCACTAATTAGCAAGTTATTTATTTATTTATTCATTTATTTATTTTTGTCAGTGCTCACTGAATTTGTCAAATTGCAGATTTTTACCATGGCACAACTGATGTTAACTTATAACTGATAGATCCAAGTTAACTTTATTTTTCATGTGGTAAACATTTAGTGAGAGTGATGTAGGACTGTATTCTGTTGAATCAGCATAAATTAAAGAATAGCCACCCTATGCTATTTATTTATTTATTTTTACTTATTAATAAGCAACAGAATGAACCACCATCAAAATTCTAGCATTTTCAACTCACAGACACTCTAGACTAATAATAATAATAATAATAATAATAATAATAATAATTTTATTTATATAGCACTTTTCATGCTGGTGGCAGCTCAAAGTGCTTTACAGACAGGTGATAAAACATAGTTACAGAAAAGATCATTAGTACTTAATTAGAATCAGAAGAAAATGAAGAAGATTAAATTACAAGATAAACACCACGAGACATTCAGTTTTAGTTAAATGCTAATTTAAAGAGATACGTTTTTAGGTGCTTCTTAAAAGTGAGCACTTAGCTTGACTGTCTAATAAAAGGTGGAATTGAGTTCCACAGTTTAGAAGCATAATAACTGAAAGAGGCCTCTCCATGTTTTCTGTATTTTACAGAGGGTGTCTGTAGAAGGCCACTATCTGCAGATCTTAGATTACGTGCTGGAACATAAACAGACAGACACTCAGTGATGTAAGTGGGTGCTAGGTTGTTTTGAGCTTTAAAGACTAGTAGCAGAACCTTGAAATCTATCCTGAGCTAACAATTTCTAAAAAGGTATCTGAGTTGACACTTAATTTCAAGATCTGTATGAGCAGAAATTTGCAAAATTTAGGAGGTGCGAGTAAATTTTTGATCAAAAATTTGCCAAATTTATGATGACATAAAAATTCTATTAGCATTTACATATCAAATAATGACATAACTGAGTAGCCCAGGGTCTCCCGAAAGTAATAACATATGGCATGTGTGACTGTGTCATGTAAATAGTTTATAATTGCAACTGTAATTGTAATTGACCTAAATGTGAAAACAATTACACAATATTATTGTAGGACTCTAGGACTTAATATTGTTTAGCAGGCTGTTCAAAATGAAATTAGTCTTCTCTACTTTTCTCTCCCAACACAATTCTCACTTTTGATGCATAATCAATGGGTTACTTGTCAATCATCACTGATATCCACACAGGCCTAGTCTATGGGGTGTCAACTGAAATCAGTCAGCTGAAATTACATGACATGATCACAAAGTTGACAGCTAGAACAGTTGCAGCTCAGTACCAAAGCTGTCACAAAGAGTTCTTTAAAGTGATGCAACAGAAGAACCACTTTTGCTTCCTTAAAGACACTTTCAATGGATTTCAATGGAAGAACTATTTTTGGAAATGAGATGTGTGGCAAAGTAAACAATCTTTTTAACCCTTTTGCAAGTAAAATCTGATCTCTAGCAGTCGATCCAGACTGAGTTCTTTTAGCACGCACATAGCTGGGGTTCTAGACTGTGATTATTATGCAGCTTTGGTTCCATGTCATCAGCAGAACATTATGAGGAATCAGCTAGTTACATGAAAACATTTTTTTTGCACATTTTAATAAAGTGGTGCCAAATCATGACTTCCAATCCCATTATTCACTGGAAATGAGAAATACAAAGTGTTTTTTCAATAACAATTCGAAGATAATTGCAGGAACCCTGCTGTGGGCGCAGCTATGTTTGTTTACATTGTCGTGAATCACTGGATATGTTGACAGAAATGATACACTGCGATTATGAGGCAAGATGGTTTAGTTATTCTATGTTATTAATACCCACCTAGGCAACATTAACATAAGTTACTCATTGCAAGGTTAAGTTCAATTTAGTGGCTCTCATTGTCATTTGCATTAGGCTAACTGGGTTAAACTTTACCTGCTGCGCACTGTGCATCTGAAGCACATCATGCAGCAAAAAATGTCAACAGTACAAATCAAGAGAATGTGTTTTAAACACAAGACACGTCCAGCATGTGTGACAAAGTGACACATTTTCCAATTGCAATGCAAGTAAAATAAGTGAAACGTGTCATATTTCCTGGCTAGATAATTCAGCCACCTGATTACCAACATATAAGCAACATCATTCATTAGGTTTGTTGGGAACATACTGTTTTATTTTCTAGTTTTCTGTTCTTTGTTCTTTGTTTTAGTTGTTATTCATTGGTAATCATGTATATGTTAAAAGGTTATTTTGGGAAGGCCAGTTATGTTCTTGTGGTTTGAACAGCAAATGGTCTTTTATGGCACTTCCTAGGGACAGGAATAGAACACTCAGTTTACTTACTTACTCTTTGTATGACGCTAGGGTGTTTACAATAGGATCTGAGTCCCTGAGAACACCGACTCTGTCCCTTTTACAGTAAGCACTGGATCCAAAAACTGGTCTTTAGACTAGGCTGGTAGCAGACATACTGAGCGATCTTTCTTCAAATAAACCATCATTATTTCTGCAAACCCCGTTCTCCTAAATCTCTTCCATGGCAGGATCAAAGATCTTTGTCAGGTTTCAGAAAGTTCATGCTTGTTGTCATGTTAGCACTTTTTCTACCTTCTGTGCTTCCTTTAGTGCACATGATTTTTTTTAGCATTAACAGATTTAATGAAAATCTTCAATGACAAATCACATACTAAATAATATAATACTGGTTAACTCAGTACCAAAGGTGCCAAAACTGGTTATTTGGCACAATGCCATCAGAGAACCACTAATGCTTCCTTAAAGACCCTTTCGATGGATGGCTCTTTAAAGTACCATTTCTTAAAAGAGATGTGCAGTGAAATGAAGAACGTTTTTTAAATGAAAAACACATCCACACAATGTGAACATTCAGTACAAGGTTTTCAAGAAGTCCAAGCCAAGAATTATTTAGGAAGTTTGATTTTGAAAAGTATAGAGTATTGAAAACACTAACATATGCAGGGTAAGTGGAGTCCAGAACCAGCGCCAACTTGCACAAAATATTTCATGTATTTATGTGAAATGCTTAAGGGATGCACTTAAAGCTGTATGTTATATGTAAACTTAGCAACTTTCAAAAACTAAAGGGCTGAAACTTAAATGTAGAGCCTTATACTCAGTTTACAGTTGAGGTTTCATTACAAAACAATTTTGGAGCTGATCATAAAAGTGTATAAACATAAACAAAAGTGGTATTAATCATTTTATGGCATAGACATTGCTTGAATGTGTAAAACCACAACTTATATTATGAAAAAAAAAGAAAATTCTTGAATGTGCACAGTTAAAAATAAAGGTTCTGTGCAGATTTCTCTCATCAAAGTACAAACAATGTTAATTTTCCCCTTAAAGGTACAACAGTGGTTTTGAGGTCTAATTGTGTACCTTAAATATATTTTTTTTCAGCTGAAAAATACATATTTGTATGTATAATTTCAATGGATTATGGTACAATTATGTTCCCTGGTACTGAGATGTACCCTTAGGGTTCCACCCTGGTGACAAGAGGGGGACTGCCCCAGTGATAGTTTCATACCTTTTTTCTGAGAGCGAAGTCTATAATGTGTTTTTTAATGAAACCCTATTATGGATTTGTTTTCATCAATTTCCGTCTAAACATTTCCTTGTAGAGATTTTACACAAATCACTTACATCTTAAACCTATGACCAAAATTCACTTAAGATGTTTTATGCAAGTGGCCACAGGACTATTAACCACTGCTGTGGAGAGAAGTCCCTGGTCCTATTTTGATTTCTTCAGAAGCAGGCCTTTCATGGCCGACCATCAGGGGATGCATATCTCTTAACAGTGCAACGTCACAGAGGCCACATACAATCTGATCCTGTCATGTGTAATTGGCTGTCACCTACTACCTTCCCAATGGTCCATTTGCTCTCTCTCTTCTGCCTTCTTTCATCCTCTTTCTCCCTCCGTCCACATTTTCTGGTGTTTTTTACCTCTGACATAGGTCCGAGTAGACACGTTTTTCTAGCCAATTTGAGTGGGATCTATCAGGCCACGGCATTCGGTGTGACCACTTTCACAAGAAAAGAGAGAGAGAGGGGAAAAAAAGAATGGCCGGCCACTTGAAAGCGAAGGTCAGGGCAACCTTTGAGACAGGCTTTTTCAGAGCACGGCTACTCTGAGGAATGTGAAGCGAGCGGCAATGCCTTCCTCCGAGTAAGGTCTCTCTCCATCTGCCTGTCTATAATGGATCACAAAGCACCATATGCGGCCCCAAGGTCTAGCGCAACACAGATTGCTGTGGGGCAAAAGCTTATTTTTGTGCTACTGCCAAGACGCGTCAGAGGCAGCTAAACAAAGACAAAGCTGAAAAGATGATGCATATGCACAGATATGGTGAATTTCAAGCCATGGGGGAAAAAACGGTTTCTCTAACATTGACTCAGCGATGACAAGAGACTGAGGACAGAAACTTTTTTGACATCCGGTTTGTGAAGCATTGCTTTCAACTGATTATAACAACAATACCACACTACCAGTCAAAAGTTTGGGCACAACTAATTGTATGCTTTTCAATTGTCTTACAGACATTTCGATCTAAAGGCTTATGCCTGAAAGTATCAAAGCTGTTTTTAAGACAAATATTCATATTTAAATTGATGCTTATGTATGAATTTGCAGAATTGACTGTGCAGAAGTGAGAGACCACCATTTATAAATAAAGTAAAGCGTTCTTAGATCAAGTCATTATCACACAGAATGGCGTTTTCACTCTCTGCAGCCAATCAGTAATGCTACCTGACATAAACAGGAAACATTACACGCATGATCACCACATGCAGTGAAATCGCTTGCGGTTCTCTCTTTTTGTGGTACATCACGTAAGGTGTGTCAGTTGTATAATTCAAAAAGATATTGTATTTTACACTAAAGTGATATTTTAAAAGTGTCTCTAGTATGTGTATTTATTCTGTTCTGTTCTGCTACTGCAATCTTTTCAATGATCAAACTGGGTTCTCATGCACAATATTTTAACAGCACTTTATCAATGAATTGTCGGTAATGTTAGCAAAGCTGCAGCTAATGCAATTGCTCATTGAATCTGCTGAATGACAGACAGGTAATGTTATGTATTGTATGATAATAAGGTCAGTGTCACGCACAACCTGAGCACTGATGGAACTTTTCTTATTGTTCTGCACGCAGTTGACTTATGCACTTGAGCAGAGTCTCCCACCAGGTTTTGGAAAGACCCTGTAGCAAAATAATTCAGTTCCAAACACAAAGTAGGACTCAGGGCTCCATTACTGTCTGTGTTAATCTGTGGCTAGGAGGTTTGTGATATTTTCTATCTCCAATTGACGGAAATGGGTGTAATCTATCCTGCAGAAGCAGCATCTTTGTTTGATTTGCAAATTTTCTTGCCTTCATGTATTTGTTTTCTTAATAACATCTGCTTATCAGCTAAACATCATTTCAGACTCATAATGTTGAGCTGTCTTCTCATAGTAGAAGGATGGACAGAAACACCTGTGGATTTTTTCTGATCTGAAGCAAAAGTAGAGCTTGATTTTCTCCTCTCTCTCAAAGATGCAAGCCATAAGTACTATTTGTGTGATGGTTATAGGGTTTTCACCTATCAGCTCAAATACAGTTGCTATGAGTCCCATATGCTCTATGTCTTTTAAGCATTTTTAAACATTATGTTTCTTTTGAAAAGTTAATCAGTTAAATGTCTGTCCTCATCTTTGCATTTCAGCCGATCAGTTGTGCTGTGACAAGGGACTGTGAGGTCTTAAAATTCTTACTTGGTAGAAAGCCAATATTTCGAACTAGTCCCATATTATTACATACATTATTATTTAATGTATTTATTCTATTATCATTTTGATACCTTTGTTATTGTAATCTGGAAAACAATAAGAAAAGACAATTTATGTGGACATATGAGTATGAAAAATTGAATTATAAGAGTTTCTTCTGATGAAATATGTCCATGGATTATGACATGAATATTTACCAAACACAGTTTTTGTGCGTCCACTACTTTAGGCTCTATTCTATAAGATTTCTTCATATATAGATCTAATTTACAGCTGGGGAGAGTCTGTTCTGATAGTTGTTTTTTTATCATTTGTATTGATTTGTTGGTACACTCTACAGTTCCATCCATTCAAAATCTCCCCTCAGTGCAGAAAACGCAAAGTCACAGCTCAGATCAGACAAGTGAGAAAACATCTGCACATACTCACCCATAAGGCACTTGGCTCTAATTGCAGTTTTAAGCCATATGGTGTTTCTCTTAATTCCCGTAATCAATAGCTGTTTTTCTTTTCCCAGCAGATGGTGGCGTTCATCCTGAAGCTGTGCTTTGGCGTTTTGGTAAATGTAGGCATAGTCTGGTAAAAGAGAGATGCTGGATATCAATTCCACAAAAGATTTGTTTGGTTTTTTTGTTTTGCTTACTTACCCTGTTTCTTTCTCTCTCTCTTTTGTACAAACCTAACACAAAAGAAATTGGGACAGAAAGTTAAATGCAAATAAAAACAGAAAGCAGTGATCTGTAAACTGTCTTTTACAGGTATGTCATTGAAAACAGCACAAAGAAGAGGCATTTATTATTTTATTAACTTCATTGAGTTTAAATATGTGCTAAGTCCAAATTTGATGCCTGCAGCAATTTCCAAAACATTTGGGATGGTGGCAATGTAAGACTGGGAAGTTTGTGAAATGATCAAAAACATCTGTTTTGAAACTTTTCACAGGTAAACAGGTGATTGGGCTACAGGTGACACTATCATGATTAGGTCTAAAAGGAGACAGAGGTCATATATCAACAGCATCCAGAGACACCGCCAACTTCTCTGGCTAAAGCTCACCTGAGATGAACTGATGCACAGTGGAAACGTGCTGTGGTCTGACGAGTCCACCTTTCAATTTTTTTAAATAATGCATGTCATGTTGTTCTAGGAAAAAGAGGAAAACGAGAATTGTTACCAAAGCAAAGTTAAAAACTCTGTCAAGGTAGGGAGGTATGTTAGTGCCAGTGATATTGGCAACTGGCACATCTGTGGAGAATAACAGTATTTATAATCATATTAGGTTTAAAGATTCTAGCAAAAAAGTATTTGTTTTTGCTTGTTCTGTTTGTTTATTTGTTTTCTGTATTTGTTTCTGCCTGTAGAAACTAATTTAATATAAGGCGAAGAAGGCCAAGTCTGAAATATTGCATAATCATTTAGGGTTTTATAATCACATTAGTGTAGACCTCAAGGCATATAGAGCAGCAACTGGAGTGCATGTATACTGTGAAATGGATTTGTAAATGTTACAAGGGACTTTAGCCTTTGATGATACTGACTGACTGCTCTCAGCGCACTATGTATGAAATGAAAGATCAAATTATCCGAGACACAGAATGGAGGAAGGGAGCACAGAAGACACTAAGAGACTGAATAGATGCCTTTGTGGGTGTACATGTAGATTTGTGTGTGGGTGTTTGGACATGTCAGTGTGCATGAAGATGTGTAAGATGGGAATTATAAAAAAGCAATTCAGTTCTGTGCAACATTCAGAGACCACCTGTCTGTTTATTTAATTTCCAGTCAAAATGGCCATCAAGTACAAGTTATTCATTTTTCAGCATCAGGAAATACAGTTGACAGGCTCTCGAGTGGGGCAACCGTCTAAGCTTTGGCCCTATGATCATGAGATCATTAGTTCGCTCCCTGGTGATGCTACAGCCATCCGTGGCCAGGAGTCCAAGAGAGAACAGTTGGCCTCGCTCTCTGGGAGGGTAGAATGGCCCCCCTTTCCCCCCATCACTCAGCGCGATGCTAGTCTGTTGGCTGAGTAACAGATCTGGTGGTTGGCGCTTTCCTCCGAGTGCATTTGGCTGTCCAATGACGTTGTGTGAGCAGCAGTTCAAAAAGATGCGGTAGCGCTTCACAGGTCTCGGAGGAAGCCTGTGCTAGCCTTCGCTCTCCTAGCACTGGTGGTATTGTGTGATTGGGGGAGTCCTAACTAGTAGGAGGAATTGGATATGACTAAATTGGGAAAAAAAAAAAAGAAAACATATTTAACAAAAATTACACAAAAGTATCCTACACAAAGTTTAATATTAAATTGCTTTTTACTTTTGCACGCTCTACTGCCTAATGAATTCTTCTGTCCTTCCAATCTTAAAATCAACAAGGTTCAGTTGTGTCCGCCCAACAACAGGAGATATTTCTGAGGAAAGTATGTATAACAGTATCCATTGTATAACGAAGGAGAAAGCAGGAGCTTCCAAAAATGATCAAAAGATAAAGAGAGTGGGTCTCCTAACAACTGTGCAAGACCTGGTAGTCCACAGAAACTGTTACCATCAGATAAACAGTACTTGAAGCTTTCATCTTTGAGAGAGAGGAGAAAATCAAGCTCTACTCTTGATTGAGATCTGAAAAAATCCACAGGTGTTTCTGTCCATCGTTCCACTGTGAGAAGATGACTCAACACTATGAGTCTGAAAGGATGTGTAGCTGTCAAGAAACCATCACTGAGAAAAGGGAACTGACAAGAAAGAAGAACATTTGCAAACCAAACAAAGAGGCTTCTGGTGTTCTCAGAGCAATAGACTGGTCAACCCAGTCAGAGGTTGAGTCCAGACCTCAACATCACTGAATCATTAAATGGAGCAAAAAAAGGCCTTCTAACTTTGGAGGGTTAGAAAATTATCCCTGCAGATTTCTCTGAAAAACTGAAAGCAAGTCTTCTGAAAAGAACAGAAACTGTAATAAAAGCAAAGTGTGGACAAACTAAATACTCAAAATTTCAAAGTAAATTTATTAATGAAATTTTCTATTAAATATATGTTTTCTGCTTTTTCCTGACATTGAAAAATGAATAACTTGTACATAATGGCTGTTTTGATTGGAAATTAAATAAATGAAAGGGTGGTCTCAGCCCTTACAAAGAACTGTATATCAGCATTGATTTGGGCAATGGAAACCCATAGTCTGGACAGGGGGTTCTGAATGTGGTATTTTAGTGTTACAGTCTAAAGTTCTAATTAGATGAGATTAGTTGAGCATGAAGAGGTGCAGTAATGTTATTATCACCAGAAAATCTATAGATCCTTTCCCAAGCTGTCATTGTTACAGTGCCTGTAAAGACTACAGCTACTTTTAGTTACTATAAAATAAACAGTTGATTTAATATTCCTTCACTTCTCCTGAGTGGTGTAACAATCTAAGCATTAGCATTAATTCAGGCATGTCAAACTGGGGACCTTCCAGGGCAAAGTGCTACAGAGATTAGCATTTACCCTCATCTAACTCTCTGAATTCAGTTCATGAAGACCTTGCTAATTAGCTGATGAGCTGAATCAGGTGTGTTTAATGAGGTAGCATACTGAAGTCTGCAGTGTTTTGGCCTGCCAGGACTGGAGCTTGACATATGTGACCTAATGGTACTGTCTGCTCACACTTACAGCTGAAGCCAACAACAATTTAGCAAATTCAGTTCTTGTTTTTGAATGTGCTGTGGAAAAATGCCCTCACAGTGGGTGGGAGGGCCCTTTTTCTCCCCCATCACTCATTCAGCTGTCTGTTGGCTAACATAACAGAATTTAGCATTCTCCTCCAAGCATGTTGAGCTGTCCAGTGACGTGGCATTAGTGGCATTGTGGATTGATTGCTGTGTTTGGAATGATTACTTTGTAAAGAGTTTGCTAAGTTTACATAAACTGGTTAGGAGGCTAATACTAATGCTATTAGCATTTATGCTAGCTTCAAACAAGATTTTCTGCCTATGGTAGGCAGGACAAGACAAAAAAGAGGACAAAAAATATCTAAGTTTTGTTTAATTATACACATGATTATGTGAACTTGTAGACATTGGTGTGATTGCATAAGTGCAAAAAAGTGTACCATATTATTTCAGATCTACAGAAGTCCAGAGAGGCCATTAAGTAGTTATAATTTTCTGGACTGTAATCTTGAGATCACAACTTAATTGTCAAAAGTTGTTTTCTTGATATCACACAGTTATCCCTAGAAAACAACCTTTGTTATCTTGAGATCACAAGATACAAGTTGTGATCTCAAGAAAACTTTTTTTATATTGAGATCACTAGATAAATAAATTGTAGAGAAAACAACATCTATCTTGAAGAAATATGTTGTGATTTTGAGAAAACAAAGTTTGTTATCATGAGATCACAAAACAAATGAGTCATGATCTCAAGATCACAGTCTAGAAAACTATAACTACCTTATGGCCAACTACCTCACCTGGACTTCTCTACAGATCAACACAACTAGTGTTAAGCAAGGCTAACTACAAAGCAAGTACCTGTTCCTATTTTTGTCAGTTCTTGTTTTTAAATGTGCAAAAAGGCCCTCACTGTGGGTTGAATGGTCCTTTCCCTCCCCATCACTCATTTAGCTGTCTGTTAGTTAAAGTAACAGAATTTAACATTCGTGTTGAGCTGTCCAATGACATTGCATTAGCAGCGGTTTTCTGAACTGTTATCTTAAGATCATGACTTAATTGTCTTGCCTGTTTGGGACATGCAACTAAAAACTTCAAAATGTTGTAATGGTAACTAAGTATGTTATGTTATAGCTAACTTTGGCTTGCTGACCTTAGCTAACTGCATAAAATAGGCAGGATTCAATGACTTGATGCACCACATGATAATTTATCATTTCTGTTTAGTGTCTACAAAAATTGAAGTGCTAAATAGTGATGCAGTCCTCGACTATAATAAATGTAGAGCTCAGAAGTGCTCTCTCTCTCACTCTATCGCTCTCTCTTCCTCTCCTTCTCTGTTGTGTAACTGACTTCTTCGATATTCTTTTAATTGATCTGGATCTATTTTAGAATCCGGTGACTCAGACAGTGTTCTCCATTTTCTCAGTACATATTCTGGTGTTCAAAGCTAAATTACCTCGAGCAAAGAAAGCTGTGTGGCAAAGTCAAAGGCTGAGGGCTAAGGTTAAAAGATTGAAAGGGGCAAATGTCAAAACTGAAATATCATGCATTAGCAGATATGGTTGGTAAACGTGTCCCCAAGAAGACACATAAATATAGATTTTATATTATGAAATGGATAGTTCCAGTTCTAAAATCTGATTGATTGAGCCATCAAAGTACATACAGTACTGTGCAAAATTCAGACCACTCTTTATCTCTTGATTTACTTACTTCTAGTCAAAACAGCCATTAGTAAGGAGAGCCAAAAAGCTGTGTTCCCTGACAATGGACTGACCATCCCAGAGTGCAGACCTCAACATCACTGAATATTTTTGGGATTACTTGGACTGTGAGAAGCAGAAATTGCAACCAGCTTTGCATAGGATTATTTACATTGCCAGGTCAAATGGATTGTATGATATGAATTACGTGCTTCAGAATGTATTATCCATATACATGACATGTAAGTATGTATGAAACAGACAAAAGATCATATTACCAGCCTAAAGAATGTTAGATCTTAAAAAAGGATGGTGACATTAGGAAGATCTAATTCTCTCTTTTTTTTCTGTTCCACACAGTCATAAAGTCATAAAGTAAATACTCTCCCACGCTCTCGCATAAAATAGGTCAGAAAAATGCTGTTGCATAAAACCAGTTGGCTCTGACAATCTGAAGCCAATAAAGTGAACAGTAACATCATGACAGAAGACAGCTCTGCTAACACAAGCCGTGGGCTGATAGAAGAGTGTGGCTGAGTTGATGAAGGCCTGTGTTGGGGACATTGAGAGCTGCTTAGGCTGAAGGCCAGCCCACACAGGCTTGCCCTGGAACAGACCGCCGCTCTACCCCACCACTCTCAGCTCACTGCCAAAGACCTGCTAGGGTGGGCATGCACTCCTTCCTCCCCTCCTCTTCCCACATCTCCTTATTAACCCCCTGGGGTTCAGCACTGTACTAGAAAAGACCTAATTATACATTCATTTTAGTAATGCATTTTTTCTTTTTACAAAAAATTCAGATTTGCTATTTTGTGAGCATATTTCAGCAAATTGATTTTAAAAAGCATTAAGCATATTTGGAGAATATTTCAGGCAGAAAATTTGCAAAAAAGCAGGACTTCTGATGATTAAATTTAATAAAGCTAGTCTGTATTTTATGATGCCCTGTGATGGACTGGCGATCTGTCCAGGGTGTATCCTGCCTTTTGCCCAATGACAGCTGGGATAGGCTCCAGCACCCCACCACGACCCAGAAGGGTAAGCGGTTTAGATGATGGATGGATGGATGGATGTATTTTATGATATTTTTGTGCATATGTATCATATTGTATTTATTTATTTATTTATTTATTTATTTATTTATTTATTTCCAAAATTTCAGTACAATAAGCATTACACAGTTGGGAGGAATGTATAACTTTAACAAATACAAAAATAAATGAATAAAATAAAAAATAAGAACAGAAGTTGAGTTGGAATCTGGTCTACCATATAAGTCTACCATATAACAGCCAGCCAGTCACTAAGCCACGTTTGAATAGACCAAGGTGTCTAAACTTATCCACAAAGAACTGGTGTAGCTGCAAATATTTCAACAAAACAGGAGCACATGATCAACTGTTTAAAGACTGAGACCAACTGAATAAACAAACTGAATCAAGCTCCAGCTTATTTGGAATGGAAATCTGTTGGCACACCAGCCATAAGACTAGACACCCCCTGGAAAAGATCAGGTACATACCATGCCAGTTAGCTAGCAAGCTCCATTTACACAAAATCTGATAACAAATTTGGACCTTACAAAGGCTTTGTTAAAAGTAAGATCTCTGTTTTGGTTTGGTGGCTCTCAAGTGTTGCAGCATTGGCCCTATGATTGGAAGATTGCAAGTTCAGTTCCCAGTGATGAAACAGAGATTCCATGAGAGCATAATTGACTCTCTTTGGGTGGGTAGTGTGGTGCTAGCAGGCATCTGTTATATGACAGAACAGAATTGGCAGTTAGTTTTCCTCCAAGCGTGTTAAGCTGTCAAATGCAGTGGTCCTTCATGTGACTTGGAGAAGGCACATGCTAGCCACCACCCTCCTTGGTTGCATTATGTGATATGGGGGAGACCTAGCTAGCTGGAAATTAACAATAACCATAACTGGGGAGAAAATGAGATAGAAATTAGAGGAAATTACTGTACTGTACAAAAGTGGTTGGTGCACTGATGGACTGAATAGGATCTGTCCATCTAGAGATACAGACTGTATCAGTATGAGTCCTCTTCTCTTCCCCTCTCTACCCTTTCCTCCATCTCTCAATCCACACAGGCCACTATTGGAAACTCTTCAGTGACAGAGCAAAAGCATGCCATTAGTGCCATGCTGACACACTCTCAGTCCCGGCTGCAACAGCTTGTGTTTGGCTCAAACACAGCCTGCTCCTCTTGAACCGATCGCAAATGTTGGGATGAACCAGTCTCAGTGTTCTGACTCTAAAAACTATGTTGAGTCTGAGGCAAGCATGCAAAAGCCTAGGCAAGTTCTTCTCAAAATGCTCCACAGACAGTCCATAGTTTTGCTCCAATCCAGCTTGCAAGCATAGAGGAAAAATGTGAACTGCCTCGGGGATAGAGGACTATTTTGACAACCACTGGTCTAGGCTTTAGAATATTAACTTTTCCATGATTTTTAAAATATCATAACTTCGGAGATGTTAAATGATGGTCAGGGAGGCAGGCATTACCGCAGATTGAAACCGAGGAAATTGTAGGACAGTGCATTAATAGGCTTTCACATTTTGAGAATATTATACTGTGAGAGATTCTAGCCTCTATGATTATGAGCAAGCTATTGGTCAAGAGCTCCAGGCATGGCAGCTTCGCCAGTTCTTGCCAAACAATGCTGTTTCATTATTTTTGTGCCAATTTTTATTTTACTCACCCAGAATGCACTCTGTCTTCCAGCTTTTCTGTATTATATAATCATTTTTAAACTCTAGTTTTGGAAACTCCTGGTTTTTTTTTCACTTTTTTCATTTGATTTTGCTGCTCCTCATACAAGTGAGATCTAATCTCTGTATAAATATCTTCTGAAAATGAAAACTTCGAGTTGCATTGTACTGGACATGTAGAAGAAATAGCAGTCATTTGGCTTGGTTGAGATGAACTGTGACTCACTCCAGCTTGTTTTCCTGCTTTATAGAATTTATCTGTATTGTTCTGTCCTGCACTTTTGTGATGTGCGAATGAGATAAAGAGATAACAGAGATAAAGATATTTGGTAAGCCATTCTGGTATAACACCTCAGCAAATTTGCTTGTCACTGTTAAAATTTTAACACTTAAAATGTTGTAAAATACCAACAGTTCATAAGGTGTAACTTTAACTCAATTTGGTGTGAACCTATATACACACTGAGAAAGTGTTACATTTAACACTCGTAGTGTAGATCTAACACGGGCAAATTTGCTGTGCACTTACACTCCCCTATAACACAAGTTTTATCAACTCACTGGGTGTAAAAACAACTCCAGAATCAACTCTCATCAACAGTAAAATGTTAGCTCTGTAACACTTTTTGTCTCTGTAAAATTTGATGTGTAGTATAAAAACTGAACTGAACTAAGCTGACCTGAACTGAACTGAGCTAAATTGAAATGAACTCAGCTGAACTGGTCAGACTTGAGTTGAACTGAACTGAATCAAACTGAATTGAATAGATTTGAACTTTACAGAATTAAATTAAACTGAACCAATTTGAGGTAAACTGAATTAAATTAAATTGAATTCAACTGAACAGAACATGATTCTGGTATCACAATTCTTCCTCGTTCACCTACAACTAAGCATAGCATTTCACTGATTAAATGACTGATAAATATTAATGAATAATGTTGTGCTGCTTTGTACCACTGTATATAGTTAGCTAGCACTGAGCCAGTGTGGAAATATGCCGTATGCCTGAGTTGTTATTCGCTAGTTTGAGAGGAGGAGAGAGAATCGATGGCCGGCAGCTGAATTCAACACCTGTAATGGTCTCTGCTCGACTCTCAGCACAGCTGATGAGCTTGGATGGCCAGTTTGTGAAGGGTATTGACAGACAGCGTGATGTTTTTAATGGTGTCTGGGGCTAATGAAAAGCACAGTCAGGGAGTCAGTGGTGTTCTTAGCAGGCAGTAGGGTGTTTTTTGTGTTTCTTTTTTTTGTTCCTCACAGTGACCCAGAAGCCATGGGCAGCCCTCGCCTTTCATCAGCAGTTCAAACATGTTCGGCTCCCGCTCGCAGATCAAACCGCCCGGATCAGTCTCATTGGATCAATGTCACACCTGTGTGCACCTTCTCCTCATTCTCTCCCCTCCTTTTCCCTTTCTCCCTCCCTCCCTCTCTCTCTCTCTCTCTCTCTCTCCCTCCCTCTCTCTCTCTCTCTCTCTCTCTCTCTCTCTTCTGTGTGTGCTCATGCACGGACAGGCGCTCTCAGAGGGGACAGTCTGCCAGCTCCCCTCTGCCTTCACATCCTGTCACATCCTGTTTCCCTCTTGGCTGATCAAAAAAGAAAACCAGCGTCAACCTACACGCCCCACAACCTGGGCCATGGTGCTCAGTCTACCCACCGACCAGCACTGGCCCAGAACTGGCCCATTCATTTCCATACGAATGCTCTCTCTCTCTCTCTCTTTTCTACAAACCTTTCACCGCATCGTCAGTCTCTACACTGTGAGCATTGAATGGTATATCGTCTGTCAAGCCTGATATATGACAGGTCCTAAATTTCTGTGAAATATGATTGCTACTTATTTTTTCCTGCCACCCATCGACAGCGAATATGGTTAATGGTTTGGTTCAGGTTAAGCCAGAAAACTCTGGAGAAGATGGATGGCAGAGCTCCAGACTACTGTTTTGGAATGTACTGGCCTAATTTAACCTTTGTGTACAAAATCAGCTGGAGTTGTAGAGTTTATCCATCCATCCATCTAGATAGACAGAATGTATTAGCATGAGTTTTCCATCTCTCAATCCACACAGGCCACTACTGGAAGCTTTTCAGAAGAGCAGTAGCATACCATTTGCAGCAATGATGACTAACACTGTTTCTCTCTATCCTGAATTCCCTTTTTTTCGATTCAGTATGGCTTCAATTCAGTTTAAAATGGAATGATTGTACCAAGAAGAGCTGCCAAAACACAGAAAGCAATAGCAAAAAGTTTATAGCTGAACATACAGCACTGTACAAAATGGCCGTTGAGTGCAAGTTATTCGTTGTTTTGCATCAGGAGACAAAAGCAGAAAGCATAGATTTGACAGAAACTTTCACAGAAGCCTCAACAACCAAATATAATACACTTTTTTTCAGTGTTTATTGTGTCCACCACTTGCTTTTATTACAGTTTCCATTCTTTTTGGGATATATTTCCACATCTCTTCAGTCTTAGAAGTTATGGCATTTTCTGCTTCTCACTTGCCAGGTAATTTCAGACACATCCAGTGATGCTGAGGTCGGGACTTCAGTCCATTGTTCTGAGAACACCAGCAGCTTCTTTGTTTGGTTTGCAATTATTTGTTTTTTTTTGTCTATTTTATTTTCTCAGTAAGGGCTTCTTGACAAATACACATCCTTTCAGACTCAGTGCTGAGTTGTCTTCTCACAGTGGAAGGATGGACAGAAACATCTGTGGATATTTTCTATTGAAGCAAGAAAGGAGCTTGATTTTCTCCTCTCTCAAAGATAAAAGCTTTAAGTACTGTTCATCTGATAGTCAGAGTTTTGATGGTCTATCAGGTTTTGTACAGTTGTTAGGGGTCCCATTTTCTCTGTATTATAAAATGGAAACTCCTGTTCTTTTTTCACTTTTTGATTTGACTTTTCTTGCTCCTTATACATGTGGATTATTTTATATCTAACCTCTGCATAGATATCTTCTGAAAAAGATGTATGCTACTGTAAATGTAGAAGTAATAGCAGGCATTTGGCTTGGTCGAGATAAACTCTGTGACTTACCTTGGCAGTCAGAGTAGCTGGTTGCAGTTGGGAGAGGAGCTGAGAAGAGAGCTGTCAACATGGACAGTTTTATTGGCAGCACCCCATGTGATCCATCATCTCTCATGGCGTTCACATATCAGTTATAACAAAGAAGATAAACGTCATTTTTACATATGAAAATAAAAATCACAAAAAGTTCACATTGTAATAAACTATGTGCTGTATTCACTACCGTTTGTGTTACAGTTGTCGACAGACTGTCAAGCCCAAGGGTGCCCAAACTTTTTGTCCTGGAGAGCCAAAGTGAATGTCTGTGATGGGCCAAAAAGACAAAACACAATACAAATAAAGAAAGTAGATAGTTTTTTAAGCTTTATTTTTGAGAAATATATTTATTATTTGTTGTTGTATATTGTGTTTCTAAAGTACTTAGAAATTATATTATATTATAAAAAAAGTTATAATTTAGTTATGTATAGTAAAAGCATAAGTTAGTTCTCTCATTGGGTGAGGGGGTGGTGCATAGGGTAACTTTCTGGCAGGCCAAGTCAACTCACAGGCCAAGAGTATGAAAGAATTCTTTCAATCTCTGCCTCAGTCTATCTGTCTCTCCTTCTCTCTCCTCTCTCTGTATTTTTCTGTCTCCTCTCATTCTCTTTCAGTCTATTTCTCTTTCTTCCTCTGTCTGTTTTTCTCTTTTCTATCTCCCTTTCCCTTCTCTCTCTCTCTCTCTCTCTCTCTCTCTCTCTCTCTCTCTCTCTTTCTGTATTTCTCTGTCCTTCTCTTTTTCTGTTTCTCTTTTTCACTCTCTCTCTCTCTCTTTCAATCTATATTTTCTCTCCTTCCCTCCCTCTCTCTCCCTCTCTCTCTCTCTCTCTCTCTCTCTCTCTCTCTCTCTCTCTCTCTCTCTCTGGTAGACCAGTGAGGATCACTGTTTGCACGTTAGCTAAGGTGGTGGAGGGGGGCCGATGGAGGCTGGGAGGCTGCGCCAGGTGAATTAATCCAGGCTGGCATTTAGAGCAGAGCCAGACCGTGGGCACATCTGGAACCAGCCTGGCAGTGGTGCGGGTGTGTTTGCGCGAGCTTTTGTGTTTGTGTGTGCTGCGTGCCTACCGGGTACAGAAAACAGACCGGGGGTGTTAGTGTAATCTCCATTTTCCACCTTACAGTATTACTGTCTCCATATTCTATATTTCATTGCGATGCGGCCTCTGTGCCAATGACTCTTTTTTTGTATCAGAGGCCGATTTTAACACTTCTGACACTGACGGGGGGATATTTGCTAAGAAAGCCTGTTTATTCTTTTTTTCCTGCCTTTTTTTCCCTCATCTATTGGCTGTGACCAGCTGGCCCATGTTGGGGTTTAGCTGAGGTGGTGCCAGCTGAAACGTGTTGGTGCCAGTAGGAGCCGTCTGCATGGTTTGAGGAAGGGTTTTGTCGCCGTGAGGCACACACATAAACACACACTGATGGTGGTACAGTGAACCAGGGCTCAAAATGGCAGCTATCTCCTACGCACACCAGCTGTTCACCGTGTCAGTTTGTTTTTGTTTTCGTCATTTGTTTATTTGTGTTTTATTTGACTTTTCACTCTCTCAAAGCAGTAGTGGCCTGGAACATGACAGATATTGTTGAGCACACTAGGTGTCTTTAGCCTCCAGTCTGAAGATTATTTACATGTCTGTTATACAAACTGACAACTCCAGTTGAAGCCTCCTTGAACTGTCCCACATCCACTACTGTTCATAGCTCTTGGATGCTTTAAAGGGCTCCTATCCTACATTTATATTACATTTTCCCTTCTGAAGTCCATTGATAACATTTGTGTGGGTTTTTGTACTAAAAACCAGTCTCAATTCATTTTACATGACCATTTACCTATGGATTCTGTTCTGATTGGCCCCATTGGTCCTTCATTCTAAACATAGATTTAAATGCACAAAAGCAGCTCTTGATCACTTCAATGTCAATTAGCTGGCTAAGCTGCTGTAAGCTGAATAGCTTGTCTTAGGGAAATGTGTTCATGGTTTTGACGTCACAACCATGATGAGTTCAAAATAGGCTGTCTTTCCAGCTTAATTTCCACACATGGAGTGCATAGACTGGGAGGTGAATGGTGTTTTTTGAAACTGTAAAATGTTATAACAAGGTGTGCATAATACTGTGTGCAACATAATGTCTTTGACTTCTTCTTTTTCACATGGTCAGATACAGATGTAGGGGCTGGGCAACCCTGGTCAAATTACATTTTGTTAATTTTTTAATTGCATGTAAGTAAAACCAGGGGTAGAAAAATTTCCACTGGCCACTCAGGCCACCAAACCAATGAATCTTGTTGCCAAAATTAAGAATTTGTGGCTAGAATAAATCTATGTACATTGTATTTACATATAATAACCCTGACTCAGTACTGAAAACCAGTAAAGTATTCCTTGAAAAACAGAAATATTAAAAACTGTATATTAAAAAGAGCATTGGGCTTAATTCACCATCTGTTCTTAAGGCAAAATTTCTTCTTAAAACCCACTTACACTGTTTTATGAAGATTCTATTTTCTTGTTTGGGATTTGTTCTTAAGTGAGAACAGAATCTACACACAATCAACACCTCAAAGGTGTGAACAATTCTTTATTTTAAGAACATGTCATAAATCTGACATAGACTTTTTCTTAAGACCTTTATCAAGAACAAATTTAAGAAAAAATGTAGGAAGATACGAGTGAATGAGGACCATTGTAAAAATGTGCTATTATGATGGTTACAGTTGGACCCACGCATTCAGAGGAGATTCAATAGAAGAGCCAGATTTACAGCAAATCATCAAAAGTCTACCTGCTTAGGAAATCTGTTTGCTAATTGATCTTCCCATGACATGCAGCACATTTTTAAAATGATGCCTACACAGAGTGATGCATTCAAACCCTGCTACCTTAATCATTGTAACCTTATACCTTGGGCACACATGACAAGCAGTAGTACCATGCACTATTTTAATTTTTTAATGAAAAAACCTAAGGCACTCTTCTAAACAGAAAGTGAAAATTCTTTAATTACAACATAGAAAATCTAAAAACAAGAATAGGTGCCTCACATAGTAATGGGCATTCGGGCTACAGCACATACAAAGCAGCAAGAAAACGTTCTTCAAGGTACCTTTTATTATGATGGTTTTCTCCCACTTCCCATTTATAAAACTTAGTGGGTTGAGTAGAGCATAATGATTGGTCAATGAGGCTTTGCCCCACCAAAGGACCTTCCGAGGCCAGGCCTGCTACTGCCACCAATGAAAACTAGTCTGAATCATATGGCAGTGAGCACACCAGATTCAACAGACATTAAGTTATAAGCATGGAGCAATTCTGCCAAGTACTGAGAGGTGAGAGTTCCATGTAACAAGATTCCTGAATAGGGCAAGAAACAGGTAACAATACATGTGTGCTTAGTAATTTTCTTCAGAGAAAATCTCAGTAGTTTTCTCTGATAGAGGCCCTTTTGCAGCCATGCATGCTGTGGAAAGGAAGCAATGATTCCACTCGCATCCTTTTGCAGTGCATGTAATGCTAAAACTAATCAATTTGACATTGCAATGCGGCAACAACCTCAACAGTTGTTGAACAGGTACTGTGACCAAAGGCAAAAATAATGTCCATTATAAAACTGAATTTGCTACAGGCCTATGAAAGCAGAGCATTCGATATTTCCCACTGTGACCTCTGTTTTATAACCATGTCTTCTTCAGGACTTTGTTAGTTTCATGAATGATTGATGAATTTGTGGGAGGGTGCTGCCGGCTCCATCGCAGTCATACTTTAGTGGATCGTTTCTTGCTTCAAGAATTTCTGTGTTTGACTCAATGCAATTAGATGTAACTAATACAGTGTTAATAATGAATCATAAAAATGGTGAATAATAAAATGAAGTGTGCCCCAGGACACTGACGATTAGAGCAAATGCTATTCCTCAGGTCCTGAGGAATGAAAGATGTCAGGAGGGATAGATTCAAGCAATCAAAATAACTGCTGCCCTTTTTAACAGTGAGCTGTTCTTTCATGTAAGTGTGTCAGTCTGATTCTATAATGTGGGATTCTGCAATTTGGGTGAAACTTGAGAAACTTCAGTTGAAACTTTAAGAAAAATAGGTAACACTTCAGTATAGTGGAACATTATAGTGCTCTTATTAGGCCTTTTCCAGTCAGTAGCACATAGGCTGATTATTACTACTTTATTAAGCAATAACTACAGTGAATAAAGCTTTTTATACATCCTTTATTTCTGTATTATATATCATCATTATATGTCACATCTTACATAGACACATCTTATGTATTTCTTATCATGCTCTTAATAAGTCTCACTATTCCAATAACAAATAATAAACTGGCTGCTTATTACTACTTTATTAAGCAGTAACTACAGTAAATAACATAATCCAGAACACTTTTATTTGGTATTATATCATAATCCTCTTAATCTTCTGCACACAGTCTATAACATGCTTATTTCTATCAATACCTATATAATAAATCACCAATTAACTTTAAATAAAGACAAATTGAACCTCTTTGCATAGAGGGATTTCTAGCTAACATGTGCAAAGAAGGTCTTTATTTCTGTTGTATAGACCTTATTTGATCACAGGATCTTTATGAACTGTGCTTATTAACAGATCTTCTAGTCAGTACCTAAGCTGTTGTATCTCATTGTATCTTATTACATTGCCAGTGTTTAATTCAGCCTAGTTATTGCTAATGAGCAAATTAATTACCAGCCACTGGCTTGATAAGGTTTAAAGTGACTTTCAACTTATTTTATTAATCATGCTTTTAGTTACAGGTTCCTGCATCTATGTTCTATTGATATTGGTCATTAGAGTAAGAGATTTTTGCCACTTTTTGTTTCCTCAGTTAGACTTGGGTGCGACAATATTGAAAGATGCTGATGTCCCATCAAGCCATTCAGAATCAAAGCAGATTTTCCTTTTCCCATCTCTACCCCACACAAACCAAAGTCTCTTTAGTTGTGTCTAAACTAGAGGTCTGCTCAGAGACCCTCCCACAATGGGAGACAGCAATCTTTGGTCTAAAAAGTGCAACAGGCAGGGAGACCAGAGGCTTAGAGTGAATGAATGGGAGCAAACAGAGAAACTACTTGAGTAGCCTGAACAAACTGCTATTTTGTATACAGAGATTGCATGTCCATGTCCATTTTTAATGACCCATGACGTGTCCAATATGAAAAAAACAAAGGATTTTGTGAAAGGAGTAATAGCAGATGATGTTGTGACAGATGGAGTTCATTCACGCTGCTGCACCAGTGTCTTAGAAACCGTGTTTTCTTACCAAATCAACAAATGGAGTCGTTATGACCAACAAAAGATTAAATGCTGTGGAAAAGTATGTGATAATCAACTGGTGCATACCTGTGTACCGTTCTTTTCAAATGGGAAATAACTGAAAATGTGTCAGCGTGTCATTTCTCAGACATTAGATCATCAAATACCTTAATGAACAACTCATGAATCTCTAAGATTAGCCAGCCAAAGTGGGTTTACTCAAATTAGCATTACTGATAGCAATTTCCATTGTTTGACACCAGAAAAATGAGCTAAAACAGAACAAAATAGCACACATTTATTTTGCCAGCTTGCCAGTTAGTTAAATGTGTGCTACTTTGGCTCATGCTGTAGTTTGTAACCATGAGCATTTCAGCTAATTCTATCAGCACTGATAAGTAATGATTTACTCAAAACAAACTTTTGAAAACTACTATTGTTAATGGCTCAGCGCTCATCACCTGTTCTGCCGTGAAGAAAACTTTTTATTGAAGAGAATTTTTATTCTATGGAATATTTTTGTACACTTTAAAAAAAGATGGTTCTTCAATGGCTGTTTAGTAAAGACAATGGCTCTATATAGAACTATGAACACTCGAGGAACTATTTGCCTGCTTATAGGATTCTTTGCTTGGTAAAATGGCTCTTCGTGGCTCTTCATGGATGGAGAATAGGCAGTGTATGATTCTATATAGCACTTTTTTGAAAGATTCTATATAGCACCAAAAAGATTCTTCTGTTTTTACAAGCTTGACATCGTGATAGCAGAATTCTTTTTGGTGCTATATAGATTGTCCATCAATCTGAAGAGCCATTTCACCATGCAAAGAATTCTTTAAGCATGCACTGGTTGGATGTTCTTGGTTCTATGTAGAACCATTGTCTTTGCTAAAAAAACCCTTGCAGAACCATCTCTTTTAAGAGTGTAGACTGTGAGTACTTTCTGATAGATTGCATTCTTGCATGCTTTATCACTCGCTCAAAAGCTAGCAAGATAACTTGCCCCTAGCAAAGCTGGTGGTGTGTCTGGGTTAACTCACCCTGCTGCAGACCTGCTCTCTGAGTCCCCTGTGAGTTTTAAAAGTAACCACAAACCTGCATTCTCTTTCTTTCTGTAGCAGCTGTAGCCTGTTTTCTCTGTGTCAAGATATTATGTGTCAGTCGTGTTCTGATGGGCACTTGAAAACAAGCTGTTTCCATGAAAATGGACCATTTAGCCGAAATATACTGTTAGAAATAAAGGTTCTGTGCAGGTACATTTTTCGTTCATCAAGGTAAAAACAATGTAAATGTTCCCCAAAAGTGTTTTTAAGGTCCAATTGTGCACCTTAAATAAGCTTTTCCCAGGTGAAAAGTATGTATTTGTATCTTTTCATAACCTAATAATTTAAAACAGAACAATACAATAAAAGCCTGGAGACAAGACAGGGTGTGTGGAGTCAGTACAACTTAGAAATTATAATTTCAATTTATTATCGTACAATTATGCTCCCTGACTAAAGATACTGAGATGTACCCTTGAGGGTCCCACCCCAGTGACAAGAGGGTACTGCCCCAGTGACTGTTTCAAACCTTTTCTAAGAGTGTAGAGTGATGGAATAGACACGTTAGCTACTGCTGACGTGTGTTAATCAATTGAACGTGGCCAGAATTAATACATTAGTATGTTAAAAATTATAAGAATTTATTCTTGAGGTTTGTCTGTATAGATGGCTCTATCTGTATCATTAAGGCTAGAACTGTTTTGGCAGAATTGCCAATATTTTATACAGAGTTCAAGATTGCTTTCTTTTTTTTTCTTTATTTAGCTAACTGTTCTATAAAAACCACTCAAGTTCATAATATCATAAATAACATCATGGCTGTGATGATCAATAGCACCTACAGCCATGATGATATTAGTGATAACACACTCCATTTCATGTTCTATTGCTTAAATACCACGTTTCATGTTTATCAATAGTATTGATTTTTTCCCATATGGATTATATATCAGCCTGTACTCATGGCTGAAATCCCTTCTAATTGTACTGATTTTGGTGAGGAAAGGCTGCTGCAATGCTGCGTGTGTGATGAATGTCTAATTGACTTGATGAATGGGTTTGATGCTGGGAATCCATCAGACCTCTGATTAAACGCACCAGGTTATTGATTAAACCACAGGAAGGCCTCATTAGAATACAAACCAAAATCTGCAATGTTAATACTTATCAACGCCCACTAGTAATCACTCCAATTGTTCCCTTACTGAGGCTCACGGTAACAAGAGCAAGAGACGGCCGCTAATGCGCTCTGTGCATATGACCACTTACGTGAGAAATCACTGCAGTTCTTTTGTATTATTTGAAGGATGTTGCTGTATCATCCCCTAAACAAGAAATAACTAAAGAGTGGGTGGGTGGAAAAGAGAAAATGAAGAAGAAAAGAAATATGGTATGTTATTTGAAGGACATAGCCTCTCATCAATCACGCTTAAGATAAGTGAAATTTTTCCATCTGGAAATGACTCATGCTATACCTTCTGCTTTTAGTGACAGACACAAAACGCTACAGCTGTGAAATATTTGTATTGCTAAGAACTGTAAATCTGCTATACTAATTGGTTTTCTACTCCACTGTAACCACCTAGATGTAATAGCCCTTTTACTTCCTGTTTACTGCTAAAGTCAGAAAACACATTCTCAGACCATTTTCTAAGAAGATGTTGCTGTTAAGCCATTGAGCCTTTAAGCACAGACAAAGAGGCATATGACAAAAATAGGCTATTCCAAGAATAAATCTGAGATTTATAGGTCTATTTATAGGTCTATAGTCATAACTGTATAAACACTATCAGTAGTGCAATGATATGTACATGACAAACCCAAGTTCATAGTCTAAAAACCAAATCAAAATGTTTACATTGCACCGAAAAGTCAGAATCCTCAGAGCTTTATAATCCTTCTGTGTGGTATTTTTAGTTATTTTTATTTAATAAGATCATCATGCGTATTATATTTACATTCTGCAAGTAAAACCCTTTTATTTCATTAAGACTTGGTTGAAAATAAAAGGGTTAAAATGTTCAAACTTTGTCTCATTGGGATTTTTTCTTGTGGTATCTAGGTAGATACCACAGCTAAGCTAGCGCACACATTGGTTAGGTCTTTGATGCTGGACAGAAGGCAACATAATTAGCTGCTGACAGTGGAATCAACCAATCATGTTTGGATTTCCAATGAGTGGGAACACTTTTGACACAAAAACATTAGTGTGAATATGAAGAGCAGCCTCACCATGTTTGGGGTTAGTTGTTAAAGAGCAACCTCAACAAAACAAACAAAAAGCTGTCTACACTATTGTTGGTAGGTGCATAGGCCATACAAAGTCAAACGCTATTTAATTCACTATTAAAAAAAACTTTTAAATAGTTTGAGATCTTTAATAGAGGAAAATAATATAGAAAACCAGTACAAATGTTTTAGTCGCACAAGACCTTCAGTGCATGCAGTTGTTAGAAATGTCAAACAGTAGTAGCAGCTCTACACTGGGGTCTTTACTGAAAGATACTAAAAACTGTAAAACTGAAACATACAAGGTAAAATATTTGTATGTTCATATTAACTTTAAAAGCTTAAAGTAAAATGTAAAAATATCATTTATAAGCTTCAAATGTCTGTGCTTAATCTAGAAAGGCCAAAATGTTTAACCAGAATTGGTTTTGTGCTCACATACTATTGGAAATCCCATAGAGGACTGAAACAAACATTATAGAAGTGTTGAAGTGTTTTTTTCTTATTGACTACAGTGAAAACAGTAGTCCATTTGCAGTACATGAGTATAGACGGACTTGAATACAATTTGAAATGCACCCATCTTTTGTTTTGGTGTCAAGATGTATCACATTATATGTGTGGTTTCACAGAAGATGCTACAAAAGTCTATCTCAAATAACCTAGCCATAACCTAGCCAGAATCATCCTGGAGCACTAAGCTTAGGTCAACCTTAGACCATGTCAATCAAACCATTCTGTTCACATAATCATACCTTAGTTACACTAGCAGTCTCCTTTAGCATACTATTGAATCATTGAAGAGCATGTATTCAAAGGTATTCAATGTCACTGAAAACTTCCCATTTCGGACACTGTCATCACCCAACGTGCTTGATCTTCTCAGATGTCCTAAAACTCATGCAGTACTTTAATTCACTATGATTATTTTAAGTTTGCAACTCAAAGTTTAGTCATGGTCTGTATATTTTCTCTAATGCTGAAGTTTCTTTTGTAAGTGATTGAAAATTGCTGGGCTTTGCCAATCCTCTTCTCTGCATTTCCCCCCATCAAATTACCCAAAGTTCACCATTTGAGTTCCATCTCCAGCATTTAAGACCAACTAGAAATTGTGCAAAATGGAGATAGATTGCTATCATGAAATTTGTACCACAGCAAATGGTGGTATTTCATGACATAGAAATGGAGTAAAAAGCTCATTTCAGTCCTGTTTAGGAAAAAGTGTTACTGATGACTATAACTATGACAACACATATAAGGTTATATCCACCCAAATGGTTTTTTTTCATGTTTTTTTGTTATTCCTAAGAGCTGTTTTTTACTTCAGTTAAAGAATGTTCCTGAGGAAACTGCACTGTATGTAAGTGACATTACAATCATGAATGCATTCATACTCACTGATTTGCAGCATTGTGGCCTGTGCTTTGTATAAATGGCATAGTTATTTGTGTTAGGTGCTCTGGTGCTTCTGAATGGGTTTTTATACATATGTAGTTTATACCTGGGGAGAGTAGTCCTTGAGGAATGCCTGACACCTTGCTATGCTTTCTTTTGTTCAGCAGTTGTCAAAGCTTCATTTCTTTAGTAGTCACGCTGGTAGTTTTTTGATTCAGCATCTATCAAAGCACTGTTATTTTTAAAAGGCTCATCATGGAAAAACTAATTTCTTTCACTTTTTTTTTTAGAATAAATCTGTGATGTAGTATGTAAACATAAATTAATCCCAAGTCCATATAGTTCATATATAGAAACCAAAGAACTTCTGGAAACAAAGCAGCAAAAACAATCAATTTTCAATTCATTTTCTGTGATACAGTGGTATTGGTTTCATTTCAACTTTGAGGGGGAATGCACTGCTTACACACCCTGACCCCAGTAAGTGTTTTATAATAATTATTAGCATTAAGGATCTGTTACATTTAGAGTGTGCTATTAAATAGTTATTCAATATGCAACATTCTTAGCTTGAATGCTTCCCTTTACTGTCATTATATTTAAGCAAATATGCTAAAATATTAGTCTCCCTACGATGCAGCAACAGAACAGTGTTGTAATCTCCTTCATTACCTTTTTTTAACATTTAAATTTTTAACATTTTACCCCCTTCAATGTCATTATTTATTAAATCAATACACTTCTAACCTACAAGGCTTTTGCCCTCATAGGAGGTCACGGATGAAGGAGAGATGCAAATATGAGGATGTAAATAATTACTGCTCTATCTAGAACCTGAATGGACCATTCTACTGAATTAGTTCAAACTTAGCCCCACATTAAAAAACAACTATTTAAAAAGTATTCAGTTCTTAGATATTTACAAGGAATAGGTTAAGATCTATTTAAACCTAAGGCATTAATTGAAATAGCAATAAGCTAAATGTATACAAAATCATCATGTATAGAGCACTTTCTTTTGGGAGGTGAGTGTCCCAAACCCTAACCCTTAAATTTCAACTTGTGAAAATAATACTTTTTTTTTTGTTAAACATCTTTTTGATTTCTTTTAAAGTGGAGTTAAAAGATTTAGATATATTATCAGTTTAATTTTTAACTAACTTTATTTAAAAAACTGCTGTCCCATGTTTTCATGTCCCTACTAAAACACAAAGCCATAGGTGGAGCCACACCCTTGCATTTTAGAGCAGTCCCCACCATGGCCACATGGTGAGCAGTCAGATCCCATTGTTTTGAAATAAATGTGTCCCAAAGTCTGACTACCAAAATGCTAGTGTTTTTCAAATCTTTTCAATATTAGATAAATTGACATTACTGAAACAGTCTCTACTGTAACATTTTGTTAAGTTTATGTAGTGTTATGACTGTGTTGGTAGTGACAAAATGGAATGTTCAGTCATTTATTTTAATAAAATAAACATGATTAATCAAAACAAAAGGATCAAAGCAAAAGGATGTTTGAAGGCTGATTTTGAACCAATTTAGTAGAATGATCCATATAAAAGACTCACTGTAGAATAAATGAATGAATGCATATGCTGTAGAGCATAATTTAACGTATTAGAGCTACATTCAGTTCTATTAAGACTCTGAGTTGGTTAACCAAGAACAGTGAAGTACCTGACTGATTTTCTGCATGTTAAAACACCTCATTACACTCATACCTTTTACACTTACCTCTGATGCTCCAAAAAGTTCTAATATCAGGGTTCCTTTTTTATTACCATTTACACATGTAGATCACTGTAGCTGTTAGATGTAAAGAAAGAGAAATGTAATGACAAGGCTAGAACAGCACTTTATCTATTTCATTATATTGAATGTTTGTAGAGAGAGAGACTGAACCAGACAACCAGACACCTAGTTAGACATACATAGGTGTCACACAGATGTAGATATATACCTTTTGACGTAGAAGCTTTTTGTAGGTTTAACAAAGTAAAACATCTGCTAAACCCACTAAACTAGCTGGGTAGCTATCATTAACAAACTACAGTGCAGAATTAGTCTCTTTAATCCAAGGGAGAGCATTAGATAACAAGCTTAATGTACCTCACTTTTAAATAAGCTTGACAGCCTTAAATATTAGAAAAGTGGAGCTGCTCAGTCTGCTACAGTGATGACAGATGAAAGACGTTGACTGTATGCGGACTGCATTTCCCAAGAGTCTTGTTTGCACACTGATGTAAAGAAGTGAAGGAAAATATGATCCTATCTGTTTAAGCCATAGTTGTTTAAAAAGTATGAGATTCAAAAATATGTATTTTTGGACAATTGTAACTAGCACAAGCAATCACAGTATTAAAAGCAAAGTCTGGATCTGTTGAAAGCATATTATTCGGAGTGTGTATGGGGCGCAATTCATCCCTCCAAACATTGTAAAGGACAATCCCATCCGCCCCCTTAAATCTACGCCTGGGCTGTGATGTATCAAAATACAATGCAATTGAATGCCTCTCCATATTCAGCCTACAGCAGTTTAGCCTTGCCTATTCACATTGAAGTTTTTGAATGATGAACAAAACAGAACAGCCAATCAGAAGCAAGGTGTATATATATATATATATATATATATATATATATAATATATATATATATATATATATATATATAAAATATATTTTGGTTTTGTCGTTTTTCAGTTTTTGACATAATGTGAAAGTGCCTGTTGTCCTGTTTCATGATAAATGGACCAATACAAACGGTTGAACATTTAATTAAATAAAGACAAAGAGAAGAAAAATATAGTAAATACTCCCTTTAAGCTAAAGCTGATTATTCTTATTTCTCACGCAATGCGTGACAGAAAGCCCCTCATCCAGGAAGGACCACTCATATCCAAAGCTCTCTTGATCCGAACGCTTCCTGTTCAACGTCCTACAAATCAGCCTGACTCATCATCTGCAGTCTGCCCCTCACTCTGCTGCCCGGGGACCCATAGGGCCACAATGTTTGTCATCAAAAGATGACCCTCGATGTATCTTATCCTAGTATCGACCCACATTTGGTCTCGCTTTAGAGAGAGCAATAAAGTGCAACCTCTTCATTTCCCCAGAGTCTGACCTTTGACCCTGTAAGTGATCCCCTGTGGTCATGGTGCGGGAAGAGGTCAATACTGTAGAGGGTAATAGGATGGGTTAATAGTCCTAACCTCTTAAATGCTAGGCTTGTTAAATAAGCAACAGAACACAAGAGGCAGCATATTATAATGACGTTATTTGTGATAACACGTAACTTTGAGGATTCTGTTGCTTTTGTGGAAGAGTTCTGCAAAGTAAAGTAAAAAAGTGAAGCAACATTTTACAAGATAAAAAGTAAATAACTCTAAGAACATTAATTAATTATGCTCCATTCAATAAATAGAGCATATGTGGACTTAAATTAACATAAATACATAACATCAATTAATGAAATTAAGGCAATTAACGTTGACATATTTGCAGTTTTTGTGTCAAAGACATGCCTCCCTTTTTGGGTAAAAGATGCCCCAAACATCTGATCAAATGCATATTTAAAAAAAAATAGATGGTTCTGGTCTGATCTAAAATCTGATTGGCTGAGCCACATTTGAAGTTGTAAAATGTTCAACATACTTCAACCTAGAACAGCCTCACAAAATATTAAGTTTGTTTTGTCACTGTAAAGCACAGCGTCTTGTGGCTGGTTGCTTTATTTAAATACTGAAAAATTCTTTTGTCTATTTGGTAGTTCCACCACAAGTGGAACCATTGTTGACTTGTCCCAAGTCAGGATAGTCGAGTCTCAATTCAAGTCCCAAGTCAGTGAAGGTGAGTCTCAAGTCGAGTCCCAAGTCAGTAGTCCTAATCTTTGAGTGCTAAACAAGTCATTATGCATTCTCCAGCTAATTTAAGGCCATTTATACACTGAATAATTGTAACAGACTTTTAACTTTTAATGACAACATGTAAGTAGTGTACGGCTGTTTTTTTTACCCTTCCAACTAAAGTACAAAATCCATGGTACACAGATAACATTGACAGTCATACTGTATACACAAAGACACATCAAAAGAATTTTAAAAGTACTACTGAACTTAAATAAAAAAAAACCTTTATATTGGGTGCATAGGATTAAAAAAAAAAAACTAGCTCAGTACTAAAACTAGTTCAGCCATCTAAAAACAACTGCTACTTTTTATTGATATTAGATGACAACAGAAACCAAAACTAAGCTTAACAACGTTTACAGAAAAGACAGCAAAATGATGGTAAATGTATGAAGACGAAGTTGATCTTTTTACCAGCAGCTTCTTATTCTAATTGTCCATTCCACCTTACATGGTGCAGCAGTTATGTTCTGGCGCCTAAGTGATGCATCATTTAAGGTGGAACACAAAATTCCAATATGAAGCAGTCTGCAGTCATACGCCACATGTTTTTTCCACTTTGGGTCTCGAGTCTTTCCGAGTCATAAGGCTGAAGTCTGAGTCGAAGTCAACTTCAACACTACTTACTCAAACTCCACACCTCTGGCAACTAGTAGTCATGAACAGTTTCTATGAACAACTGTGCTGCTACCATATACAACATTTGTAGAACACATTCCAACCCATCATGTAGTTGGAACTTACTGTCATTTGATTACGCAATATTACACAAGAGGGAGTGAGATTTTGGCGCTGGTGTACTGTGATCATAGATCAGAACACCACAGGCTTATCAGCTGATGGCGTGACAGAACTAACTACACAATTTACATGTGTGTAACACGCATAAAAGTAATATCAGGGGCTTATGAGTGGCGCAAACACCTAAGCATTAGCCCATCATGTGATCCCCGGCTGACCCACAGTGATCTGTGGCTGGGAGACCAAGAGAGCTCTCTTAGAAGGTAGGATGGCCCTCCCTCTCCCCTCAGCACAAGGCTAGCCAATGCAGGCATCTGTTAGATAATTGCAGTTAGTGTTCTCCTCCAAGCATGTAGAGCTGTCTAATGACGTTTCACTAGCAGAAGTTGAGCTGTGCTCTGAATGAGCTCTCATGCTCACTTGGAAAGCTTCATCTATCTATATCTGGTTCTACACACTGAGCTTGATGCGGCTTTCTCTTTTTTATTATGATGCCGGACCAGATGGGTTCATGGGATTAATGTCCTTATAAAAATTAGAGATTTCTCCTTGTGTGTTTTTGACTAGTTTAACTGTCATTTGACGAAAGGCTTGACTGCAGTATTCATGGTGGAGAATCAATGTGATGAGACGCAACACATCAAAAATAGAAACAGGGCGTCTGTCAAAATGGAGCTCTGAACAACTCACATCTGGTGAACAGCTTTGTTGATTGCAGCAGGAGCATTTTGGTTTGGCGGTTGTTGTTCCCTCATGTCACGTGCTGTTAGGACAAAATGTTATTCGTTATAGTTCTTTTTTGGCAGGCTTGTTACTCGTGATAATCTTGTTGTGGCTGTTACTTTTTTTAACATCTAGCCACAACAGTCCTTCCTAAGGTGGAGATATTCTTGAGCTGGGCCTACACAACAAGCCTGACTTTAATATTTGATATTTATCACTCAATGATTTACATCACTGACTACCTCACACTACAGGATTCTTGAACATTTTGAGTCATAAAACTCAAACGTTTAAAAAAAAAAAAACAGGATCTCCAATCACTTCAGACCTCGAGCAAAAGGCTAAAGAGTGTCTTTTTTCTCCTCTCACACTGACACCATGGATGGTCTGGTAATGTTGGAGGAGAAATGAGTTGATCTTTAGCTCTCCAATCGAGTTCTGAAGTGATCAGAGAGCCTCTGATGTTTTAAAACATGTTTCATTATTATGACTCAAAACATTTATGAATCCTGTAGTGTGAGTTGGTCAGCGCCATAATCAAACAAGTGTTTTAGACAACAGCAAATGAGAGACCTAGGAGAGAGAGAGGGAAAAGGTGAAGAGACACGTACATGCACTCTGCTGCATGAGACAGAGGAGCTGCTTGTTGAACTCAGGCAATTAATGCTTTTCTTTACAATTTCCAGTCAGCAGTGAGTTTGCAGTAAAATATTTCTTCAGATCTGATTGTGATATCTGTGTTTTAACCACAGATTCATCCCCAGTTTGCATTTTTCACTACATGTTTTGTGTGTACATAAAAGCACAAACAGGTCCGGTGCAGTTTAGCTTTGTATGTATCATGTGATAAAATGAGACTCTGTGATTTTTAGCGCTTTTCACTTACTATTTAGACTCATTATGATTGTTGCACCCTCTTCTTGTTTTATCATCTAGTGTGTTTCCTCCTGACACCTAACATTAAGAAGATTTGGTTGAAGTGCCATTACTGGGAGATATTGGCAGTCATAGAATACTTCTCAGCCAATCACACTGTGAGGTTGAAACTGTGGTATAATCTGAGCCAAGTTCATGATACATGATATACACACGCCTGCAAATGCTTTAAAACAACTGAATTGTGTATTACTATGCCACAGCATTAAAAAAAAAAAAACTACGCTGTTAATGGAATAATCTTTAACTCTCATGCTGCTTGCATGGACCACTGGGTATATTGATGAAGTAAGAACCTGTTTTTTGTTTAAACTTAGGGGCTGGCAACTTGTGTTCTTAACTAGAACGTCTGATCAGCTACCTAAGATAGCTAACAGCCTAAACAACTCCATCATTAATATCAAAAAGTATGAAATTCTAAAAAATGTCACATTCATACTTCATGTTGTGCCTAAGAACACCATTCCCTGTGATAGAGTCACAGTAACATATGGCCTCTCATAGCTTATTGCTTTATTATCAAACTGATGGTTCCAGTTCTAAAATCCAACACATTCAAAATCACTGTAAATACTGAATATGTGACCACACACATTAGTTGAATTCTGTATTAATGCACTAAGTTATTTACCCCTTAAATGGCCAGGGCCCACTGATGAGCTCAAAGTTTTGTTACACAATTCTATAACCTAAGAATAGCTCAACCCGTTTGCACTGAAGTCCCTGTAGTTACAGAGTAATAAGCCATAGTACGAAATAAGCTTAGGATTCCAAGGGGTTAAAAACTATTGTGCTGTTTATGGAATAATCTCTGACCATTGGCAACCATAGCCTGCTGTTAAACTGGTTTGATGAAGAACTGTTAATTGGGATTAATAATGATACTAAATGATTTTTTAACATTGGTATAATATATCACCATTTTATAAAAGCAATAAGCCACTCGAGTTTAAGGGGTTAAATGAACAAGGTTGTGCGTAATAGAGAGAAAAACTCAGTAGCAATTAGTATGTAAAGCACTAAAGAAAACCAATGGGGAATGACAGCAGTTTGCTGATGGCTTCTTCCCCATAAGGAACACAATGCCTACATAAGCAAGAACGGCAGGGACGCAACTGATGCAACTAATTACTTGTGTGTGAAAAGGCCTGATTTAATGGATTGTCATGAGTTATACAGCTCATTGTATGTACAATGCTGACTGGAAGTGTAGTGTTTCAGCGACAGGTCATGGTCATATTAGCATGTCCTCAAGCAGCACTGATTACATCAGCACAGGATTTCAACTCAAAACGCCTCGACTATTATTTTCGTATGCCGGGCCGAACCATGCTGAACATCCAAATCAAATATTTGCATCAAACTTTGAACACTGGAGCATTACTGTTTATTCTGCTGTTAAATATTCATCAGGCAGTGCTGTTTTCTGTAAGAAAAAAAAGTGAAGAAAAAAAAAACAAGTTCAGATGAGACGAGGTTGCAACCTCCAAGAAACAAAAGGTCATTTAAGGTGACTTAGGAAAGAAATGCCCGCTGTCCTCACATGACTGGAGAACCGAGTTAAAAGGCCTTTGAACACCAGTTCATGTTGGTACGCGGCAGTCATGAGCCTCAGAATGAACTAGTGTATTCTGTCTGCCTGTGTCATAGAGCCTCATTTAAGTTGCAAAAAAAGCCTCAGTAAATTATGCATACATGGAAATCATATTCCAATAAAACATTATTGGTGTCTTTCAATAGTATGTTCACTGTCAGGGGTAAATCAGGCTAACACAAAGCTGGTTTCCTCACAACTTTTAAATACTGTGGCTGAAACTTTTCATGGTCATTGCTTTAAAAAGCAGCAATAACTATATTGTAATTATAGTGGGAAAGTAAAGCAGGGTGCATGTATGAGTGAGTTTTATAAGGTCAAATTCATGAATCATAAACATTGTCCGAGACAAGGGTCAAAACACAAGCAGAAAGGCACAACACAGTCAGATCTATAACCTTAAACAAACAGAGACAGGGACAGGCCTTGATAAAAAAAATTAATAAATGTACAGACTGTAGAATGCTAAGGACATAACAGAGCATAACAGAAAAACACTAGAAAATGTTGAAAACACTAGAAAAAAAAACAGTATTTATAATCGACCTATTCATCTTTTGCCCACAAATGTATTCTGTTAAAGAAACATTTGAGAAGCTTTACAGAGCATTAAATCCCATTCAGCATAATACTACAAAATAGAGTTTCCAATCTAACCACTTACATAGCCAGGTCCCACCAAAAACAGCAAAATGTTTTGCCAGCTTGTTGCCAATTTCAACCAGATTGTGGCAATTTATAACCAGCACGTGGCAACTTACAGCCAATTTGTGCTTCATCTGTCTTCAAGAGAGCCTTTTTTCTCACATTTAACCCCTCAGATGGCCTGGGCACACTGGCAGGCCCAAAGTTTTATTACACACTTCTATAACCTAAGAATAACTTAGTCAGTTTGAATTGAAGTCCCTGTAGTTACTGAATAATAAACCTGAGTATGTAATAAGTGTAGGATTTTAAAAGGATAAAACGCCGCACTACCGAGCTGCACCATATCGTTGCAGCTAATCAAAACTTGTAAAATTGAAAATAGCAACAAATTTGCCACCATGTGAATCTTAGCTTGATTACTATACCTGCTACACCTGATCTAACCTAACAGTGTGAAATTTGAAATTAATAATGCAGTAACACTATATTTAGTTATTTTGACAGAAACAAAATTTTGCGCTACAGATGAATGGTTTTTGTAAAGCTTGTCTAATTTTGCTGTAGTTGCTACAAAAGAATGCAGGAAGTGCATAGTCTCACAGGGCTACATGTGATCTCGTAAAAAGAATGTCCAGGTACAACCGTGAGAAATTTTCAGCCACACACAGAAAAGAACGTAGAACTATTAGGTCTGGTTGTGAAATTTCTAAACAAATCCAATACCTCATAAAGGTGGAGCTCCCAGTAGGGGGCAATGGTGTGCTTGGCAATTGTGTGACAGAAAACAAGTCAGCCCAGGGATGTACGCTAATTTAAGTTAGCGTAGTGGAAAAGTCCCCTTTAAAAACCTCCAATGTTAAGCATGTAGGCAAAAAAATGAGCCAAGCGCAAAATGACAAATATTAAAAGCTTTTTTGTTTGTCACTGTTCTTAAATTAGCAAATTGTCAAGTATTAAACAATAAATAAGGTAACTTAGTATAGGATAGCTTTTCCCTTTGATTTCTGTAAATGATGAAGTCTTGTGGGTAAACTTGCAGCCTTTCACAGAAAGGGTCAATATTGTTCCACTCAGCATTGCTGGCTTCAAACAGTTACAAACATTGCCAAGCTAGTTTGTGTTTAATGTGAGACCAAATGTTCAAATAGGGTTTAAATCTGGACACAGACTGGGCCATTAGTATTTTTTTTTCTTTTTTTGCACAAGAGTGTAGATGTGTGTGCAGAGAACACATTACATGTGGAAAAAATAAACATTACCTCTTGCATGGAAAACAGTTCCATTACTTAACATTAGCATTCCACTCACTAGCTTATTTTGCTTGTGTTATCAATTATACTGTGAACATTTATAACACCTTTGCTCTGTTTCTGTCTGTGTCTGCCTTTGTTTACCTTCCCTCGTCTAGCCATGTGCTTTGTTGTGGTTTTTGCTCCTGTCTCCCTTTTCCGGCCTCCTTGTTATCTGTCTCACCTGTGTGTTGTCTTTAGCCCCACCCTCTCATTAGGCCCAGGTTTTTGTTGTTCCTCTCAGTGTATTTATACCCCTGTGTCAGTCTGGTTGTCTTGCATTGCTTATGTGTCCCCTTTGTTGCTGCTGCCTGTTTCTAGTTTTCATTCATCTTGTAGGTTTTTGTTTTTTAGTTTGTCTTTTTTTGTGTTTAGTTCTGGTTTACTCTTGTTTTCTCTTGTTCTTTTGTTTCATTTGCTTCATCATGGAGACTTGTGCTCTGCTCACCTCAGCTACACATTTTTTTAGACTCTGTCAAATCAGAGGTTAATAAAACTTAAAGCTTGCATCGAGCCTAATCATCTCCATTGTTACAATGTTAAACCAGAGGAATTTAAGTTTAGCAAGTTGTGCCCAAACATGTATTCTTATCATAGTTCATTCTCCACCATCGGAAGTCTATTTATTAGTGTATTCAGATATCAGAAATGAATGTCAGTTGCAAAAAGTGGGCCTCATTCACCAATATCTTTTAAGTTTTTCCTTAAATTTCTTCTTGAGCAAGGTCCTAAGAAAAGTCTACATCAGATTTATGATGTGTTCTCAAACTGCTAAATTGTTCTCACTTTTGTGCTCTTGAGTGTGTGTAGATTCTGTTCTTACCTAAGAACAAATTCCAAATAAGGAAACACTGGTGAACGTCAGAATCTTTGTAAAAACTGTTTATGTGTGTTTTAAGAAGAAATTTCATCTTAACAATGGTGGATGAATGAGACCCATTGAGTATTTTTACTGACCGCAATAGATTGCAGACTAATCAGGAAGCTCTGGAGTTATTAATATGCATGGATGTAATTTAGACAGCTAATCAGCAGACTAGATGCTGTCCAGATGCTGTTTAGACCAGCTGCTTAGGCACTGAATGACATGGACTTTTTCAATGCTCAATAATATTTAACAAATTCAGGCAGTATCATAAAAGTATTAAATTCTCATGATATATATGTTTCATTCTCAAAATAATTTAAATGTGAGTTAATAGGCTTTCTTGAAAACAGAAGAAGCACAAATTGACTATATATTACCACATGCTGGTTATAAATTGCCACAATCTGGTTGAAAGTGGCAACAAGCTGGCAAAACATGTTGCTGTCTGCATTTCTCAGTTTCACCAACAAGATAATGTGGTCCTGTGGTCCGTATGCGTTTCCCATAAAGATCTGTTTAGATTTTTGCTATTAGATTTTGCTAAAAAAAAAACCCACACCCACATAGTTCGCCTGGGCATTCTAGTGCACAAACAAGTTTGATAAATGAGGCCCCTGGACTGCTCTTGTCAGAAAATACCATCTGAAAGTCTTAGCCTGGCAAAGCGTGCAGATGGCATGGACTTCAAAGCAGAGCCAGGCGCCACAAATGAGTGCCGCAGTGCTGATTCCAGTGGCCTGATTATCATTACAGTGTGCTTGGTTTCACGGTAAAGCCTGAGAAAGAGTTGCTCTTGTTACAGTAAGTCAGTGCATGTCATGGGACGCTGAACCGTGGAATGTTCTGTGGATTCAAATGCTGAATTATGCATTTGTACTCAGGGCGCAATATACCAGATCAACGTGGTGACTTTGATATTTGCATCACGGACTGCAGATCCAAGAAATGGACAGAGTTCACACAAACACATACACACAGATACTTTCTTTCTCTCTCTCTCTCTCGGCTGAGTGCCAGATTTCCCCAGATTGTCAGTGCCAGCGGCATATGTTCTGAAACTATGTTTTTACTCTGCTCCACAGCTAGCCTCAAAAGGAATTCTAGCCAATATTGAACGATATTATTTACAAAAGAGCCACTCAGTGGTACACTGGGACTAATGGAGGAAACAGCTGAGGGAACAGTTGTGCAGAATTGAGAAATTCTTGAGGATTCCCAGGGTAGCGTATATACTGTGCACAGACCTCTGAGATTGGGCGTAGTAGTTGTTCTGTAGTTGCCATCATGTCTGTATCAGAAATCTGGGCTGAAGGGGATTTCTTCATTTGAGAAATGAATGGTATCTTCAAAACTGAAAAATCACACTCTGTGGTAAACAAAATGGTCTAAACCTGATAAATTTTGTATATATCATTAATATCTTGGTGACACTTTATTTTGAGTGGACCTTTTTAAATGAAACAAATACTCAACAGACTCTCAGTAACATGTCAAAAACATTTGAGGGTTAGGATTAGGTTTTGGGTTGAGGTTAAGGTTAGTGTTAGGATTAGGGCCAGGGTTAGGGTTAGGTGTTGGCTAAGGTTGGGTAAGGTTAGGTTTTGCGCAATGAAAGTAACATATTTACAATACGTCTACTTAATGTAAATAATGTATCAACAGACATAAGAAATTTATTTCAATGTATTCAGATGCTTCACTGCTGCTACTTCACTGATGTGTTGTTGATGTGTTACTGATAATCTGTTAAGAGTTTAATAAACATTTACAAAGGACCACTCCAAATAAAGTGTTACTGATATATTTTCTGCATATAGAACTCCACAATTCTACACACATTTTTCCCCAGAATGTCATTGGATCCTCTAAATTATAAGGTTGTCAAAATATGAATAATGCTAAATAGACGCTACAAGCAGGCTGACACTACTGCACACTGAAATTACATTGCATGAAAATCTACTATTGAACTTCAACACTGCTATGTAACAATAATAACCACTCAAACTGTAGACTAATCCTGCCGATTTAACTTAACTACCATGTATGACTAACCTTGCTGATTTGTGTGGGGCATTTTGATGAGGTTGCCAAGCCTCTAATGTCAGTTCAGTGCACAGCAGTGTTAACTTACATGAAGCAATATTCATATTTCGACTTTTTAATGTCATCATAATTCAGAGGAGCCACAATAGAAATAGTGTCCATACAGCAAAATGTATCAGGACTGGAACCCAGTCCCAGCAATAGTAGCACTTTTCAAAAAAGACATTTACTTTCCCCATAGAGAAATCTGGACCTGGAGTTCCTAAGATGGGCACTAAGTACAGAATGACGACAGTGTGTGAAAAGTGTTTGCATGGATGAACTGCAGAATATGAGGGGGGCTAACCAGACTGTGGGCCAATCTATTGTTTTTGTTGTTGTTGTTGACAAAAGAACTCACTAGCCTATCAATACATAAAGTCAAGATATATCCTGCATGTATAACTTCACAACTCCTTTTTTGTTTTGTTTTAAGTGTTTTACACAATACATTTTGTTGAAAATACTCAGGAGAGAATAAGACCGTAAAATCCCCAAATCCTACATAGTATTGCTTTAACAGCGTTTTTTACCTTTTCTTAGGAAGTTGCCAATTTCAGAGCTACACAGCTTTATGATGACAGCAAATGAATGACACTCATTTCAATGCATGAAAATTGAGATGCTTAAAGGGAACCCAAAGTTAAAACTGATGTAAACATGCCTATTCACCACATACTGTGGTGGCATGGCAGTCTATGAAGCAAGACTTTCTGCTTTAAAAATAAAGAAAACTCCCTTTCTGATGATGAATCTTGAAGGTGAGAGAACATTTGAAAAAGTACAAGCACTTTGTGGCAGATACTTGAGGCTGTTTGAAATGTTTTTTTTTTTTTTTTCCCTGATAGTTGGGTACTGTAAAAGGAAACCAGTTAGCTAACACTACTGTTAGGAAGCTGAATTGTATTGATTAGCCTGTACTGATTAGCATTTACCTCAGTGACTGTGTTAGCAGTCAGGATTTCTTTATTGCTCTGGTTGATTCCCAGTGGTTGTTTGATATATTTGCATCATGCATGCTGGGTTTTGTAGTGAGAGAACACTGATGGACGAAAACAAAAATGATATAAAATTGTGAATTCTATCTAACTGATGAGGATGAGGGATGTAATGCTGCTCTACAGATTTTTTCTAAACATGACAGATATCATATTGAAAGCAAGTTTAGGGCAGAATGCCCTGTTAATGAAACTTGTAGTAAACTGGGCCGACTGTGTCATAATAAATGCAACAATAATAAACTTGATGTGAGTTCTTTATGATTGATTGGTTTAATTCTGTGCTGATTTGAATGTAATGAATCAGGCAACTCTCTGCAAGCAGAGAACTATCATTGGAGTCTGGATGCAAATGAAATGCACTCTGAGCCCAATGTACAAAGCTTTTGCAGCAATTTCAGATGCAATTTCAGGACACATTCTGCCCTCGTTATGAGCAAAATCTGGCAAAATGAGCCCAAACAAAAAGTTTATGGTCTGTGAGCATGTACATATGCATTTGAACGAGGGCCACGCAAAACATGGGAGGACCACACAAAAAGTAGGTGGAGTTATTACACGTGTAGTTGATTATATATTCTGTTTTTAAGTTGTGGAGGCTGGTTTTGCATTACCTTCCTTCTGTCATTTCAAACTAGTAATTTTGCATTAGAGTCTCTAAAGATGTGTTCACATGCAGAAAGAACATTAGAGTCTCTAAAGATGAACACATGCAGAAAGAATGTTTAGGGATAACACTACTTAAACTCGGGCGGCACGGTGGTGCAGTGGGTGGCGCTGTCGCCTCACAGCAAGAACGGCCTGGGTTCGATTCCCGGCCAGGCGGCCAGGGTCATTTCTGTGTGGAGTTTGCATGTTCTCCCCGTGTCTGCGTGGGTTTCCTCCGGGTACTCCGGTTTCCTCCCACAGTCCAAAAACATGCAGTCAGGCTGATTGGACATACTGAATTGCCCCTAGGTGTGAGTGAGTGTGTGACTGTGTATGTCTGTCTGTCTGCCCTGCGATGGACTGGCGACCTGTCCAGGGTGTATCCTGCCTTCCGCCCAATGACAGCTGGGATAGGCTCCAGCACCCCACCGCGACCCAGAAGGATAAGCGGTTTAGATGATGTATGTATGTATGTACTACTTAAACTCTCAGGACCAGATACATATGTGAGAAGACATGGCACAAAAATGCGGTCACAACATGCACGCACAGTCCATGTTATGATTTCACACACTCTTTCTTAGTCGAACTAAAATAACACACCTGTTTAATGTTTTGGTGAGAAATAACTCCATTGAATAACATCAATATCTCTTTGTCACTGAACTTTGATTTTTATGGTTTGCGTCTCATGAGAGAGCAGTTAGTGGGGGTCTATGCACCTTTTGTGTGAAAAACTGCAGTCTTAGTAAAGCAAACGTTAAATTCAAGGGCATTGTGGGCACATGTAGGAGTTACATTTAGTCATTTTTGCTCTGCACCTGTTGTGTTTCTTGTCTTGATAGCAACCTGGGCTACAGTGATTGACTTCTATGAAACAAAGAATGAATGGGAAATGATTTCATCCAATCAAAGCAATTCAAATAGGCAGCTATGATGTCTGGCCTCAGCTATCAAAAATACATCCCATATTGTGTATGTGGTGATGAACATGGCTGTTCTGTGCTCCTGCAGTGATTCATGGCCTCATGTAGCTCCAGTTCATCGGTAGCCATGCCTCCTCGGCAACAGACAGCTCACGTAAGCAACATGCAGATGTCATGCAAATCCTCAGCCGAGGGAAAGATCACAAAAAAAGCCTTTCCACTTCACCTATTAGTCCGAGCCTATTAAGTTCAGCACATATGGCCTGGCATCTCCTCTCTCTCTCATCCTTCCTTTTGTATGTCACAAAGTATTTTTTCCTGTTCCTTGTCATTCCTTGTCATCCCTTTTAACGTCACGAGGAATTTTCCTCATTCTTGTCATTTTGTTCAGGTTACCTAAGCCGGCCCTGGATTGCGCGATATTGCAAGTGTGTTACTAGAACGGTTACTGGTTATTTGCTTGTCATATAAATGACATATGAGCTCATATGGCAGCAGAGAATTTCAGACAAGTGCTAGGTCGTTAGCAATGTTGGCAATCAATACATAATGATATTTGAGGCTATTTTTAGCATTGCTCGTCCTTAGCTGACACTTGTCTCATCTGTCTATCTGTCTGTCTGTCTCTGTCTGTTTTTCTGTACTTTTTTTTCTCTCTCTCTTCCCTCTTACTCGTTCTCTTTCTCTCCTGTGCTCCTGTGGTGTGGCTCTCCCAAAGTCATCCTAATTAGTGTTTAATGCAGGACTCCCATCGGCAAGGTCACCAGCGCCTCTGTGGTGCTCTGTTGTCAGGACGATGCCAGAAATAATGAAAGTTCCTATCCGCTCCCATCAGCAGCAGGAGAGGCAGTGCGGAGGAGCCCACATCACACCACTCAAACATTATTAACAGCACTCGCTCAATTACCCTCTCTGACAATGCAGACCAAGCTATGGCACTTTTTCGAGATATAGAGCCAACTACTGTTTTGGGGACAGGAATATTCCAAAAACACCCAAAGAGCCAAAGTGGCTTAGCCATTAAAACTAGCTCTGGAACAGAGAGTACCCAATAGCTGTGTTTATATCAGTAGTGAACCTTCAGGGCCTTTTTGGCCTTCAGAGAGGGCCTTGTGATTTCTGGAAATTAGAAAATGTTTTTATTTAATATTAATCATCAAAATTGTTGTATTTTATTTCATTGTTATGTTTGGTTGGAAACAAAAGGGTTACAATCTTCAAATGTCCAATGGAAAATTGTCCAATCAGAACTGTAGGTAGATACAGCCAAGTGAGCTCTCACACTGGTTAGGCCTTCAGGAGCTGAACTGAAGGCCTTACAAGTTAAGGCTCTCAGGTCAACAATGTAGTATGCAATATCAAAGGACGTTGTTATTAAAGAATAAATATTTGGTCAACACTGCATGGTAGGGACGTACTTTCATTTTGCCCAGAAAGGTAGTGTTGTTCCCACAACAAGTCAGGAACACTGCCTCTGACTTGTTGACAAGTGAAGAACAGAGGCTCTGATTGCTCATTGGATAAATAGTCATTCATAAATAGTCAAGACATTTAGATTTGGGTTTGCCGTTTATGGGTTTATTTTATAAACTATCCAAAAAGACGATGCACTTCAAGACTGGATTACAAAGCTTCTGAAAGGGATACATTTGTACTGGAGCCCTCATTGAAATGGCAAAATACTACTCTTCTGGGAAAAATTTAAAGTAAGTCTGTAGCATGCAGCATTCCCAAGATGTTTATTCTTTTATGTTTGACGTCCTTTAATGCTGCATATGACATTGTCGACCTGAGAGGGTTAAACTAGCTACTGTAAAATATACAAGGTAAAATATATATTAATGTCTGTTGAAAGCTTTAAATAAAAGTGTGGAATGTCTAGTACAAGCTTCAAATGCCTGTGTTAAATTTAAACTAAAATAAGTAAACACTTGAATATGAATAAGATTAATTCATTAGACCTGTCTATTGTTCCTCTTAAACAATTGAATTACTTGTTATAAGCACATATTGATCCAGTGAACAATGAATGAACAATTCCAGAATAAAAAAAGCCTCACACATCTTTTCTACAGTCATAGAAAACACGGTAGCACACAGAAAGCTCAGATTCTATGTGCTAATAATTTGAAAAAATGTAATATTTTGAATCATTTGTGAATAATCGTTTGGCTATGACACAATACAATCTGGCCCTCTTTGAAAAAAATTTCTAAGATGTACAATTAGACAAAAGTTTTTGAGTCCAGTGGCATCTCCAGAAAATGTTCTGAGGGGGGGGCGAGGGGTGGGAAGACACTGGTCCTGTTACATCTGGCATAAAACTAACAAAGCATTCCACCATAAGAACATCATACCAGCAGTCAAACAGGGTGGTGAAAGCATGATCCTGGGGCTGCTTTGCTTCTACAGCACCTGCATGACTTGTCATAACTGATGGAACCATGAATTCTGCTCTCTATCTGAAAATCCTGAAGGAGAATGTCCGCCTGTCAGTTTGGGACCTAAAGCTTAAGCACATTTGGGTTATGCAGCAGGACAAGGATCTAAGGCGCACAAGCAAGTACACCTCTCAATGGCTCACAAGAACCAAAATAAAGGTCAGTTCATGCTCAAAAATCCTCCCATGTAGCCAAGAATTTTACAAAGAAAAGTGGGCCAAAATGCCTCCACAATGATATAAAAGACTTACTGTAAGTTATCATGTGATTGCTGTCTTTACTGCCAAGGGTGGCACAACCAGTTATTAGGTTTAGGGGGCAATTACTTTTTCACATGGGTGATATAGGTTTTGAATACATCTTTATCTTCAATAAATGGAAAGATCATTTAAAAGCTGCATTTTGTGTTTACATATAGTATGTTTACCTTATATTAAACTTAGTTGAATGATCTTTAACATGTGATGAATTACCAAAATTAGGAGTGCTTTTTCACAGCACTGTAAATATTTCTTTTAGTGCTGACAAAAGAATATCAGAAACTGTAACTGTTTGCATAAGTTGAGTAATCAAGAACAAGCTAGTGGAAAGTTGCATTAAGATTTATTTTGTTGTATACTTTCTTTAGAGTGTAATGGCCAAGAAAGTATTATGTGCTTCAATAGTAGTATAGTACTTATTAGAAATATTATTCCAAAAGTATTAGCAGAAATTGGCACTAACAAAAAGTTTTTTTCTTGTTTTTGACCAAGTTTTGATATTTCTAGTTCTAATGGTCATGATTTGCCTCTGGTATCTATACATAAGGCTGCTTGTGGTACATCTGCCACTTGCATTATGCAATGCTGTTTACCTACAGTTTACATGGTATTCATCTCATGACTTCTTTTGTACTACTCACATCCTTATACATTTGACTATCTGCGTAATATTTCTATGTCCTGCTTATATATAGGTACGTAGCCTAGACAGCCTAGTTAACCTAGTCCTGGATGCACAGTCTAAAAAGTTAACTGCTAACCACTAACCTAGCTAGCCAGCAGTGGTGGACAGTAATGAAGTAAGTGTAATTCGTTACTGTACTTAAGTAGTTTTTTCGTGTATCTGTACTTTACTGAAGTATTTCCATTTTGGGCGACTTTTCACTTTCACTCCACTACATTTCAACGTCAAATATCTTACTTTTTACTCCACTACATTATGTGAAATCTGTCGTTTCTTTTGGCTTATGTGTGTATAAAAACGCAACATTTCAAAACGAAAGAAGCGCAAAGTGAGCACATCAAATCAGGGTACAGCGCGCACTTTGTTTTGAGCTTGTTTTGACCTGTTGGACATAGCTTCAAGCATACGGTTTTGGTTTGGGAGTGCCTGTTCCTACATAAATGATGGAAGAAACTCCTGACTCTAACCTAACTTTGTGTAAATAGACCACAATATAGAAATATGTAAACATATGAAGTTGTGACTGGCAAGTCTTTTTTCTGAATTTATACAAAAGATATTTCATTTTATAGTAAATTTGTTTATGCTAGTTTATGTTTATGAACAGAGACCTACAGATGCAGTTTAGTAAAGGAAAACTCATTTGTGAACCTGTGTTTAAAGTAAGTTTTTATTAAGCTTAAACCTGTAACTAATCTGCAAATAAATCTTAAACTAAAACTTTGCTTGCTCACAAAAAATTATTTCATAGCCACTTGGTTCTACCTAATGGAAATTGTTTGCCTTCAGTGTTTTGTGCTTTTGATCATTTTAAAAGACATCAGTCACAGACTAATTAATGACATTCTATTAAAGAATTCTATTCTATTCTATTCATTCTATTGTTACAAGAGTGACTCTGGAGTATTTTCACCAAAAATGAGTTGATTAATTAGAGCCATAATTAATCTTTTAGTACTTTTACTTTTGATACTTAAGTACATTTGAAGGCAAACACTTTTGTACTTTTACTCAAGTGGAGGTCGAAAGGAAAGACTTCTACTTTTACTGGAGTAATGCTTTACCTTGGGTATCTCTACTTTAACTCAAGTACATGGATTGTGTACTTCGTCCACCACTGCTAGCTAGCTGATGTTTGCAAGCTCCTTTGGTTGCACTAATGTTACAGAAAAGTTTATATATCTAACCTTAATAATGAGGTTGAACAAAACATGAGCAACAGTTTACACAACTTTGAAATGAAAAAAAACTTGTGAAGGTAGATCAGCTTTTCATTCAGACTGCTTTGGGAAAGATGATTTTCATGTTTCAGGCTCACACTAATGTGTGATGAGAGAAAATGATTGGCCCCTGGACAGTTAAGATTATAAGAGTAAGAAAGTATAATATTGCACTACTGTGTATTTATTTATGACAATTGTGTCTTGTACTGTTTGTTTACTTGCACATGAAATAGAAATGGACTAATCCCTTTTCAAAGTAGCTGTTTTGGAGGTCTCTCAGGTGGGATATGCATTGTTTTCTCTCGATAACATTGATAGAATATATGTGTATAATGATGATTATACACATATGATTTAGAAAATTGGAAGCAAGCCAGGTTTTGCCTTCATGACTTTCAGGCTAGTCAGTGTTACCTCAAGAAAGCTGCAGTTATGCTGTCTGTTTTATCTCAGTGTGGCTGTCTTGGTGGGGCGGAATGAATTGTTTTCACAGCAGGGGGTTCCCTCTCCTCCCTTTTCACCCCTCATTACTCACTAACAGCTCAACAGATCACAACATTTCACATATAGAGACTCAACAGTGTCTTAGCTAATTTGATAACAGAGTTACAGGGGACAAAGATTTTATTTGTTTATTATTTAAAATATCCAAGTCAATGTTTATCCCACCAGCAGAATGCCCACTGAGGGGTCTGAGGTTAAGCCTAGTCTTGGAATGCACTGCAATAACAATGCTGTCTCACCATTAACAGTCTTATTTAGTCTAGGTCAGGGGTCAGCAACTTTGTCCTTTTGATAAAAATCAAACCACTTTGGGAGCCACATTGTATGTCCATTTTACCATCTTGGCTGTAAATATGTCTCAGTATGTGCTATTGTAATAGTATAGGCTAAAAAAATATAAACAAAAACACAGACTTACTTTGCTCTGCTTTAAGCTTTAGCTTAGCTGTAGTCACTTTTCTCACATCTCCAGCAGGAAACGTTTTTGCAAAAAAGGACAGTTTCTTCTAAAATGTCTCTAACTTTTTTTTTTAGAGTCAGCTTCTCGTTTGCCAGCTTCTTGTTCGAATTGTCCCATTCCACCTTAAATAGTGCCTGAGACGCCAAAATGTAACTGCTGCACCATGTAAGGTGGAACAGGAAAATTCGAACAAGAAGTTAGAGAACAAGAAACTGACTATAGCTTTTTAGACTTTTTAGTGTTTGACAGTTTCTTGTTGCAGATTAAACGTATCAGGAAACCAGCTGAGTGCTTATAAATGCAAATAAGTCTATTCATCCCCAAATTACTAATGTTCGTCTAAAATCTTTCTCTTTGCTGTTCGTTAACTACTAGCTAGGCATGATTGTTGCTATGGTGACCAGCAGTCTACGTGCCTTCATGGTTAAAGGTTGGTGAATTAGTAGTTATAGTCTACATTAACTCCAGTGTTTGAGACCATTTATTGTTAAAATTGTCTTAGAATGATTAGCAGAGCTTTATTTTACTGCAAAGGAGGATTATTTTACAGTTCTGCTGTGGAGCCGCAACAGGACAGTTAAAAAAGCGGCATGTGTCTCTGGAACCGCCTGTTGCTGACCCCTGGCCTAGGTTTATACTGGTTCTAGGAAACCAGCCCTATGTGTGTTCTATGTCTTGGTCACTCATACAGTGTAGTCTAGTAAACACTGGCCCTGTCTTGTGTGTTGCTCTGAGGCCCTGGAGGAGTGTTGTTTCATCCCACTATATACTTGCACATAGAAGGGGTTTAACAATAAAGTTCTCCTTGACTCTTTTCTGTGGCTGCATCGCCTCCGTCTTCATAACATCGCTGAAAACCTCCCAAATCATGACAACTCGTCTGCACTCTCACGTCCCCATACGTCATTCCTCCCTGCTGCCCTCACATCCTCCATTGCTCTTGCAGTCACTTGTTTATCTGGATTTTCCCTTCGGGTGACCATTGTGAGAAGAATAAAAATAGATAGAACAGATGGAAGAAAAAGAAAAACTTCAATTGATATGTTGTGACTGGAGGGATTTGAATCCCAGACGTGAGTGGGCTTAGCTGGCCACACATCCTGAATTCAGCATGTCATTTGTGTGACTCCTGTCGGGGAAGACAGATCAATAATCCTGGCCTGGGGCGTGTGGGGTGAGGGTGTGAGTGGGGATCCTACCCCCCTCCCCCTCAACCTTAAATCCACCCACCAATGACTCCCTAAGGGTCTCTGGACAAGGTGGAGGGGTCTGGAGCATGAAGGCAAGAGACAAGCACGCCACAGGGCCTTCCTGATAGAGCATCAGAGAGAGGTTTTGAGAGAGAGCGAGGGAGACAGGTGACACTGAGAACTGTATCTAGAGGTAGAGGAGAGCACAAATATTTTTAATGCTGACCTTTGTTGTGTTGCACTTTTTAAATGGTACAAACAACGCAATATAAGAAAAATGAGTATTTTTATTGTGTACACTGCAAAAAATTATATCTATGAATATGGAAATATTTTAAATCTAGCCAATAGGTATAATATTTTACTTATGAGAATCTCATATATGGATCATTCTACTCAATTGGGTCAAAGTCAGAGGTGAAAACACATTTCGAATTTTAACAGACTGGGATTTTAGACTAAAATCGTTTTGCTTTGAATGTCCTTATGCCACAATTATGTTAATTGTATCAAAACAAATGATTAAGCAATTCATTTTGTCACTACCAACAGAATCATAACACTACAGAAATTTTACCATATGTTTCAGTAGCGACTGTTTCGATGGTGACATTTTTAGCTCATTTTGAGCAGAACTTAAACACCTGCTGGTACATGACTAGCAAACACAGCTTTGAACAGTTGTACACACATAAAATCATATTATTTTTCATTAAGACACAAAGAAAGAAAATATGTGTTTCGGTAGTGACAATTGTTAATGTTACATACTGACTTTCAGTCTTTGGGACACATTTACTTCAAAACAGTGGGATCTAATTGCTCATCCTGTGGCTGTGAGGGTCAGGGATGCAGCCTCACTTCCTGCTCTAAAATGTAGGGGTGTGGCTAAAATAAAGCTCCGCCTATAGACTACAACTGTGTGTTTTGGTAGTGACATGAAAACATGGAACAGCATTTTTCAAGTTTTTTTTTTTTAAACTCATGATATATCTAAAACTTTAAACTTCACTTAAAAAATTAAAATCTTTTTAAAAAATTTAAAAAGCGATTTTTTTTCATACATTGAATTTTAGGGGTAGTGTGGGTAGGGAAATTATCCTATTAATGATGATTTTGTGTATATTTAGTTTATTACTATCTCAATGAATGCCTTGCGTTTAAATAGATCATAACATAATCCTTGTAAATATCTAACGTCTGAGTACTTAATTGATTTTTTAAATAGTTTTTCTTACTTTGGGACTGCAGTCTAAACTTATTCAGTAGAATGGTCCATATATGTGTAAATAATGGAATTCTGTCAGTTCAGTTTAGCTTGACAAACATGCATCCTCACATCAGTTTAAGATAGAACTGCATAGCTCACTAATCATGACCAACAAAAGGAAATCCATCAGTTTTCTGGCTTTTCTAGGGAAAAGAGAGAACTGTCATACTCTCCTCATCTGCCCCTCGTCTCCTTTATGTCAGTTAATAATCCCATTATATCTTAAAGTCGCTATCTGGGATTTTGAAATAACAAAGTGGCAGGCACAGCATTGAATTTTCTAAAACACTAAAGGAAGTGCTTCAGGGCATGTTCTCCCTCCTCAAATACGGAGACACAGCTCTGAATGAAAAACTCAAACAAAGCTCTTCCATTTCACTGCTTCACAATGGGTGAGGACAGCTGTATTAAAAAAAAAAATGGGGCATCTGAAAAGTGACATCATCAAGAATCAATGCGAATGTGCCATTAAGATGGTGTAAATGAAGTTCCTGATCATGGCTTTAACAATCATGGATTGATGGCAACCTTATTCGGGTGTCAGAGTTATGCATATTGCAGAAAAAGAGAGGACTGCGCATGCACACCAATTATGAAAAGTTCTCTGAGGATAGGGCCAGCTCAGGGCTTTATTGTGTTAATTGCACTGCCACTTTGAACATATTAATCACATTCATTGAGACACAGAGGCTGATTTTTCCTTTTGATATGTCAACTTTTTCTGCACGTTGTTCGGAGAATTTTTGGTCCATTGCTATTGTTCATTGCTGTGTCCATGACATTGAGAGCTGCTTAGAAGCTCAGCATTCAAACTCAGACAGGTCTGCTCTACATAACTAATTAAAGCACAAGCCTTCCCTCAGGATCACAGGCCGACGTGATGATCAAATGAAAAGCAGCAACACTTTTTGTTTCTTCAAGAGATTCTTTTAATGTAAGGAATAATGGTGTATTATTTTGTTAGGCAAGATAGAGGCAATTACGGCCAACTGCACTTTCATAAGAAAAAAACATCTATTTAACATCAAAGTCTCCATCTGCAGCTTGTTTTTCCTCAGCAAATGTCATTTGTACAGAGCATAACCATGCGGTGTAAGGGGAGTGGTTTCAGGGATGGGTGTAAAGCCGCTTTGAGTTTAAATCAGTGCAGAAACATCAAATACACTACACTTGAAAAGTTTGCAATTCCTCACCATACTAATAACTTTTTGCCTTTATGTACACAGTTATCACTTATAAAGTGTAGATTTAAATATTATGCACTACATACTTAAATGTATTTTAGTTTAATTCCTTGTTTAAAGTATTTTGGGAACAACAAGAAGCTTAATAAATAATATACTGTAATTATCTACTCAGAAGCCCCAACAACTAAATACAATATAATGCCATCTGGCACATGCTCCTCATTTCAAGAGGAGCTCAAGGGGAGTGGCATGCAAATCTGCACCTGCCCATGCCCCAAACCCCATCCATTTGTTGTTGTTGTTGTTGTTAACGCTGCTGTTTGTTAGTTTAAGATGTGCTATTTGTTGGCTGTCTTTTATTGTGTCCTGCTGTGGGTTATTTAGTGTGGTTTAAGTGTTTACTGTCTGTGGATGTTGCATGGCTAGAAGTGACCTTCCCTGCTATTCTCACTGTTATTCTGTGGCCTCTTCTGTTTTGTACAATACAAGCATTTGCCTTGAGGAGAAAAATGGCGATCTCTTGTTCTTCTTTTAAGCCGACTCCACAATATCAAGTTCTGTCTTTAGTGTGTCCACTTTACAGCTTCCACTCTGTCCTGGAGACTTGTTTTCAGTTTTTGAAAGAAATCTATAGGATATTTGGTACAACTTTATTTGGATATTCCACTTTAGATGCTTGGTAGATACTCAATTTACTCTCAAGTTACTATTAACTAAATATCTACTAAATTGACCACAATTTTCTTTTAACTCTAAACCTGGCTCTATTCCTACCCTTAACCTGAACCTCAACCCAAAACCTAATCCCAACCCTCACCCTGGTCCTAGCCATGAACATGCCAAGAACCCTTTTTGAACGATTAAGGTTCTTTTCATCATGAAAGTGTTCTTCAGATTGATGGAGAATTTGCTGTAGATGGTTTTGTATAGAACCTTTTTCGAAAAGAGTCTCAAATAGCACCCAAAAGGATTTTTCTATTGTTACGATGTGAAGCTTGAAGTATCATTTTGAGGGCTACATAGAACACTTTTTAAAAAAGGTTCTATGTAGAACCACCCACAGCACATTCTCCATCAATCTGAGAAACACCTCTCATGGTGTAAAGAACCCTTTAATGATATGAAGGTCCATGGTTCTATAAAGGACCATGTTCTTTACTAAAGGTTACTAAAAGTTTTTCAGTTTTTGACATTATGTAAAAATGCCTGTTGCTCTTTACATTATGTGTAATTTTCCTGAATTCTTCCATACTGGTACTTATAACCAAATTTATCCAATTATGTGTTGCAGAGTAGTAGCACCATATAAGAATTTTCAATCAATTTCTATTATTAAAGATGGTGATTCCAAACTGAGTGATGTACACAAAATGCCACCTATAAGGTAATAATGTTTTCAAAAGGCACTGAGCTGGACCTCCCAGCACTCATCCCATTTGTGCTCTGCTTGCATGTGTTTCTACTCCTCTACTATTCCTGATGTGATTGCTCTGTGCCACCTCTCAGCTATGGTGCAGGTGCAGGTGCATGATAATGAAGTGCTGTGCAGTGTGAGTGGCAGCTGAGGATGAGCCTCAAATACACACACACATAGCGGACTGACTCAGCGAATTGACTTTACAGTGAATGTACCATCATTGAGGTTGGGGTCACTAGGGGCCACCCACTCAGCACCCTCATAACTAGCCCCCCACATGCGCATTACAGGTGTGCTCCATGCTCAATTAGAGCTGCCCTCCTCATTAATAAGAGAGGGTGACTCCTCCAGGATGGGAGCAGCCAAGCCCAGGTGTTAATTTAGCCATGCAGAGTAAACAACCTGCTGCAGCTCAGCAACCCTCAGGAATCTGCACTGAAATATGAAATACCAAATACAATGAGCAAAGCATGAGGTTTGAGCTATATTTGAGGTGGATTACTTTTACCTAAAGAGGGTTTTTTAATTATTATTTTATTTTTTATCTTTTCCATTTTTGTTCAAAATAAAAAAAAAAGTCATGTTCTTGTAATTTTGTGCTGTTGTATATTTTATTTACATGCTGTCAAGTTACCAAAGTTGCACAGGAGTAATACTTGAGGAGTGATTTTAATCCATTATGAATCTGCAGTGTGTGTAGGTTCTACAGTCAGACAGTAATAATTACAAAGTGATTTCAATCCAGTATGAATCTACAGTGTGTGTAGGTTTTACAGTCAAATAGTAATAATTGTGGAGTGATTTTAATCCAGTACGAATCTGCAATGTGGACTTGCAGATTTATTTGCAGGTTTTACAGCCAGATAGTAATAATTGTGGAGTGATTTTAATACTGTATGAATCTGCAGTGTGTGTAGGTTTTACAGTTTGACAGTAATAATGTTCAAGTGATTTTAATCCAGTATGAATCTGAAGTGTGTGTAGGTTTTACAGTTAGACAGTAATAATTGTGGAGTGAATTTAATCCAGTATGAATCTGCAGTGTCTGTAGCTTTTATTGTCTGACAGTAATAATCATAGAATGATTTTAATCCAGTATGAATCTGCAGTGTGTGTAGGTTTTACAGTTTGACAGTAATAATGTTCAAGTGATTTTAATCCAGTATGAATCTGAAGTGTGTGTAGGTTTTACAGTCAGACAGAAATAATTGTGGAGTGACATTAATCTAGTATACCTTTGCAGGATTGATAACAATAGTTGTGGAGTTATTTTGAATGCAGTAAGAATCCAATTTTCTCCAGTCTAACAGTACAAATTGTGGAATGAATGGCCTTCTGTGTCTGAACCCAAAGTTCTCTCAGTCATAGTAGTCCTGTTCTAATGGTCATTGAGCGTGCTGCATGTGTAAATTTCAGCAAACTACACAAATACTTCACCCCATACAATCAGCTAATCAAATCGCACAAATTACATAACATAACCTCCACTGATAAACTAAGCCAAACTAATTCAGATCCAGTAGTACCTGGTACATGATGCAGCTTTATTGCTTGTAGACACAGATGCCATTGTGGCTAGACTACACTAAAAAAGCTTTGAATTTATGTGCCACTCAGTTGCTCATGAACAAAATGCTTGTGTTGATGGAGCACGTTTTATTAATATGCAGCTGACTGAAATATTTGAATCATATAAATTCAAAGAACATATAAATTCAAAGCACAGTAATGGAAGATGGCCTTTGGAAACCTTTTTCTTCTGTGTATCATATTGCACTTTCTTCAAAGCTTTTGAAGAATCTATGCCAGAGAATGATGTAATGTCCACTATCATGAGGTCAGTGGAGTGAAATCACTGTTTGAGACTGAAGAGTATAATGTGTACCTATTATCAGAAAGCAAATTAACCTTGTAAAGTACTGAAGACCTTATTCTATAATAGCCCATAATGATGGTGCCTGTACTGCACCCTTCAACATCTAGTCTCAGTAGTACTACTATAAAATCTCATGTGTGAAATATGCACAATCATTGATTTGATTTGAAATGTTCCAATCTAGAGAAAATTCTATAGTCAGAATTGTTCACAACTGTGGTGATAGGAACCAGAGATCTGAAATATTCAGTGCCTTTAAAAGTTACCTCACATAAAGCTATTACATAAATACTGTCTGATACCTGAGACCCTAATTTATGTTAATTTTGAGGTGTGCTTTTGGGCTAAAACAGATATTTTTATATCTATTGATCAACATTACATATAAATCTAAAAGGACAAATGTAGGTTCACTAGTCAAATTTAGAATATGAATAAAATGCCTATATTTTCATTGAGACCCCTGGTTCCCATCACCACTACTCTAAAGAAAGATAAGTTAGTTCTTAGTAAGTAAGTTTATCTTCAATTATGTAAATCAATTTAAACCTTTTTGTATAACTTTCTTTATATTTTGATGACTGAAATTTTTTGAATTCCCCTTTAACTAAGCACAAATCAATACATAAAAGCAATCAGTTTGCATAAACTATTGGAGTTAAAAAGTCTGAACAGTGTGGTCCAGTGCTTGTAGTATTTAAGTGGGTCCACTGCAAAGTTTTACAATCACTAAAGTGAAAAGCTATCAGCATTCTTTCTAACAGCATCTGTCAGCGATACAAATTCCTGCCAAACTCCTTTATCAGGTTGTAGCCATCTTGCTAATTTCTTTGGCATTTGAGATTTGTCAGCAGGTGCATTAAGGCCTTACAAGCAGCCAGACACTTTGCTTTGTCTGAAGGGCTGCAAAAGTGATCCATCTCTGCTGGGCTAATTTGAAAGTGTTCAGTGTAACAAAGCAATGAACGATTTTTAATCCAACCTTTTCATGTTTTTAAAGGGGACCTATTATACTTTTCTGCCTTTTTCCTTTACCTTTAGAGTATTGTGTAGCTTCTTGTGCATGTAAATGGTCTGCAAAGTTCCAAAGCTCAAAGTACACGTCAAAGGGAGGAAGCCTGAAATGAATGACAGCATTTTAGGGCCACGGTTAATAAAAATTAAAATAGTAGACTTTAAGAATAAAGTCGTAATATTTTGAGAAAAAAGTCGTAGAATTACGACAGTAAAGTGGCACTAATACCAGGAAAGGTCGTAGCCAAAGGCTTTGCAAAGGGAAGACAGCACCTCTCCGTGTTAAAATGAGGGGCGTTGAGGAGTTGGTGGAGTTATACTTTCATATTGATTTCACCCATAAAGAAATACTCCCTGTCTCTCCTGGCACATCAGCGCCAGCCTGTTATTAGTATAAGAAATGGCTGTACAGAAAACTGTGTTTATTAGATGAAAGAACCAGACGGAGTCAGAAAAAACTGTCTGTCTGTTTTGTTGAAGGAGAATCGCAGGCATTGACCATCTACACGGCTGTCGGTGGCTACATCTCCATGCCATTCAAAGAGGGCATGAAGTTTCACAGACAGTGAGAATGATACTCAAAATGATCGATTCACAAAGGGACAGGAGTGAGTGGAACTCTGGCACCAGTAAAGCAACCGAGACCCCAGTGCGTTATGGCAGCCCCCAACAGTTAGCCCACTTTTATCCCCAAAATATTACAACTTTTTTTCTCTAAATATTACAACTTTTTTCTGTAAATATTACGACTTTATTCTCGAAATCTACTGTTTTTATTTTTATTAACAGTGGCCCTAAAACGCTGTCGTAGAAACGCTATATTGGAATTCCAGCCCTTTTTTTTTGTTATAAGATGACACAATCATGTAACATGATCCTTATTGCCTGCCTACCAGCAAGCTTGGTGGGCCCTCACACAATACACAGCAACTAATGGAGGCCAAAAGGAGTTTGTTCGGTTTTGTGGCCATGTTGAGAATACGCTGACCTGACTTTCAGGATCAGACTCTGGTTAAAACTGACAAGGCAGAATCGATGCCAATGGAAAAATAGCCACAGCTGTGTTTACAGCTACTTGTAGTGTGTAAATCTATTCCAGTAGACCCCAAAAATACAATTATGAATACTGAAAATGAGCATAATAGGTCCCCATTAAAATTGTAAGTTGTATGGTATGGTGTCAAAAGCCATAATAGCAATGTTTGTTGGGACTACTAGCGAAAGACTGCTTGGACCCTGCAGATTGTCAAGTATCCGGCATGTTCTCACAGAAACACGGACTCCATCTTCCAGACTCCTCTGAGAGATCACATGACTGAGATACTTCCCTCAGAACTGGAGTACGGCTCGGACTCCATTACCCAGAATGCTCCAGGGAATCACATGACTTCTGACTCTCTGTCGCGTTCCTATCAGCGCTCTCAGTCGCCCCAATACTAATAATTATCACCTGTGTGTGCAGTCATATGACTCATAGAGTTTAGTTTATAAGCCCGGGCTGTAGTTAGGTCTAGTTGTGAAGTATTGTTTCTCTGTAAACTACTGAGCGTTCATCATTGCTGTTTGTATCCTGTTTTTTGACAGTTTACTTCGTTTTTTTGACTCTGCCTTTTGCTCTGTCCCTTTGTACTTTTGCTGGACTGTGTTTTGATTCATGTTTAGACCTTTTTGCCTGCCTCTACGACCACGTCTTTTGCCTTGGCTTTTCGTGCTTGTTTGTTTGGTGTTATGCTCATCAGTACATGTAACTGAGTAAATGGAACCAGTTACTTCTCACTTCTAGTTCATGGTCAGGAATCCTAACGGACATACGGCCATTCATTGGCTTACTGTGCTGACTAACGTCACCAAAGCTAGCCCTCTTGGGCTCAATCTGTTATATGTATTAAAGCTCTGTCATTGGCCCGCTGTGCGTCTCCGGCCGTGTCACGGAGCATGTGCTGCCTAATTAAGCCCCGTGTCACTGCTATCTCTGTCTCCTAAAACCACTTCCTGCTGTTCCTTGCTCCCACTCCCTGAAAAGTGGGCTGGTGTAATTGCCTTTCAGGAGCTGGAAATAGCCTGTATCTGTGCTGACAATCATGGCTCCAGTGAGCCCCATGGACTGAGAAAAGGTCGCTGCAAATTGTATGCTTCTTCTCCTGCTCTGGTGCTGGTGCTTCTGAGCAGAGCTTCTGAGCTGGTGATTCTGCATTCAGTCTCATAGACCTCTGAGGGTGTGTTGTCATTCTGTAGCTCACTATTAGCATGAGCCCAGAGTTCAAGCCGTTATTGTCTGAGGGAAAATGTGAATGGCGTTTTCGAAAATTTGCACTCAAGTTCTACAGCGTATATGTTTTGTCCTACATGCATTTTATCCCCAAATATCACTGTACACTCAAAAAATGTAGAAGGTTAAGAAAACAAATCAAGCTGATATCAACTGAAATGACCCATTTTTAAATGTACCTGAAGTTTTTGCAGTAAAAGGATGTAACTAAGCTTTAAATCAGATAAAGTCGGTAAAGTCAAATGAAAGAGAATTAAACATGTTTTTTCAAGTCTCACAGGATTTCTGACTGGTATCAAGAGATGCATACCCAAATAATTTAAGTCTGTTATACTTAAAATAGGATGAACCTCACATCACTCATTTATTTTGAGTTAAGGCAACTTTCTTAGTATCTTTGAGTTGAATCAACATATCAACATTTCATTTAGTCTGTCAGTTTAGCCTGTTGCCATTAAATACACTGTTGTTGGTCTTAATCATTTTTCTTTTGTTGACCTACTTAACAAGTTAGTCTTTTCAAATAAATACCATGGCTTGTCAGGTTCACTTGATAAAAATTAGTTTGATCAGCACCATCATGGTGAGTAAATCACACACCTTTCCCAATGGCAGTGCCAGCAAATTCATTCACTCAGTATAAGCTATATTAGAGACATAAGCAGCTGCTTAAGGCCACACAGATGCCAAGGAGCTCCCTAACAACTTCTAGGATATTGCTGTACCATGATGTTGTCTAAGCTGCATTAATGAGGCAAAAAAAAACTGTTTAATCATGTCTGAGCAAAGAATGCATGCGTCTGGAAAAGAAAAAAGAAGACAAGGACAAAAAGCTTAAAAACAAAGGTATGTTTTGTTTTTGTGGTGTTAAAGGCGCAGTATATGATTCGGGAGAATGAATGTTGATATTCATGGATGCGCATGGAAGGCAAACAACACTGGGCTAGCAAACTTTTTTCTCTTCTTTTTTTTAGATCTTCATGGCTATGTAAGCACAGACAAATACCATGATAAAACTTTAGAGGAAACAACCACACAGCAAGTAATGTAAATAACATATTAGCAAATGTTCAGTACAATAGCTGCTGTGAAGCTAACCAGCTGCTATCACAAACATTAGTAAGCAGGACAAAACAATACTGACCTATTGGTTCTGTGAAACAGCAAAAAAGTTAAGTTAATGTAACCCACCTGTTAAGCAGGAGTAACTTATTTACCCCTTTTCAACGCTCGATGAAGCCGGTTAGCTTCTTTTTTGTCAGCTTCTTATTCGAATTTTCACGTTCCACCTTAAACTGTGCAGCAGTTGCATTCTGGTGTCTCAGCATATTGTTCGAAATTTTCTGTCCCACCTTAAATGGTGCAACAGTGAGGCTATTTTCAGGCACTTCAGCTTCTTGCATGAATATTCCTGTCCCACCTTAAATAGTGCAGCAGTTACATTCAGGTGCCTGAGGCATGGTGAGACAGAGCCCTGGATGGAGAATGCTGAGAAGGTTATCTGTAATTTACATTCTCACTTCTTAGGACCCCAAATGAGCATCCAATCATTAGCAATACACAAAATGTCAGTTATAAATTTACATAATTTAGACAGCTTGTGGTAGTCATTGTTATTAGTTAGCCCTTTAATTTTACAGTACATCAACTAGCAAGATGGGAGCTCCCAATAAATCCTGCTTAGGCTTCCCAAAAGGCTAGACTCAGCCCTGCTGACTGGCTCCTGGCTCCATGTATTTGCATAATGCATATTGTGTCTTTTCTCTTGTTTTACTTACTGTCTTTTTGTGGTCTTTCCTCCTAGGCTACCTTCCTTTTGGTGTATGCTTATAATCAATAATTTGTCTTTTTCTGTTGGCTGTAAGAGTGAGCTGCTATATTCCTATATGCTTTATTACTGAGTGTGGTTCTAAACTGGCTGGGCGCTCTAATAAGGTAAGGTAATCAATGCTAGCAAATTCAAGAAGTTCAACAAACCTTGATTTGTTCATTTGAAAATTTGATGTCAGACCAAGTATTAGCCAATTTTAGTAAATGATGCTGGAGCAACAAAATTTCTTCATTTTGAAAAAAAGCCATTTAATTGTGTGGAAATCTTTTCCACAATTCAGTTAAGTTCAGATAAGGAATGAATCTTTTTTGAGTGTATCATTTGAATCAGAGGGCAGTTAAGCAATCAGAATATATGCATGCGCCCATCCCCTGGGCCCCAGTGATGACCTCAAGAGCCAGTAGGAAGGAGGAGCCTGAATCCCGAACACCAGTAAGGGACGCGAGGGATGGTGGAAGGAAGACGCCAGCTGCCAAGAGGGAACGAGACCTCGTGGCTCCACTTCCGTCACTGCCTCTGCCACACAGCTCTACCACTGGGATTGAAGATGAAGCATATTAGCCTCACTGAGCAATGGGAGGTGGTGCCCAGGTGGAGGGGCTCGGGACTCACGTGCCATCCCACACTTCATCACAGAGGTCATTCTCTCCCCACTGTCCTTGCAGGCTTTCACCTGTGCTTGGGGTTCTGGCCCCTCCTTCCTTCTGGTTCTCACTGCCGTCATCAGGGCTTGGCAGATTCCTCATGAAATTTTGACATGAATAAAGGTCAGCTGCTGTGTTCAAATGATATAGGACAGTGATTTCAAACTGTCCACACTTTTGCTCCAACCTAACTCACAACACATAAAGAGGAAGGAAAAATGTGGATCTTCTGGGAGGCCCTGAGGACCGGGCTGGAAAGATAAAAATAGACAAAAATAGAGATACATGTTTTTTTGGACAAGGACAACATTCATCCTGGGAAGTGCATGGCACCTAAAGCAGTGGATCAGCCTTAAATCTCCCAGCCAAGACCATTCTAGCATTTGCCAAAATGTGTATGAATGTTTAAAGAGCTCCTCACATCTGCTTTTGTGCTTTGGAGGCAAAGGACTGCATTTCCTGCACAATTTCACCACTAGTGGAGCATTCCACAATGACCTCAGCTCTGATCCAGTGGCAGAGCAGCTACATTAATGCATACTAACAGGTCAGCCTTAAACAAGAAGGAAGGACTGGGTGGCATGGTGGAGCACTCTCATCACCACACGCCTCGCATACACACGGGGTGCCACTGCTGACATTGTGTTGGTTTAATTGCATTTAGATGAGCGAGGAGCACCACATCCAGCAGCTTTTGTTTGTGGAATGGCTGGCGGTGGGTGGTCATATCAGAACTGCTGCGTAACTCCTTCCCCTGTCACTGGGCCTTCAGTAAATTACACAGTTCGGCGCACAGCCTTAATTCCAGCTTGATGGATTTTCAGAAAGTGTCCTGTAAGCCGTAAACTAATTAGATTGTCCTACGGTACATGCCCACATTTTTTCACTCAACCGATGAGAACAGGGGTTATACCTTATTACTTTAATATTTAAATGGTTTATTTCACTTCATAAAAAAGAAAAAATACATCCAAAAAAGTAATTTAAGTTATGTAGGAGAGACTTTAACACACAATGCTCAAAGTTTGGAATCATCATTTTAAGGTTTGGAATCAGTGTATTCAATAAAACATGAAGCTAAAAAAGTTATGCAGAAAGCTGTAGAACATTTAGAATATAGATATACTAAAATTAATATGCAGAATGTGGTAAAAAAATTTTAAGGCTACCAAACTATGGACTCCTTAACACATGCATAAGCATTTAATAACATATTTATAAAGCAATACTTGACCTGAATATCTATGAGCAGTTCAGTACATGTCATTACACCATCTATGACATTATGAAGTACTGCTTTGTTTAATGAGTTCAATAACATTGTAGTCACATAAGGGCCTCTTAAACTAAAGCGCTGGACATTTGCTCTATTTATAACACTGTTATGAAGTGTCATTCCTAAGTTATGGAACTTATAAGGCAGAGGCTTAGTTGAAGAATGAGTGCGCAATGCACTGGTGTAACATGATTTCAAATGGATAGCTTCATACAGTAATGAACAAATGGCTGCATATCCAATGGCTAAACTTAATCACCCACTTCTGAGCACTCCAGCATCTTTACCATTCTGTTCAGAAACTGCTTGGGGCTTGTATTCCTCAACTGATAGCATTCCTGCTATTCACCAATTGATAACATGGGCTGAACTCATAAACGTGAAAGCAAAGCATCATCATGATGAGAATCACAAAAACATGTAAAAGGCATCCAAGCAACACTTTAGCATGAGAATATGTTATGACACAAAAAAACCATGTGTCATGCAAAGAGAACTAATGAAAAATTAAAACAATGAAGACTTAACCAAAACCAACAAAACTGCTATGAATGCTGGGAAGCTTTTTGGGCCAAAAATTCAAGGGGAACCCCAAAAATTCTAATTAAATGGTTGAGATGTAAACAAAGCTATTCAGAGTGGTCTGGTGTGAAATGCTTCAGAGAAACGTAAAGTCAGAATTGTTCACAGCGGTGGTCATAGGAACCAGACATCCACCACTAATAGCTCCCTCACAGACAGTGAAATGGTTATGAATACTCTGCCTGATGTCTAATACTGTTTTATGATAGTTTTGTAATAAAGTTTAGGCTTAAAATTTGTTTTAATCCATTTGTTTTAATCTATTCATGGTGGAGAGGTAAATGTAGGGCATTGTGAGACAAAATAGTCCCCAAAGAAAACTTTTTAGATTTATCACTACATCATCATTATTACATATAAAAAACTCAGAAGACATGTAGGTAAATAAAATTTCTATATTTGTGCTGTACACATTGTGACCCCTGGTTCCTATCACCACCACTGTAAAAAAATCAAAAGTCTGTAAGTTTCTTTACAATGAACCATTTCACATCAGACCACTCTGAATGACTCTGTGTACATCTCAAGGACTAAATTATTTTGAAAAATTGGTGGAATTCCCTTTTAAGTCTATAAGACCTATCCAAATGAGTTGATCTTGACTAAGGCATTATGCAAGAAATAGTAAGTGTTACTAGATTCGCAGTGAGTTTAACAGATAAGTGAAGTAAATAAAAATGGTAGTGCCAATGTTTTATAGTACAATTATTTGATTTTATGATATTACAGTCTATGCTTTTTTTACTAAAAATACTACAAAATAATATAGGAAAAATGAGAAATTAAAGAATTGGCTGAGAGGCGGTTAGGCAACTCTCCTCGAGGGCTCGAACCACTTTGTGCAGCCCTGATTTAATTGGTCTGGAACCTTTACATCTTGTGGATGTTCTTTAAACTTTACAAAGATTCTTCATTCTCACATCTCACTTACAGAAATGGTTCTTTAAGGAACCAAAAGTACTTCTTCTATGGCATCACTCCAAAGAACCCCTTTTTTAATGCATAATTCATAGTAGGAACTGAATAATACATCTTCAGATTAATAACAGAAGAATACAGTTTAAGGGGTTGAGTGTGGACTCTGTTCTACTGTGCAGTGCATCTGTCTCTTCACCTCAGTCGTTTTGTCTTCAAACTGCTCAGCATGTAAAAACATAAGCGGTCCTTTATCAGAGTGAAAGTGGCTGTAGTGAGTGAATCCCGTATGTGTGCTGTAGAAGCAGTGTGTGTGTGTGTGTGTGTGTGTGTGAGCCTGTGCCAGCTCCTCTCTGTAAAGCACATGACCCGTGAATCAGCTGCCCACATGCTGCAGGAGCGAGCTGGAAGCCCAACCGCTGTCAATCAAAGGGCTCTTCTGGGAGTGGACCTGTCAGTGGTGCCCCCCCCACCTTCTGCCAGTCTCTGCAATGACTGGCTAACTGCTTTGACCCATATCTGTCTGTCCTGGACGCAGCCCAGCTCCGCTCCAATCGGCCTAATTATGCCCATGAATTACAGTTGTCTGTTGTGGTGGGAGCGGAGCTGGTGTCTTTGAACGAGGGAGCATGTGTTGATGCAGAACAACAGACAGAGAGAGAGAGATAGACTATAAATATGTTCAGTGGGCTGTTATGTACATCACAGGCATAGACTATAGAATTGATATAACAAACAACTGAATCTAAAACCAAGAACAGCGATACTGAAAATAAGGACTTAACAGGGCCCATATCCTACATCTTACTTATATTTTATTTTCCCCTGTGGTCCACTTAAGATGTTTGTGTGGCTTTAAGTACCAAAACCAACCATAATTCATTTGTACGTGACAATTTTCCAACCTCTCGTTATCCTGTAGATTTAACCAGGCTGTCTTTGTTACTGTGACTTTCAGACTCATTTACAGTGCTGTGCAAAAGTCCTTTATTTATTCTTTATTTATTTCCTCAGTATTTATGTGTTCACACTTTACCTTTGCAGCTTTACAGCTTCTTTTTGAGAGACATGCTTTCAGTTTTTCAAAGAAATATGCAGGGATATTCTTCCACGCCTCCAAAGTTCAGTCGTAGAGGGATCCAAATAATCCCAAACACATTCAGTGATGTTGAGGTCTGGACTCTGGGGTGGTCAGTCCATTGTTCTGGGAACACAAGCAGCTTCTCTGTTTGCAAATTTTCTTTTTTGTCTATTTCCTTTTCTACATTTTTTCAGACTCATAGTGTTGAGTTGTCTTCTCACAGTGGAATGATGGACACAAACACCTGTGAAATTGTCCAGATCTGAAGTAAGAGTGAAGCTTGATTTTCTCCTCTCTCTCAAAGATGAAAGCTTTAAGTTCTGTTTGTCTGATGGGGACAGTTTTGATGGACTACCAGGTCTGGTAGTTGTTAGGAGTCCCATTTTCTTTAAAACCTTTCATCATTTTTTGAGCACCAGTTTTGGAAACTCTTGTTTTTTCACTTATTTTCCATTGACATTCCCCTTGACTATGCAAAAGGATTATTTTACATTTAATATCCTCAAACTATCTCCTGAAAAAAGAATAGCTTGTGCCTAATGGCCATTATACAAGTATTTTCATATGAATCAGATCATATATGGACTATAGTAATTGGGGAGAAATGCATGTGTTCACATATGCATATTTTTTTTTCTTCAAAAAAAGCAAAGGAAATTCATTTTTCTATGACATGGGCTCTTTCCTTATTTAAATGATGAACAGAGTTGAAAATTATATAGTCATAGACTGTCCAATTGATATCACAATTGATTCCAAAATGAAGACCAGTCATACCCATTTTTACAGCTAGGAATATTATAGTATAATATTTTCGACTATCCTCATCTTTCAATAGAAAGACGCTTTGCAGTGTTTATGGGCTCTGTTACAGGGACTCTTTCCTTACTTGAATGATGAACAGGGCTGAAAATGATATGAATGTCACAGTCATAGACTGTCCAATTGATATAACAATTAATTCCAAAGCAAAGGCCAGTGATACCCATTTTTATAGTTAGAAATATTATGGCATAACATTTTCAACCATCCTCATCTTTTAACATGCTGTTTATAGCAACACTTACCACAGCTGCTTTCATAGATCGCCCCGTTGCCCTGGCACACTTAGTATGAAGGTGAGTCACTGTAAACCTAGAGGACATATGCTTGCCATAGTGGAGATGTTTTTTATTATTATCATCTGGGCTTTTTTTCCCCGCCCATAATTGATCATTTCATATGTGGCCCTGTCAAATTCCTGATTAACCACCTACGCATCCCTCCGAATTAATCACAAATGGGCGAACCCTACATAAATCATTTTAACCCCATGCCGACGCCATTCCTGCGCATACAGTAATGAGATAATAATCTCTTAAACAATTAATAACCCCACCATCGGCCCGACGCGACATGCCTCCCCCTTTCCTCCCTCCTCCCAGGGCGGACTGTTATTTTAAGCCATGAATGTGGGATGATTGAAGGGTCACAATGAGGGCGTAAATGGGATTTATTAGCTGAGAGAGAGAGTGGAGGTGATCGGGCTGGAGTGCAGGGAGCTGCTCGAGGTTGGGTCGCATTACACCATTCACACACTCGCCTTGTTGGAGAGGCATCAATCCTTTTTTATCTCCTCTGGATTTGTTATCTCCCTGTTTTGGCTTCAGTAATAACCCTCTGTCACCACTGCTGCGATGATGGATCTGAATAAAAGAAGCCTGCCTCTCCACGGCAACCTTCAAGGTGCTTCAGTGCAGTTACATTCTATGACAGTGCATAAAGAGAGGGTAGGAATTATGGCAGTGGCAGACAGCTTGCTTTTTGAAATGCATTTGTGTTCAGAGCTCTGCTTGCATCCGGTATGGAAAGGATCAGAGACAAAAGAGATGAGGCATGGTTGCCAAAGACAGGTAGGAAACTGCACCTATGCTGCCAGGCCAATCGTTTGCCTTCTTTTGACATTTTCCAAGCCCACTCTCATGCTGTGTTTACGTTAAGATGGTAAACAGATCATGGCAAACCAGGATATTCCATGTTTTTTGAAAATTCTGCCACCACCAGAGGCAACAGCAGTATAATACATCGGTCATTTGAACATTCAGAGATCCACTTTAACCATTTTTTTGGAAACAGCGGTGCTCCAGTAGTCAAGATGTACCTGTTCATGCACAATGAACTTTAATGAAATATTAGAAACATTAACACATGTTCAGGTTAGGTTAGAATAGTGGCTAACACCACAGGTATACATGGCTACCAGTGTTGGATGCGTTCTGTCACAAATTACACTAATTCTGCTATGAGGCATGGAACGGCATTTTTGTCAACATCAACATGAAGTGCAGCATTAATTCTTCAGAACCTATGCCTAAAGTGGCTGGCTGGGCATATGTATATGACCGTATATTACATTATTACAGGTGAAGGTATATGTTTTGATTTAGCTCAAACTCAGCTTTTTAGCAATGCCAATTATTAACACAAGTTTCAATGTATTGCACTTGTTCGAATTTTTCCATTCCACCTTAAAAGGTGCAACAGCGAGACTACTATCCGGCACCTCAGTTTCTTCTTCAAATTTTCACGTTCCACCTTAAAAGGTGCAGCAGTTTATACTACAACCTCAATTCAGGTTGAGGTTTTATGTTGAGGATAAGGTTAGGATTAGGGTTCAGGAAAATTATGGTGAATTTACAACCCCATTTTCAAAAAAATTGGGATGTTGTGTAAAATGTAAATAAATGTAAATAAAAACAGAATGCAATGATTTGCAAATCTCATAGACTCCTATTTTATTTACAACAGACCGTATAACACATATCAGATGTTGAAAGTGAGACATTTTACCATTTCATGAAAAACATTAACTCATTTAGAACCTGATGGCAGCAACGCATCTCAAAAAAGTTGGGACAGGGCCATGTCTACCATTATGTAGCATCCCCTGTTCTTTTAACAACAGTCTGTAAATGTCTGGGAAGTGAGACGACCAATTGCTGGAGTTTTGGGAGAGGCGTGTTGTCCCATTCTTGTCTGATGTAGTATTCTGTGGTTTCCAAAAAGAATTTCACATCTTGGTTCATCTGACCACAGAACAGTTTTCCAATTCGCCTCAGTCCATTATAAATGACTTTTGGCCCAGAGAAGATGGTGGTGTTTCTGGATTGTGTTGACATATGGCTTCTTCTTTGCATGATACAGCTTTAACTTTATTTGTGGATTGCACAGCGATCTGTGTTCACAGACAATGATTTCTGGAAGTGTTCCTGAGGACATGCAGTGAACTCAGTACAGAATCATACCTGGTTTTAATGCATTGCCGCCTGAGGCCCCGAAAATCATGAGCATCCAATATTGAATGTCGGCGTTGTCCCTTGCGTAAGAGATTTCTCCAGATTCTCTGAATCTTTTGATGATATTATGTACTATAGATGGTGGGATATTCAACGTCTTTGCAATTTTATGTTGAGGAACATTGAAATCTGAAATTGTTCCACGATTTTTAGACACAGTTTTTCAAAGATTGGTGAACCTCTGCCCATCTTTGCTTCTGAGAGACTCTGCCTCTCTAAAATGCTTTTTTATACCCAGTCATGTGAGTTAGTTGCAAATTGGTCCTCTGGCTGTTTTTATTAGTACCACTTACCTTTCCAGCCTTTTGTTGCCCCATCCCAACTTTTTTGAGATATGTTGCTGCCATCAAATTCTAAATGAATTAATATTTTTCATGAAATGGTAAAATGTCTCACTTTCAACATCTGATATGTGCTCTGTGTTCTATTGTGGATAAAATATGGGTCTTTGAGATTTGCAAATTGTTGCAATCTGTTTTTATTTAAATTTGTTTACATTTTACACAGCATCCCAACTTTTTTGGAATTGGGGTTGTACATTAATTCCTCTGAATCTAAGTTTAAAAGTGGCTGGCTGGGCATATGTATATGACTGTATATTGCACTATTACCGAGTGATCTATATGCTTTGATTTAGAGAAAACTCAACTTTTCAGCAATGCCAATTATGAACACAAAGTTTCATTGTATTTCACTCAACTACTGGCATGTTAAACCACAGAGGATCTACATGATCTTTGATTTTACTGGTGTATTTACTTGAGTTACTGGTGTATTTCTGTCAGCCACTGGCACATTTCACTCAGCCACTGGCACATTTCACTCAGCCACTGGCATATCCTACTATAGGTAGCTTTTTTTGCATACACTGCTTGCCTAGCTGGTTAGCAGACTAATGAGTCCCTGAAAATAAATTTAATATGAAGTCATGCTATTTGAAAACTTGCCCAATTTTACGAGATTGATAGAATGAGTGAATTGTTACTTATTTCTCAAACCAAAGACAGAAGAGGAGATGTATAAGATCTCAGTTAATGTGTGGAAGACCACAATGCCAAACTAGAGCATTTCCAGAAAACCAAACATTTTGTTGCCACTGAAGCTAGCATCAGCACTGCTATGGCGAGTGAGTGAGCAGCCAGCTAGTGTTGGAGTATCAGGGGGTACACCTGCTTACACCTTAACTATCATTACTAGCGCAGTCACAGCATACTTCACCTCGTACCTTTTAACTAAAATGGTAAAACCTTACATTTGTTGATTGGCAGTGATAGAATCAATGCACTCATTTGCTACCCATCAACTTCTTGTTCCAATTTTCCGTTCCACCATAAATGGTGCAGCAGTTACATTCTGGCTCCTATGAGGCTTCTGTGAAGAGTTAACTGATGCCAAACATGATAAATCCACTAAATGATGTTGAAAGATCAGATCTATAATATGACCTTGAGTTTGATGTTTATCATCATCCTTTCTGCCATGCCTCCCAATGTTTTGTTTACTAGAGCTGGGTCCGAATAATTGAATTAAACTTCCTTTCCCATCTGTTTTCCTTGATTTTACGCTAATCTTTGATCTGGTATTCAGGTAGAACCACATGCTAGTCAGTTCTACAAACATGCTTTGTAAGGTCATGGGCTTCAGATCAGACAAAGTCAAGAAAAGTGTGTACTAAAGATTCATTCAACTGTGCCTAGAATGTCTAACCCAGTCTCAGTGGTGGATCACCCATAAGACACTGCAACATGACATCACATCTCCAAGCCCTATTGTCCATCATTACTGGTATTTTAAGTATATTTTAAGTTTATCTCAAATGGCTGAAAAGTGTAACATGTCAACATATTAACAGAGCAGTTTGCTGCAAAATCAAATATACATAGTTTGTATATTTACCCTAGATGTAGTCAATCAGCACTGGAGCTACAAGGCTAACATTGCTAACAAACACTAGAGGTCAACAGAAGCCCATATCATTCCCATAAATGTATCCCCAAAACTTCTCTCAACCCACTCAAACTTTACATAGGTCTTCATTAAGGTCACACAGAGTTGATGACAAAAACTTCTTTTTTTTATTTTATTTTTTTATTTAATTTTTAATTTGTAATTTAATTTTTAATTTAATTTAATTTAATTTTTAATTTAATTTTTTTTCTTCTCCTAGAAAGTTTTGTAGATACATGGGTTTATTACAACAGTGACAATATTAAAGCTGCACTATGTATTTTTGTTGTTGCTGTTATAATAAAAAAAAAACAGCATTACTGAGTCAGGGAGAATAAAACAAGTCCAAATATGGTGCTTATGTGCTGCTGCGAATCATCCTGCAAAGCCTGAAAAAGTCATTTAAAAGACAGAGTTTGGATTTTGCAAAGGGTCTTCAGATTACGTCAGATATCTTAACACAGAGACAAAAGAAGGCCCAGCTTAATATATATATATATATATATATATATACATATAAAGTCTCAAATGCAAAATCAATACTAATACTAATGAAAATACGATACAGTAATAGATAATACAGTCCACAGAAGACACATCCTTCACCATGTTTTGACTGATTTCTTTAAACCCTGTTTCAATGCACTCACAGCCATCAGATTCATCCTCTCGGAGGGCCTGGAAGCAAAGCCGATATTGCAAAATGTCATTCAGCTTGTTGCTTAAAAGAAAAGAAAGAAAACATGGTCATTTATTTAAAATGTTTTGAAAACTCTTGGTGTCCTCAAATCTTTGACAGGCAGAGTAATCAGAAAACTAACGTGCAGTGCTGTCTGAGAAGTCTGCAGTGCAGTCCCTCAATGTCCTCCTGTCTCAGATTACAGGTTTGTGCTGTAGTGTGTGTTTTACACCTCTCCTGTGTCCCGAGACTCTTCTAACAGACATCCACCTGACAGCTTCGATTCGGAAGTGCCGGAGCTGCGTGGAGTTAACCAGCGACAGACGAGCAGCTAATCATGTTCCCTTTCCCCGCCCTGCTCCACACACACACACACACATACACACCACCACACCGCACTGGGCCTTGGGACTCTAAACACACTCACACTGGCTCATTCTAAATGATTAATCTGAAGTGGGTTATTTTTTTCACCCAAAGCCAGAGATTATTTGGCAGAGCCAGACAATGGCAGCAGATCAAAGCAGGACAGGGCTTTTTGAAGGCCTCTGTCAATAATCACACAGCTCTTGTGGAAATCTGGCCAGGGCAGATGCTGAGGATGCAGAGTGTATGCTCCAGCAGCACAGTGATGCTCCTACATCTGTGTAATAACATCTGATTAAATAAAATAATGACAATGAAAAGGCAGGTGAGGGGCTGAATCTGGATATCATCTTTCTTTTTAAAGATGCTAACACAGTAACCCAATACCTCAATTCAAGACACTGTGTACTATTAGCTTTACAATATACATTGTGTACATCCCTATCTAGAGTCTAGATTCTAGCAGGGTGATCTAATGAAATCAGTCAGGCCAGAGCACAGACCCAACAAACACAAACAAACACCAGTATTGCAATGTTGGCAATTTTTTAGAAAAGAACATTCTAGAACAGTGTGGATGGGGGGATCTCTCTAGAATAGCATGAATGGAGAAGAACATTCTCGAACAGTACAAATGGAGAAGAACATTCTAGAACAGTACAAATGGAGAAGAACATTGTAGAACAGTATGAAAAAGAAAACTGTAGAACAGTATGGATGGAGACCATTCTAGAACAGTATGAAGAACATTCTAGAACAGTATGAATGAAATACATTCTAGAACAGTATGAATGAGAAACATTCTAGAACAGTATGAGTGAAGACGGACATTCTAGAACAGTATGAATGAGAACTTTTTAGAACAGTATGAATGGAGAACATTCTAGAACAGTATAAACATTCTAGAACAGTATAAATGGAGAAGAACATTGAAGAACAGTGTAAAAAAAGGACACTCTAGAACAGTGTGAAAGGAGAACATTCTAGAACAGCATGAAGAAGAACATTCTAGAACAACATGAATGAAAAAAAAACTAGAACAATATGAATGGAGAACATTCTAGAACAGTATGAATGGAGATTTTTTGAGACCAGTAAGAACATTCTAGAAGAGTTTGGACAGAGTAGAACATTCTAAAGCAGAGTGAATTGTGGAGAATGTTCTAGAACAGTATAAATGGAGAACACACTTTAGAGCAGTGTGGATAAGGGGAATATTCTATTGTAGTGTGAACTGGGGAGAACATTCTAGAACAGAGTAAACAGAACAGTAGGCATAGAGAAGAACATTTTAGACCAGTGTGAACTGTGCAGAACATTCTAAAACTAGTGAATGAGGAGAACATTTTAGAACAGTGAGGATGAGAAAGAATAGTCTAGAACAATGTGGATAGGGGATAGCCTTCGGGAATATTGTAAATGAAGGAAACATTCCAGAGTTTCCCAACAATCAGCAACATGTATCAGCCAGACATTTAGCTTTGTTAGTGTTTGTTGGTGTTTGTTGGGTTTCTGTGCTCCAGCCTTAACATTTTGTACTAAACAACAATAACAAATGCGTCATGTTGCATCACTGACTCACACAACAAGTGCCAATTTTAAAACTTAATATTTTCCCTGAACTTTTTCTTCCTAATTTGCATTGGCAGTCTTGCTTAGAACATCAGTCATTTTGAAAATGTCAAACTGTAGCAGCCTCTGATGGCTCCTCCACCTGCAGCTGCTGAATGCAAACAGAGTGCAGCCTCACCATTTTATTTTTGGTGGTTAAACAACATCATCTGGATATTAACAGTACACTATGTGCCATTGCATTTCTAACTGCTTATCACTAATTCACTTTGCTCATTTCACATTTCTCAAAGTGGCATCATGGGTGACTGTTAGGCCAGAAATATACTCAACACAAGTATGCAAACACAAGTTACAGCACTCAGCCAACACGTTGCAGATGCTCTGTCCTTTGGTACAAACTCACTGTGTGTTCTTACGTTGCTGTGGTGGTTAAAACACTTAGTACTGAAGGGGGCGATAGAGAACAGATCAGAGAGGGATCTACTGTCATTCTAACAGCCTCAACAGATAAACGTGAACAAGTAGAGGAGAGTGAGCTGCTTCACCTCTTCTGTTAGAATGGAAAGGCGATAAGGTATCATATTTTTTCATGTTTACATACACCGATCAGGCATAACATTATGACCACCTCCTTGTTTCTACGCTCATTGTCCATTTTATCAGCTCCACTTACTATATAGGTGCACTTTGTAGTTCTACAGTTACAGACTGTAGTCCATCTGTTTCTCTGCATGCTTTGTTAGCCCCCTTTTAACCCTGTTCTTCAGTGGTCAGAAGCCCCATGGACCCTCACAGAGCAGGTGCTATTTGGGTGGTGGATCATTCTCAGCACTGCAGTAACACTGATGTGGTGGTGGTGTGTTAGTGTGTGTTGCACTGGTCTGAGTGGATCAGACACAGCAGTGCTGCTGGAGTTTATAAACACCTCAGTGTCACTGCTGGACTGAGAATAGTCCACAATAGAGTGGACAGTAAGTGGACACAGTGTTTAAAAACTCCAGCAGCACTGCTGTGTCTGATCCACTCAGACCAGCACAACACACACTAACACACCAACACCACATCAGTGTTACTGCAGTGCTGAGAATGATCCACCACCCAAATAGCACCTGCTCTGTGAGGGTCCTGACCATTAAAGAACAGGGTAACAAAGTATGCAGAGAAACAGATGAACTACAGTCTGTAACTGTAGAACTACAAAGTGCACCTATATAGTAAGTGGAGCTGATTAAATGGACTATGAGCATAGAAACAAGGAGGCGGTCGTAATGTTATGCCTGATCGGTACGCTGGCGGTACATCAGGCTTGGCTGCTGTTATAGCACCCCCTGCTGTAAGGCTCAGATTGTTGCTTCCGCTTAAATTGCGTTATGATATGCGTCGTGACATTATTGAATGCAACTTAACGCAAAACCCTGCCTGCGGGGTATGTTTTGGGCCTTAGTATCTTTATTGGACAAAAAATACATTCTAGAGAACATTCTAGAACAATATAAATGGAGAAGAATATTTTAGAGCAATGTGGTTACACAGAACATTCTAGAGCAATGTGAACTGGGGCAACATTCTAGAACAGAGTAAACAGGTCAGAGCAGCATTTAGAGCATTTAGACGTCCAGAGTGTTTTGTGCAAATGTATGAAGTTTAATTTAAAATGAAACACACTGACTTACAGTTGTTAACTAGCAAGACTTTTCTGCCATTGGAGAGATTTGATAGCCCACTGGACTCGCGATTGCTCCTCTGTATCGTCTGACTACTTTGCATGCACATTCATTTGAATAAACCTTTTTCCAAAAGCAATACATTTCCAGCTTTGAGTAACACTCCAGCTATTGTTTTTTTGCTAATAGAAGCATTTCATAACTGTCAACAGCAATTCATTTCTGCATTGTTAAGTACCACGTCTTTAGAGTCTGTCCTTAAAACGGAAGGTAAATTGAAACTGCTATTTTTTTTAGATACCCAACCATTCAATACAAAATGGCCTGAAGTGCCTTTCTAAACATGAAAGCTAATAATAATAATAACTTAAGCGTTCCTTTGTGTAAGAGGATTATAGCAAAATGAATGAAATCCACACAGTGTGGTGTTTTTCTCCTTGATAAACTATAAGGACTATACACAGTGCTGTGTTGCTCCTATGTTCCAGGTTGCTTAGCCTCAAACCATTCTTCCAAAATGTCCAGTATGCTTAAGGTTTACACAGTCTAGATCTCCAGCCTACAGATAGAACAACTCTCTGCATTGTTAAGAACTTTTGGAGCCCTGTAGGATGCACTGGGAATCCAAAAACTTGGATTTAGAGTCATGTGTGTCATGTAATGTTTGTCTTTTTCTCTCTGAAGAATGCACTTTCACTTTACAGCTATCTTTAAACCTGTTTTCAGAAGTTAGTCATCCTCTAGGTAAAAACCAGCAGTGAAGATTTTGAATGAGGTGGTTGATTTTAACAAGAAAGTGTATAGAAGCCCAGCTTGTAATGTTACATTTATGAAAATCAAAGTACAAAAAGGATTCTTTGGAGCGATGGCTTCGAAGAACCACTTTTGGAACCTTTCTCTGAACAGCATTTCAAAGAACCAGAGATTTGTGAGTGTAAAGAACTTTGTTAATGTTTAAAGAACATCTGTATAATGTAATTAAAGTCTCTGCAGCGTTTCACACTACAGATGTGTTTTGATCTTAACATCATTTGACTCTAATGGTGAGTAGCTGTGCTAAAATAGGTCAGTTTCCATTGGTTTGATCTCTGATGTGACTGATTTTGTGTCACATCATTACACTAAGATGTGATATACATTACATAGTCCTGTTCCTGACTCTGTGGTAAAGGTTTTGGACCCTGAAGAGCATTTTTGAAAACTTACTGTGCAGATAAAGGTCCTTGGCTGAAAATGATCTATCTATCTATCTATCTATCTATCTATCTATCTATCTATCTATCTATTTATTTATTGGGATGATTACCTAAATTTTTGACCAATTAAGTCATAGCCAGTTCCACCAACTGGCTCCCCCTATGACATAATGGTGCTATGCCAGCAGGGTGAGAGCTAGCACGTGCTTCCTCTACAACACATTAAGCATCAATGCATCTTTTAGAACAGCCACTAATGCATTGGACAGCTCTACATGGTTGGAATGACCAACTAACTGCTGATGCTGATATGTTAGCTATCAGACACCTGCTTTGGCTAGTATTACGTTGGCTAAGATGGTTGCACCCAGAAGTAATTATTTTTATTTTATTTTATTTTTTTTTAATAAAGCTATGCCTAAATATCGTTACCAAATAGTTCCTGCATTTTTAAGTAGCATGTCTTCAGAATCTACTTGAAATGGAAGGTAAATTGAAATGTTCTATTTTTGAGATATCAAAGCGTTTAGCATAAAATGGTGAAAGTGGCTGAAGGTTTTGCGGTACTGCATGACATGCTACCAAAGAGTTGCTAACCAGCAGGAGTAATCCACCATTGCAGAGACTTCATGGTCAGCATTGCATTTTTGTATTGTCTCACTATGTTCAATGCATAAACAATTTAAAGCCCCTGCAAATTCTCTGTTTTGGTTATTTTTACCCAATTTTTCCCCTATCCTACCAGGCCAATTACTCCCGCTAGCTAGGTCTCCTTTGTCACATAATGCTACCAAGCCAGGATGGCTAAGGCAAGCACATGCTTCCTCTGAGACATTTGAATTGCCACCACATTGCTTAGAACGCAACATCACTGGAGAGTTCAGTGAACTTGGAATACTAACTGCCAATTCTGATACGTTTGCTAACAGACTCCTGTGTTAGTCATCACCTTCTTGGTTCCACATCACTTAGACGGTTGCACCCCTTGAGAGCCTGGAAATACTTATTTTGCACATAAAAGCTATTCATAACTGTCATCACTAAGTATCTCCTGCATTGGTATAAGTAGCTTGTCTTCACAACATGGAAGCTGAACTGAAAGGCAACATTTTTGAAAGCTCCAACCGTTCAATACAAAATGGCTAAAGTGGCTGAAGTGGCTCTGATTTTGTGTTGCAGCATGACGTGATATACCCTCATGCTCATGACTCTGTGGCAAAGTTTTCAGACCCTGAAGTGCATCCTTGGAGGCTTACTCTGCAGATAAAAGTTCTCGACAATAGTGTGCACTGGCAGCTCTGTGTCACATGGCATTCTTGTCAAAGAGACCACTCTGTCTGAGGCCCACTATTGTAGCTCCCTCTGCACCCTTCACAAAATCTGACCAAGTGCTTTAGGGGTCCTCTCACGAGTCCATTAGAAAGCTCAGTAAAGAGTCTCTGGTTTCAGATCCTTTTTTTTAATTACTGATGATGTGCCTTCATAAAGATCCTATGTCTGCAGGCTCATGTGTTAACCTTCCAGTTTTAAGTCACGCTGTACCAGCAAGTTAAAGAATCCCGCCTGTGGGTCTGTGGGTTCTACTAGCCATGATCTTGCCTCCAAAAACAAACAAGCATGATTTATACAAATTCTAGCAGACATTTTTGTTTATTTATTTTTTTGGTTAGTTTGTAGTTGACTGCACAAAATTCTGTCTTACTCCAAGGTTCAAACAGCAGCAGAGGTGTTGGGGGCTTCCATGGTGATAGGTCCAACTATGAGGTGACTTATAACAAACGGAGCATGAATGTAATACTTGTAACACAATACATGGGTGGCTACTTGTTTAGAACCGTTCCTGAACTGTTCTGAAATATTGTGTAATGAATTGTATTTCTTATATGTTTATATATAGATTTTCTTCAGAAATAAATATTTGATTCATTATCCTTCATTTCATGGTGCATTTACAATAGGAATATAGCATGGTCACATTTCTTTGTGTCTCTAGAACAGAATTTCGTGACACTTTATTTTGAGTGGTCCTTTTTAAATGAAACAAATACTCAACAGCCTCTCAGTAACATGTCAAAAACATATGAGGGTTAGGATTAGGTTTTGGGTTGAGGTTAAGGTTAGGTTTAGGATTAGGGCCAGGGTTAGGGTTAGGTGTTGGGTAAGGCTGGATAAGGTTAGGTTTTGCATAATGAAAGTAACACATTAACAATACATTCTCTTAATGTAAGTAATGTATCAACAGAACATCTACAAGATATTTTCTTCAATGTATTTAGATGCTTCACTGCTGCTACTTCACTGATATGTTGTTGATTTGTTACTGATAATCTGTTAAGAGTTTATTAATCATCTACAAAGGACCGCTCCAAATAAAGAGTTACCCATAATTTGTGTCTGGAAGGGTTAAATACTTTATTTGGGTAATAAATGTTTAAAATCCTCTATTTTATACTCTGTAAATTGTGCAGTGCTATAGACTGTATGGTTCTATTACACTGTTTACCATTTATCTGAGAGAAGGAATCTAATGTTAAACACAATGAACCCTGAAAAGAAGACTGTCACCTCATTCATTTGAAAAATCAAGGAATAGCATGGGACCCCAGTTAAATTTTTTGACCCCTATGATGGGTCCTTTTGCTCTTGGTGGGGGTCTAGACTCCCTAGTCCCCCCACAATTCGAGTCCTGCTCTACCCTCTCCTAATTTATGTTTAATCTACAGTGCACTCAGACACTCACTACTAGGCACAAAAATTATGGCTCCATTGTGTTTTTTCTAAACTTATCAATTTCCTAACTTTGCAGTGATACAGACAATTTCACAGAGCCAAAAGCCACAGCTCTAAACTCCAGAAAAAATATAACATTCTCCACTGGTGTTAAGCCCAGGTTTTCAGTTAGTCATAATATTCATTTTATAAATAGAGTATCAGACGTGTTTCACTGTAGCTGGATGTATCATTTTACTAGAAGAAGAAGAAAGAAGACATTTGTACTCTTAACAATTTCTTTTTTTAACCTATTATTGAATTTTACAATATATTACACTTGTTTTCCTGTTGACAATTCAAATTCAAACCTTTATGAGAAAAAAGACAAGCAGACAAGCAGATCTTTCATTATTTAAAAAGAAAAAAGTGTTTAATTATTTAATAAGAGAAAAACAAAGACTTTTACATTATTAAATGTTCTAGACTTTGTGCTCTGGCTAGAAATTCTCTTTGAGATGTATGAATGTGCCCTATTATTGTCTCTAATTCAATATAATTTGTCCAAGAGTATGATTAGATAATAAGATAGACTGCAAAACAAAGTGCCATGGTTTGCCAAACACAAATCTCATATTAAGTCTTGGAAGCTACACTTATCTCAAGCATAATGAGATAATTTCATATTAATTGTTTCTCAATTAATCTCAATTGTAGCCCTTTGAAACTAGATGAAATTCTATTGGTTTTAAAGTGCAGATTCTAAACTTTCAACCCAAACTACATTTGTGCTTGTAAGTAGAAGGGGAGATATATAATTGAAATTGGTAAAAAGGTTTGTTGAATGTGCAGTGCTTTGTAAAAAGAAAAGCCTTTCTTTACTGACTTTTTGACATTGAAACAAACAGAAAACGGGAGAAGAAACTGTTGCCATCAGATAAACAGCACTTAAAGCTGTATCTTTGAGAGAGAGAAGAAAATCAAGCTCTACTCTTACTTCAGATCTGAAATAATCCACATAAAAATCTATCTACAATGAGAAGACAAATCAAATTGCAAATTAAACAAAGAAGCTATTAGTTTTCTGAGAACAAATGACTGACCACTTCAGAGGCCAGACCTTAAGCAATGAATGTGTTTTGGATTACTTGGATAGCGAGAAGCAGAAAATGCAACCAACTTCTAAGACGAAACTTTGGAGGTGTGGAAAAATATCCCCACAGGTTTCTTTGAAAAACTAAAAACAAGTCTCCAACATTTACTGAAGGGTCTTTTTGACTGGAAAGTACTGTGCTCTCTAACTTTTGAATAAGCATGTAATTACATATGAATAGCATGACAAAACAAATGTAATAGACTTCACCAAGTGTCAAAACTCACTAGAGTGATATAGCTCACATAAAACTTTCAAACACTTTGGCTGATGAAAGTCAAAGTGTCCACTTGTACCATTTTCTCACCAAGTACACGGCACCTGTTTTGCAAGAATTATAAATAGATTAAGCACAATACTCAAACCAGCATGAGCCTTCAAACATGTCAAAACATTGGCATCCTTCCCGACTGTTCTCTTGATCTAGTCTCCCAACACACACACTTAGATGCATACACACTTTCCACGCTGGTCTGGGCTTGGCCCTGCAGCACCAGGCATCTGTGCGGCTGCCTCCGCTACAGTACATCCGCCACGGCGTGAATAATGGACACACTCAGCAATTAAATATTGAAATGAAGACACAGCAGCATGTGAAATTTAAAGGGAGCGAGGGGCGTGTCAAACAACAGCTCATAATTTGCCTTCTCTGTGTGAAACCTTTGCTTTGCATCATTTGATATTTTCGCTCCAATTAGCAGTGCATCATAAAAAAGGGGGGACCAGCAACCAAGAACATCGCAGAGCTTTCGGATAACTCAGTCATGTGGGAGCACATTAGTGCGCAGGTTCCCTTTTAGTGGTGCTGGAAAGAGCATTGAGAAGCAAGGTTCATCTTTTTTGGACAAGCAGTACAGGCCTTATTTTATTCTAGATGTGTCTTGCATCAGGAGCTTTACATACATGATCCATTTATGATGTTTTTAGTTTGCATCATGCAGGAATGGATAGCAGATATGTGTGGGCTGTGGGTACCATGTGTGTGAAGATATATTTGATCTCAGGGGCAAAAGAGCTCAAACATTGTGCCCTACTTTACTTTTCTATAGGTGAATAGAGATGACCTTTTACAACAAGCTATGATTAATACACGATAGAGTAACACTTTTTTCTAGTCCCCTAAGTTGTAGGTACACCGGAAAAAAATAGCTCTGTAAAATTACAGTAAATTACTGGCTAGTAGCTGCATTACTTTTACAGTAACTTACTGTAAATTTACACATAAAAAATTGGATTTTCAATTTTAGCAGATCTATATTTTTTCAATTGAAATCTTTTTCTATATATATTTTTCAAATTATTTTGCTGTGTTATTGTAGAAAATAATACAATATTATCGTATAATATTTTATAAGTTGATTTCACAGTTAAATATTGTATAATCCTGGCAATAGTTAACAGTGTATTAACTGGGTCAATGTGAGGTACAAACTCCAAAGTACTAGATATTTATTTTGGGTAGCATGAAGGTAAGTTCTGAGTTTGTTTATCTACATTACACTAAACTGTTCTGACATGTTGTAGATCTGTGTGTCACCAGTGGTGCAGACAAGCTGTTTCCGCATACTGACCTCTAATGATGAGTTTATGTGCATACGTACATCTTCCACGGTATTCTCACAAGTCAATGAGAAGCAAAACATCACTAATATTCAAAGCGAGCAGCACAGTTTGATTGGTGAAGTTAATATGATGATTAATTAACTATTTTGATTGGTTTGTTTTTATCTGTTTCTATGGATTTCACCACTAGATGACACCAGGTTTGACAGTTCACCAGCTGTCAGTCACAGAAATGTTAAAATGATTTTAGGTAAAACTAGATGGGCTGTGACTGAAAACTCCTAGGAACAAACATTGTCAACTTAGACGTAATTTTCTATTAGTATGACTTTCACATGAACTATACATAAGTAAGGTTTGCTGATGTCAGCTCTGTGACACTAGCAGCATTTCAGCAATTAAGGCTAGTTGCAATTTAGCAACTACTGTTCTGAAAGACAGACTATGGCTTCAAAATAAAGCAAAACATTCAAAACTGAAACTTCCATACATAAGACGGCTGTCACAGATATAAAAAAAACTCTCATGTATAACCATTTTTTTGTGCTGTTGTATGGTGTTAGAGGATGCCTTAAACCCTTAAATGGCCAGGGCCCACCAACAAGCCCAAAGTTTTACTGCACACTTCTATAACCAAAGAATAGCTCGGGTAGTTTGCATTGTAGTTTGTGTAGTTACTGTATAATAAGCCTTAGTATGTCATAAGCCTGGGATTTTAAGGGGTTAATCTGCTCACAATCTTCAATTACAATTCAAGTATCTCGTCATGGATCAGGCTGAATCACTGTTATAGCAATACAAACTCATATAAATAAACAAAAACATTTCCAGTACTCGAGCGTTATATAGTAATTCATTTAAGAACATAGATTTCTCTCTCTCCCTTTCTCTTTGTGCTTAGCATCCTTACCCATGATGAAATCACTCTAACAGCCTCAAGTGGCTGCATGCTTTCGCAAAATAATGGACAACATAAAATGTGATAAAATGCACAATTGTTTTTTTTAAATGTTATTTATTTGTTTTTTAAATAAGTTGTTTAATTAATAATAATTAATAATAATCAACATAAACAATTATTCAGCCAGGATATGTAGATTCTCTGGAGTATGTGGTTGTTGCCAAGCAACAATGGACTGAAAATGACAAGACCTTTAGAGAACCAAAAGCGAGTTCTTACTTCATCTGCGCACTTGGTGGTCCATGTGAGCAGCATTATGGTCAAAGTTCATTCAACTAAAAACACATGGATTTTTCTGTGATTTTGTACAGTAATACAGAATTTAATTGCTGTAATGGTGTTGTGTGTAAAATATTGAGTATGTAACAACAACTTTAAACACGGCTCAGTCAAGCAGATTTTAGAACCGGAACTATCTGTTTAAGCTACTTATAGCACCCCCTTGTGGACAATCACCAGCCTGCTGAACATGGATGAGTGAGTGAATGAGTGAGCAAGCATGTAAGTTACAAGCCATGAGGAGCTTTGCATCTAAAAAAAAATATTTCTGAACAAAAAACAACTTAAACACTAAAGTATGCTTGTAATCTAGCTCTGAATACGAACTATGAGAATATGTCCTCACTAACTGTGTTACACATTTAACAAGCATTCTATACTGCTATACAGTACAGAGACTGAGTAAACCTCTCTTTTAGACATGCACTGCTTTAAGCTGAGCTAAACTTGTGTTTGTGACATTGTCTAGGTCTTCCCTCAGGGCTCATGGGAAATAAGCATGGGTCAGGTCCAGTGGGCAGGATTACACATCTTATATAACAGTGGGCATTTCAAAGGTCTATACCACCCACAGACTGACGTGGAGACTCTGCATAAAGCTCATGTTACATAAAAATAAGCTCAGGCTAGGACGCATGCTAGTTTTAGTGTAGCCAAGCTATGGTCTTGCTAAAGGAATGCATACTATCACTATATAGAACACTGTATTTAGATTGGTAAAGGTTTTGTGAGTTAACATTTCAGAGGCCATTGATGGACTATCTATAAACCTTTATTCACCTTTAAATGCTTACACACACACATTTTGCTGTCTTTCAGCTAATGAGAAATGAGGCTAAATGGACGCTCGCAGTGTTAGAGTGTCTGTATTACAGATAGTCTTCTTATCTCTCTCTCTTAATGGTACCTAGGGAATTGAGCATATGGCTTAACCTCAGTGCCATGTGTACGTGTGTCTCTGTGATGTGCAAAAGATGTGAAATTAGTAAGGCATATGCTGTGTATGGGCCTACGCTATGCTACAGGCATCATGCATATGAAGATGCATGTTGTGATCTCAGGGGGAAAAAGAGCTCAAATATCATGCCCTATTTTACTGTTTCTCTTTTTTCTTTAAAAAATAAAAAAGGTAAAAAACAGTGCACATATGCTAATCTTGCTGCTAGCTCCATGCTAACTCCACACTAATGTATTTTCAATTGATGGTATTTTCAAAAAGTATGAAAATATGTGCTCAAATTCTTGACTTTTTCTCCTGACATCTCTTGGACTGGACAATTTCTCTCAGGGTTAAACTCTATAAACTCCATAAAACAACTGTGTAAAGATATTTTTAAGGCCATGTTCATCAGCCCTCTTTGAAATAGGCCTAAATGACATCTAGGCCTAAGTGAAGCTATGTGAAGTGGGCTTTCGGAGAAATAGCTCTGAGCGAGATGATGACACTGACGGCCCCAGGCTACAGACAGAATGACAAAGCCTGGTATATAAAAACGTGCGCCGCGCTGTTTATGACAAGCCACCGAATGAGCACCAGCAAACGTATCAGTTTTATGGCAGCTCTAAATCGGGTTGTTACGGCAAAATTTATCGCTCAATCCCGGGCCGCTGCGAAGTGTTACTGAGGTTAGACAATGGGGCGATAAAAGCGTGGCGAAATAATAATCTCAATAAGCCACAGAACATGACCTGTAAAATGATTAGAGAAGAGAATGACAGAAATATTCCACAAGCTCCAGGAGCGTCTCGAAATTTATGGCTTTATTAGATTGGCTGTGTGGCCATCTCTGTACTAGGCTGAAGATGATTGGAGGTGAACGGAGGGTAATGGGAAAACTTGAAATCTATTGGTCATATTTACTGAGCTTTCCAAAGGAGCAAAAAAAGGGGTTACAAGTGGTGTGTGTCCTTTAAATGGAGCTGGATTAATCCTGTCATTTTGATATGATCTTTGAAAACATCATTTCAGAGAGAGGAGAACGTGAGTGTGACGAGGGCGAAGATAAGCCAGCTGAGTGAATATACTGGAAAAATTAAGATGGAAGCTGTGTAGAAATGCATGGATGGATCATTCTACTGAATTGGTTGAAAGTCAGAGTTCAAAACATATTTTTGACTTTAACTGATTTGGATTAAAATCCTTTTGCTTTGAATGACGCTATACTTTATGTTTATCTTTTTAAAACAAAGGATTAAACATTCTATGATATGACCACGAAAACACCAGTAATGCCCCTAAAACTTTACCAAATGTTTCAGTAGTGACTGTTTCGGTGGTCACAATTTTAGCTAATTTTGAGCAGAACTCAAAAACACTAGCCAGTACATGACTAGCAAACACAGCTTTGAACAGCTGTACACATATGAAATCTTTCATTGAAGCACAAAAACGTTTACTTTTCAAAAAATGTGTATCGGTAGTAATACTTCTTAATGTTACATACTAATTTTCAGACTTTGGGACATATTTACTTCAAAACAGTGAGATCTAACTGCTCACCATGAGGCCATGAGGGACAGGGATGCAGTTTCATATCCTGCTGTAAAATGCAGATGTGTGGCTAAAATAAGGCTCCGCCTATGGACTAAAACTCTTCTTGTTTTGGTTGTGACATTTTTTCACATTTTTTTTTTTTTATTTAAAAACTAAAGTCATGAAAAATCTACATTTTCAGTTTTAAAAGAAATCAAAGTATCTTTAAAAATATTAGAAAAAAATAATGTAAGCATTATTTTTACAAGCTGAAATTTAAGGGTTATATTTTTATGTGCCTGTGTTGGGGGGGGGTGTTTGAAGTAATACTTTGTAATAACAGGCCCCTATAAATAGCATCATAAGTAGTACTTATATAGTTTGTACCTATGCATTAATAAGTACAATCCCATTCCCAAAAAAGTTGGGTTTCTCTGTAAAATGTAAATAAAAACAGAATGCAGTGATGTGCAAATCATTTAAATTCTATATTTAATTGAAAACAGAAACTGAGAAATGTTTTTGTTTTTTTTTTTATGCCCATTTTGGATTGAAAACCAGCATCTTGGGTTGTTGTGGGTACATAAGGTTTTGCCAGCGGAAGAATGATTAAGACAGTGAATCAGAGCGGTGACTCTAAAATCAGGGGAAAGGCATGCAAGTTTAAACTCTTCCCTCTGCTCGAACAGTTCCCTCGCCAGAGCACGACTCACCTTAGAATATGCCTGAATAATTCTGCCAGCTTTAAGGAAATGTTTCTGCTGCCACATTTGGGAGTCAAATGTGCCGGCTTAGCTTCTCTTTATTCATTCCACAGACTTTTTCATAATTACCCCATTATGATGAATTAGCAGCATGTGTGCTGTGGAGCGAGAGCTTCCCTCCCGTGGTGTTTTAGCTCATGCTACTCACTCAGGTTTTCTCCATTCAGATACATGGGATGGATTTATCCTGTACTACTGGGGTCAGCCCAAACCTGTGTGGTATTTGTTGTAAGAGGATATACTTGACGCATTGTCAGTGTCATCGTACTGGGCTTGTAATGGATGACTGAGCTTGAAGGTATAATTGCAGTGAGTGGTTGTGTGCAGAAACATCAAAGAATTTACCTATCAAAGCTCAAGTTCTGTTCATTCGTAACAACTGTTGCTAGGTTAGGCAAGCTTTACAGAACTCCGGCAAAAATCCCTTTCAACCTTATAGGAAATTCAATAATAGGTCATTTAATGTGTGTTATTAATGGTATGGGTGAACTTATTAAAAATGATGTTTTTTTGTAACCAAGTGGGCAACCATAAGGGCTTTCTAGGCCTTCAGAGAAGGCTTGATGATTTCTGGGAAATAAAAAATATGGATCTGTCATTGTTAATTCATTTTTATTTTATATATAATAATCATAGTTCTTGTATTTAAACTCTACAAGTGGTGTAGTAATACTCTTATTTCAGTGATTGGAAACAAAAAGGCTAAAACGCCAAATTAAAAAAAAAAAATTGTCCAATCAGAATTATTTTCTGTTGTGTCTAGGTAGCCCTGCCATGGACTGGTGACCTGTCCAGGGTGTATCCTTCTGCCCAATGACTGCTGGGATAGGCTCCAGCAACCCAACCACTACCCAGAAGGATAAGCGGTTTAGAAAGTGGTTTAGATACAGTCAAGCTAGTGCTCCCGTAGGTTAGGACTTCAGTAGCAGAACAGAAGGTCTTACACTTTTGATTAACTACCAAAATAATTACAAAGTGATAGTGGAATTAATGTTTCCCGATGTTGGTGAAATTGAGAAAAAACATCAGCCCAGACTTGGAAGGCCTAGACATGTCACTGAGTGCAAAAACGAGCCGCAGTCCAACAAGGTTTCAGTCAGTTGTTAGTAACATTGTCACTTTCAGGTTTCTTTTCCTTAATGGTGGTATATATGGCAATCATAACAGGGGAAATGTTGTCTGCAAATCCTTCTCAAAAAACTTCAGACATTCTACAGCAAGTAGTGGATTAGCCTATGATGTTATCTTGGCTAGCTAGCAATGCTAAAATAGTCTGATGAATCTGATGAACACTCTGCTTAGTGGCCTTTCACTTGCATACAAAATAAACATATTGTTACATCCCTGCTATTGGCTTGCACTGCTGTAGAATCTCACAGGAGGTACGCACTCCTTGTAAAGGGGGCATCTAATGTTGTTCGTGTGTTGTCTGTTAGTTTTAAGGTATACGTATGTGTGATTTGTGTTATTCTGTGTCGAGGGTATAAGTATTTTATGTTGTTTTGGTGACTGTTCAACACATGGTGGAAGCCTATGGCTAATGGTTAACCTTCCCATGAGTTCAGTGCTTTGTATGGGCCTTTCTGCTGGTGCTCCAAAAAATAGCACTTCTCACAGGAGAATCATGGCCTCCCCTGTGCCACAATATTAAATGTTCTAAATTTAGATTTTTTAACAAATATAATTTATATGCTACAGCTTCTCATTGGGTTATATGTGATGTTCTTCCAACATTCTGTAAAAGCTGTCCAACCTTGCAACAGCAGAATGGATCCATTTGTGTGTGGAGCATGGATCATTCAGTTATGTGTGAATATAAGATTTAATTTATGCAAAATATGAATCTTCTGAATCAGTTTTCTTCACAAAAGTGTAAGCACGCCCACTGGCTGTAAGGAAAAGAGCAATAATCCTGAGTGGGCCTGTCTAGGGAGGCAGTGCTTTGTGTATTGAGTCTCACATACACTTCTAGCCTGCACACTCCTGATTCCACACTACCACCTCCATCACATTCATCCTAACGCAAGCATTCTCTCCCAGTGGGCGGGAATTCACCTGGACTACATCTAAACAGCAATGACATCAGCCCTGTCGAGTTAGCTATGCTAACCTAGGGAAGTCAGATTAGATTGGGGGAAATGTGTGTTAGCATTATTAGCCTGATGCTATCATTTTACTAGCGCAAAGCTCCCTTTCAGAAGCAAAGCATACTAAAGTTTACTATAATCTGCACTAGTGTTGTAGTACTCAGTGGAGTCCAGTCTCAGTGTCAGTACAAATCTTGAGAGTGTAAATTAACGGTCCCAGTCATGACTCATGCTGACCCTGGTTATGTCTCAGTCTCAGGGTAAGGTGGACTATTCTTGAGACCAGCCTCTGTACAATGCTTCCATCTGAGGTGACTGGAAACTGAGCTTTATTCCATCATTAATGATTATCAACAAAACCTTCAAACACAATAAAACACCCTTTTCAAAAGATGGTTCTTCAAGGGTTCTTTGTAAAGACAGTGCTTCTACAACCCCGTTTCCAAAAAAGTTGGGACGCTGTGCAGAATGTAAATCAAAATAGAATGCAATAATATTCAAAACATGTAAACCATTTATTTAAATGAACATACTACAAAGACAACATATCAAATATTGAAACTGAGAAATTTTATTGTTTTTTGAAAATTAAATGCCCATTTTAAATTTAATGCCAACAACACATTCCAAAAAAGTTGGAATGGGGGCATGTTTACCACTGTGTTTCATCACCTCTTCTTTTGACAACACTCTATAAGTGTTTGGGAACTGAGGAGAGAAATTGCTGTAGTTTTAAAGGTGAAATGTTTTCCCATTCTTGTTTGATATAGGATTTCAGCTGCTCCACAGTTTGGGGGCTCATTTGTCGTATTTTTCATTTAATAATACACCAAATGTTTTCAGTGGGTGACAGGTCTGGACTGCAGGCAGGCCAGTTTAGCACCCAGACTCTTTTAATATGGAGTAATGCTGTTGTAATACATGCAGAATGTGGTTTGACATTGTCTTGAAGTAAGCAGAGCATTCTCTGAAAAAGACGTTGTCTGGATGGCAGCATATGTTGTCAAAACATGTATATATCATTCAGCATTAATGGTGCCTTCACAGATGTGCATGTCACCCATGCCATGTGCACTAATGCCCCCCCATACCATCATGAATACTTGCTTTTGAACTGTGTGCGGATAACAAGCTGAGTGGTCTTTAGCCCAGAGGATACAGTGTCCATGATGTCCAAAAAGAATTTTAAATGTTGATTCCTCGGACCACAAGACACTTTTCCACTTCCCCTCGGTCCATTTTAAATGAGCTTGGGCCCAGAGAAGGTGGCAGCATTTTTGGATGCTCTTTATATGTGGTTTCTTCTTTGCATTTTAGAGTTTTAACTTGCATTTGTGGATGCAGCAACAAACTGTTTTCACAGACAGTGGTTTTCAGAAATGTTCTTGAGCCCATGCAGTGATTTCCACTACAGAATCATATCTGTTTTCTAAAGCAGTGCAACCTGAGGGCCCAAAGATCACGGCCAGCAAATACTGGTTTTTGGTCTTTTCCCTTGCATTCAGAGATTTCTCCAGATTCTCTGAATCTTTTAATGATATTATGTACCGTAGATGATGAAAAGTATTTTGCTATTTTATGTTGAAAAACGTTATTCTTGATTTGATTGTACAGTCTTTCACAGAGTGAACCCCACCTCATGTTTACTTCTGAAAGTCTCAACCTCTCTGAGATGGTCTTTTTATACCCAATCATGTTACTGACCTGTTGCCAATCAACCACCAGGTGTTTTTTTAGCATTACGCAACTTTACCAGCCTTATGTTACCCCCGTCCCAACTTTTTTGGAACATGTTGTCAGCATCAAATTCAAAATGGGCAAATATTTTTCAAAAAACAATAAAATTTCTCAGTTTCAACATTAGATATGTTGTCTTTGTACTATTTTAATTGAAATATGGGTCTTAAATCATTTGCACATCATTTTATATATATTTTGCACAGCATCCCAACTTTTTTGGAAATGGGGTTGTATATCGAACCATGAACGCTCATAGAGCCATATGCATGCTTAAATGGTTCTTCAGATTGATGGAGAATGTGGTGTATATGGTTCTATATCGAAACCTTTATAGAACGAGAATAGTTCTGTATAGCACCAGAAAAGGGTTCTGCTATTGTTAGAATGTGAAGCTTGTAAGTAAATGTTTAAATAAAAAAAACACATATTTAAACAAATCTGTTTGCTGGCAGTTGATTATGAATTGAAATGATCCTTTATATGATGACTTAAATATTATTTGTTTGTTGATGTTCCAAAATTCAAACATCCCCTGAGGGCAGATCAGAATGTTATTTCTTCTGTGTTTTTATTTAATTATAAAAATGGATGAGAGAGGAGAGAGAGAGAGAGAGAGAGAGAGAGAGAGAGAGGAGGAAGAGAGACAGGACGTGTGAGACAGAAGGAGTGAGAGAGAAGGAGAGACAGAAAGAAAGTGAGAGACAGAGAGAAAGAGTGAGAGACAGGCAGAGTGAGTGATGGCAGGAGAGAGAGCGAGAGTTTGACTGTGTTAGCAGATGTTTGTGTTAGAGTGTGTGAGGCTGTTTCAGGATTGTGTGTGAGTGTGTGTGATATTGTTTACTCGGGTGCAGACGCTCATTAATTTATCGCTCCTTTAATGAGGCCGTGGCTGAGTGGCGTAAGAGGCGAGCTCAGGCGCTGTTTGACGGCCGCCATTGTCTCGCTCCAAATACAATAATATCCATATTAAAAGACGCCACGGGCTCAGGGGTATCAATCTGGCATGAATGTTTTAGAGCCCTCAGATGAATAATTAAGAAGCAATAAATCATAACTGGATCAGTGTAATGAGTGCAAAACTTTGACGTGCCGTGTCTGCTGCTTCAGAGGGGCCTGGAGATGGACTTCTCATACAGCAACTTTTGAGGAAAATGCTATGGAGCTTTATCAAACCATTCTATCTCACTCTACACTGAACTAGACTGTTTTATTAGCTGCATTCAAGCAAGAGAGAGGGGGGGGGGCAAGCAGACAGAAAGAGAGTGAGATAGAGAGAGAGAAATGGTGATAGAAACAGAGGAAATAGAGGGAGAACAAGCAAGAAATGGAGAGGATAGAAAGAGAGCAGGGGAGTGAAGAGAGAGGGACTGGGAGTGAAAGAAAAATTAAAGAGAGGGAGAGGAAAAGAGAGCTACAGAGGAGAAACTGTTAGAAAGGAAGAAGAAAAGAGAGAAAGGGAGTTAGGAATAGGATAGAAAGAAAGAGAGAATGAGAGAGTGGAGGACAGATAAGGGGAGGGGGGGAGAAGGAAAGAAAGGAGAGCGAGTTTGACAGAGGAGAGAGAAAGAGAAATTGTTAGAAATAAACAGACAGAGAGAGAAAGGAAGAGAGGAGGAGAGAGAAAGAGGGGAAGATGGGAAGAGAAGAAAGAAAGAAAGAAGTGGGGAGGGAAATAAAGATGGGAGGAGAGAGACTGGGAGAGAAAGAAAACAAGAGAGAGGAAGGGAGAGAGAGAGAGATACGAAGAGGGGAGAAAAAGTGGAGACGAAGAGAGAGAGAGGAGCAGACAGACTGGGAGAGAAAGAAAAACAAAAGAGAAACAGAGGGAGAGAGAAAGAGCTACAGAGGAGGGACAAAGAGGGATTGTTAGAAATAAAGAGAGAGATGAAGAGAGAGAAACTGATATAGGATGAGGAGAAGAGGGGACGAGAGAGCAAGAAAGAGAGATGTGAGTAGGAAGAGAGGAGGAGAGAGAGAAAGAAGGAGAACTCAAAAGAAGAAATGACAGGGAGAGACTATGAGGGGGCAGGACAAAAGAGAGACTTGGAGAGAAAGAAAAGTGGGATTGAGAGAGGAAAGAGATACAGAGAGAAAGAGCAAAAGAGAGACAATGAGAGGGGTGAGAGAGAACTACAGGGGAGAGAGAGAAAGAAAGATTGTTAGACATAAAGAAAGACAGGAAGAGAGGGAGATGGGAAGAGAAGAAAAGGAGAAAGAGAAGAGAGGAAGAGAGACTGGGAGAGAAAGAAAAACAAAAAACGAGAGGAAGAGAGAGAGACAAAGAGAAAGAGAAACAGAGAGACAGACGAAGAGAGAGAGAAAGTGAGACAGGATGAGGAAAACGGGGAGAGAAGGAGACAGAAAGAGAGATGTAAGGAGCAAGAGAGGAGGAGAGAGAGAAAGAAGGAGAGGTAGAAAGAGGAAAAGAGAGAGGGAAAGAGAGGAGAGGGGAGAGAGAGAGAGTTAGAAATAGTCAAAGAGAGATAGAAGGAGAAGAAAGAGAAGGAGAAACTTTCTTTTCTTTTGTTTTCTAAACTTGCTTTCACAATACAAATGCAATTTTGTCATGTCAAAGAGGAACAGAGAAGAGGGAGAGAGAGAAGGAAAGAGAGAGACTTAGAGAGAGAGAGATAAGACAATGGACGTCTCATGGAACTCTATCGCAAAGTTCATGTCTCACTGGTGCTGCACTATTAGCTGAAGTAGTCATGGTGGAGGAGAATTTCACCTACTTACACCGGCTCAAGCGAGCGCTCTGAGCATGTTGATACTTTTCTTTGCTTCCTCTCTCAGCCTGTTTGCCTTCTTTGCCCCAAAAACACAAATGTCAGTTTGAGCCAGCTCATTGACTTTAAAATGCTGCTCATGCGTTACCGTCCAAAAACCTCCAGCCCCCAAGGTTACCATGCACAAGTCAAAATCATAAATGTATTCATGAGTAGGTCTAAAGGTGCAGCTGAAGTGGAATGAAAGTTTGAAGCCAAAGAAATTATTAAAAAAGACACTGCTGCGTCTATTATTGATATTTAAAAAAAAAACACCAGATCATGTGCTGTTTTAGTGTAGCAAAGATGCTAAGGCTAAAGTGGAATTCTTGTGAAATTCTTATAATTATTTTCTCACACCTGCAATGTTCAGTCTTAGCAGTTGGTTGCATTTTCTGCTTATGATCCAAGTAAATCCAAACACGTTCAGTGATGCTGAAGTCTGGACTGGTGGTCAGTCCATTGTTCTGAGAACACCAGCAGCTTCTTTGTTTGATTTGTGAATTTTAACCTTTTATTGTGTATTTCTATTGTCAGTAAAGGCTTCTTGGCTGAAGTCTTTCACTTACGCTATTGTTGTGTCCCAATTCAGGGGCTGCATCCTTCAAAGGACGTGGTCTACGAAGGCGTGTCCTTCAAAGACTGCGAAGACCCTTGAAGGCTGAACCAAAATGAGACAGTCCGCTCTACGGTGGATTTCCTGTTAGCGTCACAGCACCACTGTTCCCGCCCTTACCGTGGCATCATGAAACGCTGCTCCTGACAAGTTCTTTTAAAGTTCTTTAAAGATGGAGCCAGAAACTTTGTTTTGTTTGGCTTTTTACATTTGTATTGTTAACTATTTGTCTTGGTTTAAACCAATATTTACGATTAAAAGTGTCTCCTTAGCCACCGTTCACTCCTCTTCTGACACCACCATGTTCTCGAATCCCCGCCAGCACGCAATGAACCTCGGTATATGTTGGCTCACAAAGGATCCACCCACTGGATCCTTTGTTTCCATGAAAAAGAAGTCGCATAAGAAGGAGCCTTCGAAATGGGACGGCCTAGTCGCGCTGCTGTGACACAGTCAGTCTTCAAATGTAGCCCCTGAAGGTTGCAGGCCCCTGAATTGGGACATAGCTTATATGTCCAGATGAATCCAGACACGCCTTGTGATAAGTGAATTCAGCTACTTTAACATGCACCCACTGCTAACTCAATAGCACACACAGCTAGTATAATCACAGAAAAGCATTGCTAATAGAATGGAGCAGCTGCACATGAGCTGAAGGTCACCATGCCTAAGCATCCCCAAGCATCAGCTAGAGAGGTATAAAGCATCATACTGTGGAGCAATGTTACTGTGCTCTCTGGAATGATGGAGCTCCAACTCTTTCCTTTAGGATGACAGGATAACAGGGTGGCAGAATTTGATTCAGTGATTCCAAACTGATCATCCAAAATCAGTATCTGACCCCACTAATGCTCCTGTGGCTGAATGCAATCAAATCCTCACAGCAGTGGTCTAATATCTAGTGCAAAGCCTTTCCAGAAGAGTAGAAGCTGTTACCGCAGCAAAGGGCGAGAACTCCTCATTAATGCCCCTGATTTCAGAAGAAACACTGTCTGAGCAGGAGTCTACAAACCTTTGGATATGTAGAGTAGATGGACTGTGACGTGTCCAGGGCTTCAAAGGGGATTTGAAACCTTGAAATTAATATTAGCAATATTTTCATTCTGTCCATTTTTGACATTTGCATAGCAAGTTTACGATGATATCCGCTCTTAAAAAAGATGGTTCTTCAAGGGTTCTTTAGTGAAGAAAATAAATGTTTTTTTTTTTAAGAAACATGAACATTCAAAGAACCCTTTGCATGATTAAAGGGTTCTTTGCATTATGAAAGGGTTGTTAAGAATGTGCTGTAGATGGTTCTATGTAGAACATATGATAGCACCCAAAATGTTCTTCTACAATGACAAGCCTGTAACAGTAACACAACCCTTTTGGGTGCTATATAGAACCCTTTTCAAAAAGGTTCTCTATAGAACCATCTACAGCACATTCTCCATCAATCTGAAAGTGTATGAAAATTTAAGAAAAAACGTCAGAAGTTTGTTGTTTATGTATATAGTCAGTTGCAGTTGATAACCCAAAAATGGGTTCTAAGACTGTGGTCTCCAGGCAAAATTATCACAGTATAAGTAAATGATCTGAAAAACCTTTTTCCACTGTTATATATAAACAAGCAAAGTCCAGAGACCACATTTTCTTTATTTTATTTGCATTCAAAATTAAGTAAAAGTTATACATATATTTAATAGAAAATTACACTGAAGTCTCCAACACTAAGTATTACATTTCTCAGCAGTTAGTGTGCCCACTGCTCACATTTATTACAGCTTTCATTCTTTTTGGGGAACTTGCTTTTCAAAGAAATCTGCAGGGATATTTTTCCACATCTCTGAAGTTCAGTCTTGGAAGTTGGTTGCATTTTCTGCTTATGATCTGAGTAATCCCAAACACCTCCGGTGATGCTGAGGTCTGGAGTGGTCAGTCCATTTTCTGAGAATACCAGCAGCTATTTTGCTCAATCTGCAAAATGTTCTTTGGGCTTTAAGGGGCTTTCTGACAGCTGCACATCCTTTCATGCCACTGAGTTGTCTTCTTACAGTGGAAGAATGGACAGAAACACCTGTGGATTTTTTTCAGATCTGAAGCCAGACTGAAGTTTGATATTCAAAGATGAAAGCTTTAAATGCTGTTTATCTGATGGTGACAGTTTTGGTAGTCTATTAGGTCTTGTGTTGTTGTTAGAAATCTCTATATGTTTTTATATTTTTTTGAACTCCTGTTTTGAAAACACCTGTTTTTCGTGTTTCCTTTTCTAATGCAAGTGGACTATCTTTTCTCTAACCTCCTGAGAAATATCTCAAAATGATAAACTCAATTAATGGTCATTTAGATTGGCTATGAAATAAATGTGATCTCTGAATTTACACAGTACTATTGAATAAAACATGATGTTTAGTTTAAGATTTAAATCTACACCATATGAGTTATTATCATATATAAAATAACACAAATAATTAATATCACAAGCTAGTCCAAATATTTAAATGGTAGTATAAAACTACTCTTTTGACCCCACCATTCCCCTTCATTGCGATATGACCACTGAATATTTCCAGCAATATTTTTGGCTAAAAAGTAGAAGCATCAGTTGTGGTGGAGCACGATTGGTGGCTCGTTTAGAGGATTCTCAGGAACAGTGTGAAAAATTGACTCCTGATCAGTTCTTTACCAGGAAACTCCTCTGCTTATGGGTTTTTATTAACCTTTCCATGCATGTCAGAGTAATGTGGGCAGTGGGGAACACACGGTGGCATTTGTATTGACCACAGAGAGACTCTCCCATTAAATGCCACAGCTAATGAAGCCACCAACCGACAGCAGACAGGGCTTCAGATAATAACCTGCAACTCCACTGAGAGGGTGCGAGTGTGTGTGTGTGTTAGTGTTTTCTCACTCCAAGAGGTTACCAGCTCATGATTTGATTAACATGGTGAATGCAAAGGGCTTGACCTGCTTTAAGCATCTCTGTTAGCTAATGTGAAACCAAGTGCAGGCTTACAAATGTGTTCTGAAAAAATAGCACGTGGTAACTCAGTGACTCAGTGAGAACAGTATATGCAAAAAGTTTCACATGATTTTTGTCAATGTTCATTACAGTCTGCCCAACGTAGCAACAGAAGCTATAAAAGGACAGACTTGTGGGCAGAGCATGGATAGGTCAAGTCACGGTGTTTGCCCTGTGGGCTTCGTCAGATCATTATAACTGAACCCCACGACAGGTAGAAGTGGCCCAAATCCTTTATAGATTATAGATTAAGACCGTGGTGTTTATATGCACACTCTACTCTACAGTCTGATGGAAAATTCCCATTTACATGTACACTATAAATAATCCAATCCAAAATTACACACATGTGTAGAGTACCACAGCGTGAGAAGAACAGCATTGTGTTACCTGAGTTTCCAGCTGGCTTACTTCTGTTTTTAATTACTTTAAAATGATGTCAGACTCAGGAAAACGTACTTCACATGTACTTACTAAAGAAGGGCGAGAGGAAGACGTCATGTTTTGAGACACATAAACTGGACGCCAGTCCCACTGCCATCTTTTAAAGTTTAAAGCATAATTTTCGTCTCCTGTGCAGATCATTTTCTGCTCCCACCAGAACATTAAAAACATTTGCTATGACACGAATGCACATGTGCAGAATGTGCTTAAACTTTCTGATTGGGAATGTAATCAGATGCAGGCTTTTACATGGCTATTATTCTTCTATTTAACTGATTATTTCAGTTCAATACTCGTTCAATCGGATAGAAATTGTATTCCGAATGGCCTCAATCAGAGGGGCATCCATGGACGTATTCTATTCTGATTGAGCTATTGGTTAGATTATTAATGGATTATGAGACTGTACATGAACATGGCTATTCATGACTGCCAACGAATGCAAGTTCACTCCCGGAGGTTTCAGGTTCATCTTCGCCAGCATCACTGGAGCTATCAAGAAGTTCCAATGGCTGACAGGTGGGTTTATCACTCAAAATGCATTCAAGCTCACTGTAAAAAGGGCACATCATTCAGACATGGTTATTTTTTTGGCTCCTGTTCTTGTTTTCTTTAAACTTTGCTTTTAACTTTGAATTTTGAACTCTTCTTCGCAGCCTCATTCTCCTATGGTTGCGTTCAGCCATTTTGTTCAAAATCTTTCAAACAAATCTCTTTTTTTACAGAAACATCAGCCCAAATGTTTGAGGTCTCAGCAGCACAACATTATGATGAATGTCAAATTGGACTGATGTAAAAGTTCCAAGAATTCCGATCTGGCTGTTCAGACTGTCACATTGCCACATATCGGATATGCATCAGATTTCAGTACTACACATGAAAGTGTCCCAAATTGGGACTGAAAATGTCAGATTCAAAGTATTTTTTGCTGTTCACACTGCCACACAGATAACAAATATCACATATAAAGAAAAAGATCAGATTTGGGCCAATTTTACCTGAGCCTAAGGAGTTTTTTCACTACACATTCAAAAACAAGAACCCAAACACAAACCAGGTTTAACTCATTTTCCACCTGCTTGAAAGACAGATGGAGCCATCATGATAACTGCATCATGATACTTAACAACCTAATTGTCTTTTTGGTCAGTTTAAGATACTCTAAAGTTTCTAATTTGGCTAATAAGCTACCTTGCTTGCTAGTTATAGCTGGCATACTTATTAGCTGATATGAAATCGGATACTGCACTGTTCTGCACTCACATACCCAATGCAAACATCTACAATTACACAGAATCATTTGCCAATCAAGCATAGCTAATGTTTTTCTCTGAAAATATGAGCAATTTATGGAGGTTAGCACAAATGCATATAATGTTAGCATTACCTTCTTAACTAGCCTAGGTCATCTTGGCAAACACTTTAAAAGTAATAGTTCAGAAAATAATAATCCGCACATTAACATACCATCCTAGCTTACATTTAGATGCTCTTACTGGTCAAGTCATTGCTTGTTACTTGATACTTATTGGTCAAGTGGTTGGTAACTTTACCTTCACCTGAACAAGTGAAAAATTGCCATTGGCTTCACCTACAAGTGATACCAAAGACAGAGGAGAATACCTTTGGTCTTGTTGGTACCAATCTTGAGCAGGTACCAAGAGCCATAGAACTGGAACCTTCAGTACGGGACTGATGGCCTATGGAAAAAGCACAGTTCCAGTTTTCTGGTGCCAAAGGTTCTAGTACTTGCAATGGGAAACTGCCATAAGTTATATTGTAACTTTACCTGCATCTCAACCTGCCTATGAGAGCTTTACTCATAGCATTAACAATTCATGTTACTGGTACTAAAGAACATTAGATTGATTTTTTCAACATTTAAAGAGAACTCCCTTTTAAAAGTTTCATGTGATTCAATGTCATGTCTAATAAAGTTACCATTCAATTCCATATCACTGGACTGCATCTTAATACTCAGTGCACATACACATACTTATGCATAGATGTGCATGTGCTGCCATGAGAAGATTATTAACAGAGGCACTTTTTTGAGGAGGGGGGTTTGAATAGAATCGATTTTTTTGCCACTCCTCCTGCATCTGGCTCAGCCAGCCTATCAGAATGTCATTTCATATCTGTATGAAATATTGATTAGAGGCAGGCCAGGGAGCTGAAGCTTGGCTCTGTGTGTGTGTGTGTGTGTGTGTAGCTGTGTGCGGGCGCTCTTCATCAGTCAGCTCCATCACTTCCATGCTAAAGAAGAACCCCTCTTCTGGCTCTTGCCATTAAAAGCATCCGGCTCCTGAACTAAATCAAAGCAATTTGGACGGGGTGCTTCACTTTCCATACTGTGTTTACTTTCAGAGCTCATCTTGGCTCAGCGAGAGATGAAGGAGACATCATGACAGAACTTGCAGTCTCAATATCGAAGCTTATGATGATCCAAAAGTGGTGACAGTACTTATAACTGAGGCTTTTAATGCATGATGGTTTTTATGTGGTTCTTAGCGAGTGCTAAGGGCTACGCTAGCTGTGAAATAAGCTTCCATTACACTGTATCAACACTCGACACATGGCCTTGTTGTAATTCAGTCCAGGGAGAAAACAGTCTGCATGATATATCTTGGTTTCTAAAGCTCTGGGCTGCAGGCCCAAGTTGTTCTTGTTTGTTCGGCTGACTCCTTAAAAACTGTATTATCATCATTGTTTGCTTGCTCATACAGACAGAGATGCTAGTATTCTGGAGGCTGAAATATAAAAAGAAGAAAGATAGACCCTCGCTAGGCCATGTTCTTCTTGTCCACACCTGTCAGAATCATTGATCACAGGTCCAGCTCAAGAGGCTGGATTGTTTAGCTTGCTGAGGCTCTGACTATTAACCTTGGGGCCTGATGAGTGATATCCAGACTGACTTCTCACCTGCAATGCTCAGACTGATCTGAGAACAGCCCCTACTCACCTAGCGGAGCACGTCTGCCACACTGCAGGTATTGCAGGCATTTTAGACTGTATGTTCTCTCACCTGTGTGAACTCTGGATTCTAACAGAAAATTGTGTTAGGTTGAGTACTGATGAAGACATGGCTCGGTGAGAAGGCCTCACAGGTAAGGGTCAGGCCAAAACATGAACTGGAGTGGAAAATGAGGTAAGTAATATTTGCTGGTAAGAACTGGAATTCAGAATTCAGAACTGGTAAAGTAAGAACATGCCTCATTTTAAGCTAAAATTGCTGACATTTATATGTCCTCCCTTTGCAATTTCCACCTTGGTTTGGTGTCTTTGGGGTAGGGGGTTTGACATAAGGGCTTCCTACTCTCAGACTCCTGACCATAGATGGTTGAGACTTCACTGGGATTTGAACTCGTGGTCTCCAAATGATCAGCCAGTTAGACAGCTACGCGACAATTTATGTCTTGGTTGCTTAAGCACCTTTGTACATTCAAAAGTCATATTTTCAAAACAGTTAACACATAATACCAAACAGAGGCTTGCTGACCTAAACAACAACCAAGAAAACACAAAATACAGGTTTCTGTTTGAACCTATTCAGCTTTCATTAGTGATGTGTGTCTATGTTGTACTGTCTGCTAATGCTTTAGGTTTAGGAATATTACAGAGTGCAATCTATTCTTGTCTCGTGGGTAGTTTTACCAGAGAATGTGCTACACAACCAAACAAAAAGATTTCAATTTTCAGTATTCAATATTCCTGAAAATATTCAGAAACAAACAATATTCCTGCTTGAAAGGCAACATTGTACTAAAAGATCATGCCAATCTCCAGGCCTGAATATTTGTCAGTAGAATGATAGGTTGTGGCAGAGGGTCCCAAACAGATGGCCTTGGCATGCGTACAGTTTTGGTCAGGAAATTTGGCACCTTTACAGTTTTCCAAATAACTCAAAATTACTACAAAATAATTTGATTCACTCCAAAAATAGTTAAAATTGTCAAAACTTTCCACACCTTAATATTTCACTAATAATATCACAGTACTTTCTTTGACCACCCATGACCCAATTATTCATTAAAAAAATGGTATGGACAAAATTATAGGGACTCTCAACTTAATATTTGGTTGCACACCCTTTGGGAGGAATAACAGAAATCAAGTGTTTCCTATAGCCCTGAAGCTTCTTACTCCTCTCTACTCCACTCCTCTTTGGCAGTCTGCTCCAGGTCCCCAGTCTGCGTTCCCCCAACTGCTGCTTTGCAACCTCTTAACAGGTTTTCTATGGGATTGAGATTCGATTCATTGATGGCCACGTCAGAACAACAGGTAGGAGTGTCTAAAAAAGTGTGAATGGAAACAGTGTTTAAAAACTCCAGGAGCACAGCTGTGCCTGATCCACTTGTACCAGTGCAACACACACTAACACACCACCACCACCACATCAGTGTCAGTGCAGTGCTGAGAATGATCCACTACCTAAATAATACCTGCTCTGTGGTGGTCCTCTGGGGGTCCTGACCATTGAAGAACAGAGTATAAGACAGCTAATAAATTATGCAGAGAAACAGATGGACTACAGTCTGTAACTGTAGAACTACAAAGTGTGCCCATATGGTAAGTGGAGCTGATAAAATGAACAATGAACATAGATACAAGGTAGGTGTACCTAATGAAGTGGATGGTCAGTGTATGGACAGTTCTACCGAAATCCCATGATAAAATTTTAAACTCCTTGATGATGTTACATACAGTGGACAGTGAAACATTAAAGCCTGTAGTGGTTGTAGCCACAGTATTGCCCATGTTTTTTGGGTTTTTTTGTTGTTGTTTTTTTAATCACACAATTGTTTCCTCTTCTTTGTGTCTTTTGTTTCTCTGTGCTCAGTATGGTACACACAGACATACAGCACAAATGTTGACTCAAATTTTCTGTATATCATTAAAAAAGATGGTTATCAAGTTTCTTTAGTCAAGAAAATAGTTCTATATAGAACCATGAACACTTAAAGAACCCTTTGCATGATCTAAGGGTTATTTGATGGAGAATGTGCTGTAGATGGTTCTTTATAGAACCTTTCTGAAAGGGGCTCTATATATCACCACAAGGGCTTCCACTATTGTTATAAGCCAAAGAACGTTTTTATTAAGAGTGCTTTCTATATTGCCTACACTTTTTAAAGGTGTGTTTAGTTATAAATTAGGGGAGGTGAACCTGGTTGAAATCCAATTATCTCATTCAGGTTCTGAAGAGTGCTAACAGTCCCAGTGCCCAGTCCATTTTCAGAGTTATGTGTGGAATAAGATCAGATTTGGCTTTTTTCTCAACTCTTTTTTTCCTGCTGTTCCAGTACAAACAAATACACATGTAAATAACAAGGCATTTCATTTTAGCAATTTTCTGAACAGGTGCTTTATCTGAAAAACTGCAACAGTGCCAGTGTTTCTGGCAGTGACTGTACCATGTCATCAATCACGGATTGTCCATTACAGAAGGTGGAAGAAAGTCTAAGCCAAATCTAAAGCTAGAACATACTGTAGCATCCACAGTGTTCAAAAATCTCAGTAGGTAAGTCTGCCATGGTATAAGAATTATCTATTAGATATCCCTGTGCTGAAAAACACTCATCTCCAGCCTCCTGTTTGTCATCCTTGTTTGATATCTATACACACATACATACATACATACACAAATATAGAGGTAGAGATACATACATACATACATACTTTAGATAGGGCCTGGCTCACAGTTTCTGTTCTAGTTCATCCCAAAGGTGTTTGATGGGGTTGAGGTCAGGGCTCTATGTGGGCCAGTCAAGTTCTTCTTGCTTTTATGGACCTTGCTTTGTGCACTGGGGCACAGTCATGCTGGAACAGATAAGGGCCTTCAAACTGTTCCCACTAAGTTGAAAGCATAGAACTGTCCAAAATGTCTTAACATGCTGAAGCATTATGATTTCCCTTCACTGGGGCCTAGACCAAATTCTGAAAAACAACCCCATAGCATTATCCCTCCTCCACCAAACTTTACACTTGGCACAATGCAATTAGGCAGGTAACGTTCTCCTGGCATTTGCCAAACCCAGACTCATTTAACAGAGTGCCAGATAGAGAAGCGTAATTTTTCACTCCACAGAATACATTTCCACCACCTGATTTGGCATTGTGTATTTTGATCTTAGGCCTGTGTATAGCTGCTTGGCCATAGAAACCCATTTTGTGATGCTCCTGATGCACAGTTCTTTTGTTAATGTTGGCTAAGACAATTTGGAACTTTTGTTAGTAAGTGATTCAGTCTCCATCAATATATATGTGTAGAGATCTGATACTTGTCTACAGTCTGCTTTATTCAGAAGAAGACAATGAGGGTATTTTTACAAGTCGTCACTACTGTGTTTCTTATATTTTATACATTTATCCAGAGAAGTTTTGTGTTTTTTGTCTGAGACTGTTTTGAAAAAGTATGCAAAAAAATAGTGAAAGCTATTAGAACATGTACACGTTTGTAAAAGGACACTCTTGCTTTGCTAGGAAAGTAACAATGAAGATTTAGTTGACCCCAATTTTACTGAAGGTGTATTAGCAGTCAAGAAAAAAACTGTTCACTGTGTTAGGAAACAAAATGTCAAACCAAGTGGAATTTACTTTCCAAAATCATTTTAAGACTGTATTTTTTCTCTAAATAGCCTAGCTGGCATGTTTCAGATCGTTATCGTTTGAGCGGTTTCTCTGCAGATCTCTGCAGGTTTATGTGCAGTTGTTCGAAGGTGGAGTGAAAGCTGAACTTAACTGTGAGTGACAGCTACTGAGTAGACAATGGAAGTGCATTCTTGTATGTGTGAATTTAACACATACACACACATGCACACATACAGATCTGTGAGTTGAGAGTCTCTCACAGTGTCACGTGCACACACACACTAACATGGCATGTGCCCCCAGAGAGAGAGTGTAAAAAAAAAACACTCTTTCACATGTCGCCTCGCAGAGACGCTGTATGTGCCTGAAAACACAGACACACTTTTCACACACTCACATCTCACACTTCCCATCCAGCTGCAGACACACAATCACGATCAGAGCAGAAAGAACAGCATTCCGCAATTAAACCTCTTTCTGTCTCAGCAAATAGAAAAGGTTGAAAGAAAACGGAAAGGTAGAGAGAGAGAGAGAGAGAGAGAGAGAGAGAGAGAGAGAGGGATAAAAAAGAGGAAAGGTAAAAGGAATAGATAGATGTGAGTATGAGAGAGAGAAGCAGATGAACAAGGTTAAGAAAGGGGAGAGAAGCAAAACGTTGAAAGAAAGAAAGAAAGAAAGAAAGAAAGAAAGAAAGAAAGAAAGAAAGAAAGAAAGAAAGAAAGAAGAGAGAATCAAAAAGGACAGAGACATGAGAGAAGAGAAGATTTCAGGAAAGGTTAAGAGAGACAGACAGACAGAGGGACGGGGAGAGAAGCAAAACATTGAAAGAAAGAAAGAAAGAAAGAAAGTAAGAAAGAGAGAAAGAAAGTAAGAAAGAAAGAAAGAAAGTAAGAAAGAAAGAAAGAAAGAAAGAAAGCTCTTTTTTACTCTATTGGCTGATCCATAACAAAATGTTACATATTTAACTCTTCCATGCTGAATAACCATGTGGTGCTACCTGACATTAATATAATTGTTTATCAGTATAAACACATAGCGGAGTGATTTTACTTTGTGCATGTCTGCATATTGACACTACAATAACAACATAGACAAAGCTGATCAAAATATACTGTAGACATGCTCTCCTGCTTAGCCAAAATGAAAACAGCATTGAGGAGGTTTGTGTGCATATCCCTCTCACCTCTCTGTGCTCCAAATTGAATGCCTTTTCATCCACAGATAGATAGAAAGAAACGTAATACTAAGAAGTAATAAAGCCAGTGTGGTTTCCCAGTGTGTGACACTGCTAGTGAAATGTGTGCCTTGTGCATAGTCATGATTTGCGAATATTAAGTAAATCAGATGATATATATCTCCCCATGCAGTGCTGGTGTAAGAAGGTACAGAGTAACATTGCTAAAAGGTAATGCTGTATAATGAGCTACAAAGTAATATGTTACAGTAATGTGAGTACTTTTACCTGTAACAAAGTGGTGTAATGCATTACAGTTGAAATTCTAATCACATTAGTTTCTGACTTAATGAGAATTGTGTTACTTCAGACACATGTGTCAAGCTTCAGTCCTGGTGGGCCAAAACACTGCAGACTTCAGCATGCTACCAGATTAACTACACCTAATTCAGCTCATCAGCTAATTAGCAAGGCTTTAATGAACTGAATTCAGAGTGTTAGATGAGGGAAAACATTAATCTCTGCAGCACTTTGGCCCAGAAGCTCCCCCATTTGACATGCCTGCTCTAGGAGAACAATATTAAACAAATATCAACTATAAATTTCTACCATATTGATTTTCTCTTCCTGTCTAATTTGCTTGTGCATATGTTTCCTGTGATACCTGACAGCACATATACGATTGTGAAAATGAGTAGTGCAGTGCAAGTTGGGGGAGCACCATAAACTTGATGAACAATATGTCAAAGCATCTAATCACACTAATTTGAAACTGATGGATAAAGATCCCCAAGCGAAAGATAAGAGAACCCCAATCTCATCTCAACAGGCCAGTCTCAATTTTCATTTTCGAACAGCTCTGTAAGTTTTACATTGTAGTTACGAAGATTTTATTTTGAGGTGTCTGTTTTCGGACTACTTTCTTGCTGGGTTTTACTTTGCCGTTGGTACAGATTTATATAGGTTGTAGAGAGTACCGTAGAAGCACAATAATAAGTAAATTACTTACTTTTTTTTAAAGAAAGTAATGAGTAAAGCAATCCCATTACTGTCTGAGAAATGTAATTATTAGATTGTACTGGATTATTTTCTTTTTTTGGTCCCACTTTATATTAAGTGTCTCTAATAACTGTGTAGTTACACATGAATAAGATATGCAACAACACTGTAACTACTGATGATTTAGTCAATGTTACAGATGTATTACAGAAGTACAGCCTATGTAATTATGCATGTCTATCAACTTTTATATCTTATGTAATTACACAAGCGCATCTTTTCGACATAATAACATTACATTTATGCTTCATGTAATTACTGTGGAATAACTGTGTAAAAAGTTAACCTAATAATATCACATTGATTAATACCATTCTGTACTTACACTGTACCTATATAACAACTACACAGGAACTTTCCTGTAGTGTAGTGTTTAAAGTGCCCTTTAAAGTAAATGGACAGTTCCTGTAGTTGCTATAGAGGCACTGTGTAATAATGGAGAGGTAATATAGACATTGCTTTGGGGTTAATGCAAGGCATTTAAAATTCATAAAAGTTACATTTTAAGATAAGGAGACACTGCTGCAGTTATTTGAGACAGTTAATGTAAAGTAGGACCTTGCAACAATGGGACAATGCAATTTCGAAATATATCAAACACAAGTCAGGCAGGGATATAAAATATAATGTGGTGTATGCATTGTGGCCACGCATATGAACAGCGTAAATCAGGCAGAGAAGGCAGATCACGTAACAGCAATGGTGTTGCTCTATCCATGTCATCTTTTGGGACACACCTCTCAGACTGTAGATTCTGTATGTTAGTTATGTTTTCCATCACTCAGGAACATGGCTACTCAACCAAATGATCTGCCTAAATGTACACCCCTGTGATTAGACTACATGTGCACAAGGCACAAGTAATTAGTTTTTGCTCTGAATATCACACTGGATTTAAAATGAAACTGAGGAAGAAATGTGGAATGTCTGCTTTAATGTGAAGGTATTTTAAAGTATTGTTACGTTTATGTGCACACCAAGAGCCTGATATTAATCCAACTACAGTCATAATCATGTAAACAGCATTTTCAGACAGCTATAATCCGATTAAGGTATTAGTTGGAATAAGCAGAATCCCATTAAAACATGTGGTGCAGACTGATATTAACCTGGTTATTTATAAGTTAAACACCTTTAATTGTTCAGTACAACTATATTAGAGTCTTCACAATATTTTAATGGATTTTTGTTGCTATTATTATTATTATTATTATTATTATTATTATTATTGTTGATGTTATTATTATTATCATGTGATTACATTCTTAATATATATGCTAACAGCTTTAACAATGTTGATACTGCAGACTATGGCAACAACAAAAGGATAGTGTTTAATATTTGCAATTAACAAATGCAACAAATTAATAAAACACTTCCAGCTTAAATAGATGAGTTTTTTTTAACTGCATCTTTTTCTATCATATAATTTCAGTAGGTTTCTACTGCACATTTCCTGTACAGATTTGACATGTAAAATTAATTTCCTTTACAGCTATTCAAACCTGGTGCCATTTCTGAAGATTGTTACAGTAGACTTACAGTAGAGTTTTCATTCATCAGGATACAAACAATATAAATGTTCCCTCAAAGGTACAACAGTGGTTTTAAGGTCCAATTGTGTGCCTTAAATAAATGTTTCCCAGTGGAAAAGTACATATTTGTACTTTTGATAATCTAATGTTTTAAAACAGAACAATAAAATAAAAAGCCAGGGTGTATGGAGTCAATACAACTTAGAAAATATAGTTTAAATGGATTATGGTACAGTTATGTTCCCCTTACTAAAGGTACTGAGATGTACCCTTGAGGGAACCACCCTAGTGACAAGAGGGGTACTGCCCCAGTGACAGCTTAGTACCTTCATTTCTGAGAGTGTAAGTGAAAAACATGCTCAATGGAGTCCAGATCAGGTGATTTGGCCAGTCAAGAATATCCCACTTTTTGGGCCAGAAATATACATAAGTGCTTTAAGCAGTAAATAATGGGCCAAGGTGATGTTTGTCCCACTCAACTTTCAAGCATTAGGTCCTGAGATACTTCAATTCAGAACTCACCCTGAGACTGTTGTTGCAGTCACATCATCAATAAAGGCAAATTATTTAGTTCTACTGGACATCATACATGATTAAGCCATGACACTACCTCCACCATGCTTCACAGATGAGCTGATATGTTTTGAATCACAAGAAGTTCCTTTTTTTTCTCCACATTTTTCATCATTTTGTCATTTTGGCAGAAGTTGGTCTTCACTTTATCTGTCTATGATGTAGTCCCAGATGTCTACAGGCTTTTAAATGCATATTTACCAAGGCTTACCAGTGCTTTGCATGTTGAGGTGAAACTATTTGAAGGCACAGTGGTAAATTCTTCTCCAGCTGACCAACCAATTACTTATGGACAGAATTGTATGTCACTCCATGTGGAATAAAATATACAACATAAATGCTACATAATATATTTATAAAAGGATTACCAATATCATAATCCTTTCTCCTCAGCACACTTCATTAGATCTAGTTGCCAACCTGCATGCAAGAGATATTTACCTGCATGTGGCCAATTAGGAAGAGCAAATTTAGCTTGCATACTGTTACTTTCATCACAGGATCACACTCTGTGTGTGTGCCGGTGCCAGAGACTACTCCATGTGTCTATCAAAGTCAAAGGCCATCTTTCCAGGAAACACTACTGTGTGCTCTGCTGCCTTGACAGTGATGGTGTGGTGAAGCTCAGAGTGTGTGTCTGTTTGAGGGAGATGGAAGAACAGCAGGTGCTCCTCCTTCCTGTATAGCAAACATCCTATTCATTTCATAGCTCCCTCAGACCTGAATTCCAATCATGCTCTATACATGCACTGCCTGCTGCTGCTCACTCTTATCATACACATCTATACTCCAAAGCTGATCCCGGTGGTAGACAGAGGCTAAACCCCATGCACTTCCATTACAGGAGAAAGCCAAAGGCCGAACTCTGACTTTTCACATTTAATCTGTATTACAGTTACAGCGAGGGTTAGAAATGGTAGGGGAGGCTGCGAGTAAGGTTTTTGCTGTGAAGTTGAAGAGTGGCTCAAATTTGAGTTTTGGGGTTCATGATGGATGGACTGTATTGTAGGTCTAGGTGCTAAAACAATAACAATAATTAATTATTTTTTCATGATCAATAATGCTGTTCTATTCTCCAACCTATTAGCCTATTTGCAGAAAATTCTTAAACGTTAAACAATTTGTCATAACTTAATGAAACGGTAACTTTACAGGAGTAGGAAAAATATTCTTAACATTAATCTACATTAACAGTAATCTACATTAATGTAGCAAGATTTTATATAAGTAATTCTGAAATTTTATGGCACCATTCATCAAGGTTACCTTTTAGTCTCTAGACAGGGAAGAAGTCTAGCCATTCATTTACAACAGTTAAACCAACAATCCAGTTTGACAGCTTTGAGAGCAATAGCAAGCTATTTTCACTGTTGAAATAACAGAGAATTATTCTGCAATTACATTATGTTATAACATCCAGCAGGACCCCTTTCCCACTGGGTCTACATAAAACACAGGGAACGAGAATGTCTTGGACTATACTTTGAATAAAAAAAATTAAAGCAATACGACAATGATGGTATACCTTTTTGTTCTAGTTTTATTAAAATGATGACACCAGGAATATGCTATGTATATTGGGTGACAGTTAAAGGCCCAAAGAAGAAAAGAGCCAAATTGAGTCCATGTGGACCTGAGGCCTCACTCAAAAATCCCAAAGCATTATTGAAATCAAAGACAAAAAAGAAAAACCCAATTATTTTTTTAATGAATTTAGACCTGAAAATGTGGCCTGCTAACATTAACCTTAGCATTAGCATTAGCCTCCACCAACCCCCAACACAATGTTTGTACACAGCACAAAGTCAGGTTTCAGAAAAAAAAAAACAATCAGAACACTTACTGGATGAAAACAAAGGACTGAGTAGGTTAAGCAATATTGGACTCCACAGCAGACACCATGGGTGTCACCATGCTGCTTAACTTCTACTTTGCCACCATTTCTTGGGATACTAGAAATGGTTTTAGATGCACTAGCTCCCCCCTAGAGGCCTGCATGTTTTAAAACTAGATGACCTCATCGCCAATTCTTAAATGTAGTCATGGACAGCAATAAACCATCATCCTTCCTTGAAGCAGAAACAGGAGTTGCTGAGATCAATCATAAATGACCCACCAGAAGTGAAAATATTGAGAAAATGGAACTGCTCATGATTCAAATCATACTGGCTCATCCATGAAACATGGTGGAGGTAGTGTCATGGTTCGATCATATATGACTTCTTTCAACATCTTTCAGTGAAGCAGCGACAAGAAACTTTGTCACCACCAATGGGACCAGCAGGGTACCACATAGGTCAGCAGAACATTCCATGAAGAGTGATTTTTCTGGCACTAAACTGGCACTAAACGTAAATGCAGCATAAAAACCACAGTGAGCTTAAAGTGAACACCTCAGAAAACATCTCAGCCAACCAGAGCTCTTGGAAAATGTATCCTTCACTGGACTCACAGCACTTTTCAAAAACCACCCTCAGTCTGAGCTCTGTACACAACGTACAGCTCCTGATCCTTTCACACAGCCAATAAAACGGAGCAGTTTGCATTAATACAGAAGTGGAAGAGTGAAGTGCCCCTTTCTCTCTTTGCTTCTGTCATCTAATCCATACATCCACAGGTCCTCTCTTTTCCAGTTGACCTTGGTGACTACTGTTCAGGAGAAAGACGCAGCATGAATCTTAATTCAAATATTGATAAAGCCTCTGAGAGATGCTGTATAATATGAGCACCCCGAACACCACCCCACAGATTTATTAACAGTGACACAGGCAGGATACAGATATGTAGGCTGTGAGGTATTTCTGTATAGAATCACGGGGGAGATTTGTGTATTTGTCAAAGGATGATATCTGTAATATCTGTATGCCATCATGGGAGAGATCTGTGTACTTTGGAAAAAAATTATATTTATGATATCTGCTCCTGACCTCTTGATGACCCTCAAGTTTGATCCTTTGATGTTATAGCCAAAAGCCATCTTTTACTGCACAGCTACTGAGAAGTGCACACTTACAAATAGAGGTCCTAACCTTGGACATACGCAAAAATCAATGAAAATGCTGTGGTCAGTTCTCAGAAGAGAAAATGAAACACACACCAACTAGTATATAGCAAATCTTAAAAGTCTTAAACTTCACATTGTTTTGTTGCTGTTGCAGCAAAATTAAATAGTTTCTTTACAGGAAAAACAAAAAATAGCTTTAATGCATGTTAAACTAATGAAATTTTAGGCAATTTCTATTGGATGATTTATTATGAGCTGTTCAAATAATGTAAAGAGTATCTGGTAATTTAAAAAATTAATAAATACATTTTTTTTTATATGACAGTAACAAATTGTTACTTCGGTACACTAAGTTGCAATGTTCAACTTTTACTTTCTAGTCAAGGAGTGAGATGAGGAGTGAAGTCTAGCCATTCACTTGTAACAGTACTTCAAACATAATCAAGACATTTAACCCAGATTTACAAACTGCAGCTTGGTAAAAGACCAGTAAATAGGCTTGGGACAATATTACCATAGCCAAAAAAGTACTGGCTCTTCTCTTGGTAACCCTCAAGTTTGATCCTTTGATGTTACAGCCAGAAAGAATCTTTTTACTGCATAGCTACTGAGAAGTACACACTTAGAAATAGAGGTCCCATCCTTGGACACATACAAAAATCAATAAAAATGCTGTGGTCAGTTCTCAGAAGAGAAAATGAAACACACACCAACTAGCATATAGCAGCAAAGTCTTAAACTTTAAATTGTTTTGTTACTGTTGTAGCAAAATGAAATAGTACCTTTACAAGAAATGGAAAAAAGTTCTTAACTTTAATTCATGTTAAAGTAATGAAATCTTTGGCTACTTCTATTAGATGATTCATCATGAATTGTTTACACAATGCAAAGGGTATGTGGCAATTAAAATAAATAAATAAATAAATAAATAAATAAAAATATTTTTTTGATATGACAGTGACGAACTGTTACTTCAGCACACTAGGTTACAATGTTCCACTGTTACTTTCTAGTCAAGGAGTGAGACAGGGAGTGAAGTCTAGCCATTCACTAGCACAATCCAACATGACAGTTAGGAAAGTTATCTGTATGGCATCCTGGGAGAAATAGGTGTACATTGTAAAAGAAAACATATATTTATGACACCTGTCCCTGACTTTTTGGTGACCTTCAAGTTCGCTCCTTTGTTGTTATAGCCAGAAGGCACTGAGGTAGCCACTCATTAGCAGCAGGTGCTAACATACTTACAATTAGAGGTCCCAACCTTGAATGTATGCAAAAATCAATGTAACAGCTGAGGTCAGTTCTCAGAAAAGGAAATGAAATACACACACATGACCCTCTGCTAGCACAAATGCACACTCACACACTCAGTCACAAACACCTGTGATCCAGGCTTGTGTGCTTTGCCCCATTAGCTCTGTCGGTAATGAGCTGAAGCCAAGTCCTGCCGGGCGTGTGTGTATACGTGTGGGTGGTTGTGTGTGTCGATCACAGTCTCCTCCTCAGGTACACTGTGAGCTGAGTCCCAGCCTGGCCACCTGCTGCTCGGTCACTGCAGCTCACACACTCACACACCGCTTCAAAGCTGATGTGGCAGGCAGCCGAGCGATGGCCCCCTGCAGTGCCCTCCGCACCAGGGGCCACTATTAGCTTTTAAACTCCACTGAGCCCCTCCACTGCATGCATTACAGAGCAAAATACAGTCCTGCCTCAGTGCTCTCTTAGTCTCACTCACTCCCGATGGGCTTAGACAACTTTTGCTCACCTGGATCAATTATTAACAACAAAGGATGCAGCAGCCAAGAAATACAACACAGATTGGCACTCGGCACAACAAGGATTAAGAGGCTTGAAAAGATCAGAATTGTCCAGGCTGTTGTCTTTGCTGCAGTCCTTTATGGATGTAAAAGCTGGATAATAAAAAAAAGTAGGACAACAAAAATATTGATGTCTTCACACTCAGGTGCTGCCTAAGACTTTTGAGAGTACCTTGGAGTACCCAAATGGATTCTTGACCAAATCGAGCCTCTCTTTTTATTTAAAGCCCAGATACCTAAACTGAAGCTGTCTTATTTTGGACATATTCTGAGAAGAACCAATTCACTGGAAAAGACCATTATGCTTGGAACAGTTGAAGGTAAAAGAGGAAGAAAACAACCAGCAATAAAATGGATGGAAACAATCACAGGAATCACAAACAAGCCATTACGATGCCTGAAGATGCAAACAGAAGACAATATATTAGGCTGCTGTTGGTTCATTTTACCATTATTTGTTTTGTTTACTATTTTGTATGGCTGTGTAGCCAGACTGCTTGTAGTTTGTGCCTTAGTGCACCTAGCAGCTGCATTTTAGTCATAGGTTTAGCCTCACTTTATTGCTGTTATGCTCTCTGCCCACCTCAAATTGTGGACAAGTTAGTTTGGGTGTGCCTCTACATCTTTTCAGACATTAAACCTCTGTACTGACACATTAGGTAAGGGACGAGTGCCACTCACTATACTTATAATAGGATGGGTAGTTTACATATTTTGATACTTTCTTTTCTTTTGCTCCGCCCTCAGTCCACCTTTGTGGTTGGTTGGGCCGAGAATGATTCATCCCAGTTTGTTTTTACGTTTTATCCTTTGTGTCCACTGTTTAGCTCTTTCTGTTGTCTCAAGCTTTTCTGCTTAGCCTACACTACTAGACTGTTTCAGGCATTCAGCTGTACTATTGTCACTTAGCCAGTACTTTTTTGACTATGGTAATATATTGTCTCAAACCTATTTACTGGTCTTTTACCAGCTGCAGCTGCACAACTCGATTATTTGTGAAGTAAAGCACTGGTTGAAACGGTACTGTTGTTGTCTTTGTCCCTCACTTCCCCCTGTCACCCAGAGAGTCAAAGGATTATGGGGACCAAACTCTGCATGGTTATAGCTCTTAAGGGGGTCTACCAAGTGACCAATTTTGGAACCGGTATGACCTCTCTACAAGCCACTGTGAACCTCCAGGTCAATAACACTCATTCATTTGGCTACTTTAATGGAATCAAATGTAGCTTACAAAAAGCAACAACAGTAAAACATCAGTTGAATATTTTCCTCACAAATATACTTCAGAAGATCTGTCATTAAAATACTCAGCAGTGCAAATCCATAAAAATTGCATTTAAGTGGAATTTAAATAAACAGAGGTAGTTACTGCCCACTTCTGCTTGTATTTATCACCCCTATTGTAATTTTGGTAAAGATTTATCCCCAGACAGAGGTCATGTCTATGATATAGTCTTCTTGAGAGCTGGCAGTCCAGTCCATCTTCAAGTGCTATCCTTGAGTGGCTCAGCAAAACAGAAAGGGTACACATGGGGTAACAATATTTTAATTGAAATTTAGCTTTATAGAAAACAATAAGCCACCGGCAGTGTGGATGATTAGAATGGATCATTGTGTGAGTGCATTCAGTGTGAATATCTCTGAGCGATGTGCTTGTGAAAAGATTAGATGTCAAAGAACCATTAATGTGGTTTTTCTGCATCCTCAGCTGTCTATTGCCGACTGCTGTGAAAAGTTTGATAGCTAACAAAGCACAAGCTGTTTGGCCTGTCAGTGAACTTACTTTCAAATATTTTTTGAGACTTCATTTTGAAATGTGCGTTTTCAGATGAGTAGAAATGTGGAGGACATCTATATCCTTTCTCTCCTTGACCTAATGTAATATATTAGTAGCTTTGCCACTCAGCATCCAGCTCAGTCATAGATGCTACAGAGATGTAGACATGTGTGTCATTCCTATGCTGCTGGTTTGAGTCTGAACTTGAATATATGAGTAAAAAGTGTAGGTTCAAGGCTGTGTTTTATAATGGTGAGTGTGGACAGATGTGACTGTCCTATGAATAAGTAAAATGGGAGTATAAAATTTTCTTATGGTGATAGAAACCAGGGGTTGCAATGTCTGCTGTCTAAAACTACCAGTGGACCATATATATATATATATATATATATATATATATATATATATATATATATATATATATATATATTATATGTAATGTTGATGAAAATGAATTATTTGTACCTCTCTGCCATGAATGGATTTTAGGCTAAAACCTTATCAGAAACATTATTATTAATGTTTACCAATGCGTACCAATCATTAAACAATATCTCAGATAAAAGGCAACTTCTGTGTGAACATCTTGTGTAAAAAACTGAAGAAAAAACTAAAGAAAATGTAGCTTTTAGATGCATTAAACTCTTTTTGAACAATTCTGGCTCACTATGTTTCTTTAGAATGGAGCATTTCACATTAAACGCATATGAATGACTTTATAACCTAACAACTTAACACATAGCAGAGGTTAAATGTGTTACATATTGGCTCAACATTTGGACTATTCTGAATCTTTTTTGTGGTCAGTAATACAGTAAATAAAATTAAAGCTATTTTTTATGTCTCATTTATATGTAACCTAAAATGTTTTAGTCAGATGGAAAAAGCCAATGAGGTAAATAATGTAACTTGGATCATCTCTATAAACATAAAAATGCACTGTACAGTGCACATATATTTTAGAGCTCAGTGTTCAATACAGTACTGTGCAAAAGTCCTTCATTTATTTAATTTGCAGCTAAAACAGGCTTTGAGTTATTAATTTTTCAAGAGATGTTTTTGAGGAGGTGAGATGTAAGATAATCCACTTGCATGAGGAAGGGAAAAGTTAAAAGTAAGTGAAAAAAAACAGAAGTTTTCAAAACTGGAGTTCAAAAATTGTTATATCATACAGAGAAACTGACACTTCAATTAACCATGCAAGACCTGGTAGACCACCCAAACTGTCACCATCAGACAAACAGTACTTAAAGCTCTCGTCTTTGAGAGAGAGGAGAACATCAAGCTCCACTTTTGCTTCAGATCTGAAAAAATCCAAAGGTGTTTCTGTCCATCCTTCCACTGTGAGAAGACAATTCAACACTATGAGTCTGAAAGGATGTGGCTTATAAGAAGCCCTTACTGAGAACAGGAAATAGACAAAAAAGAACATTTGCTATTCAAACAAAGAAGCTGCCGGAGGACTGACCACCCCAGAGTCCAGACCTTAACACCACTGAATGTGTTTGAGATTACTTGGGTTGTGAGGAGAAGAAAATGTAACCAACTTCTAAGACTGAGCTTTAGAGGTGAAAATATCCCTGCAGGCTTCTTTGAAAAACTGAAAACAAGTTTCCTAAAAAGAATGGAAGCTGTAATAAAGGTAAAGTGTAGAAACATTAAATTCTTAAAATTTTAATATTATACATAAGTATTGAGCTTCTGTATATGTTTTTTGCACTTTTACGTTTGATGTCACTAAAGAAATGAATAATTTCTGCTGTTTTGACTAGAATTTAAATAAATGAACAGGCCTTATTTTTCCACTGTACTGTATGTACTGTAGTGTAGTGCCTTCTCTCTTTTGGTCGTGTTCCTCGACAGTTACACTGTCTTTAAAACAACTCCACTCTCAGACATTTTCACACTCACTGACTCTTCATACACACCCAGCTTTGGAAAGTGTTCAAGGGACATAGCAACACAGATATTCTCATTTAAAGACTAGAAAATCCTTCATCTAATGATGTATCTAGAAGGTGGAAGTGAATTTAGAAAGACTGCTTTGGGGTGGATATTTGGGGCCGGTCTGCATGCCCAACAAAATGATGCAAAGTGTTCATTTGAATGGAAACAGCGGTGCGTTGAACACTCTGTTGTGTTACACATGTGTTGCAACTATAGTAGCTGGGAAGGTCATTCTTGGCGTGTTTTTCTAAGAATCTGATGTAATGAGTTTAAATATGTGTTTAACACTCCAAAATATGTCTTATTACATCTTCAGTTGTTGCATATACCAAGCTGCAGCGGCCGCATTCATAGATGACTTTAGAGGACATATTGAAATCCACTGTGTGTGCTGCCTTTTTAATATGGTGGGGTTTATATACACGTCGCTGCTGATTGGATAATATCACTGATACACCCGTCAAATGAGAGAAAATGTACCACAAAGCTTTTCACACCATTTTGACAAAACATGTCATTCAACCACAGACTGAACATGCCCCTCGTGTCTACAAGCCAGAATTTGTTGAGCATTTGTTAAGCATGCTGGGAATTGTAGTGAGAGAACACTGAAGGGTGAAAACACAAAAATGACAGAAAATGTAATTCTGGCAATCCTTTGAGACTGAGGGGTGCAATGCTGACCCACATGATATTAAATAATGTAACAACTATGTAGCCTGTTGTGATACATGCAGAATTGCATTCTGTTTTTATTTACATTTTGCACAGCATCCCAACTTTTTTTGGAAACAGGCCTATTCATTTTAATGTTACAGCAGTAGGCATTAGGAGTCTTGGCAAAACTGCTGCGTGGAGGGTAGTGGTGTTACCCACACTACACCACTAATTCCCATGAGTTCAGTGTGAGAGCAAAAGGGTACGGCCTGCCGTCTTGTAATGTAATGAGGGAATCTTTAACATTTATTCAAAGAACAGTTGAGCCACTGGGGTCATTCTGACTTCTGGAAAAATATTTGTATATTTGTTGTTTGTTTGTTTGTTTCTTAGTTTGGGTGAAGTGGGCTGTATCTAAAAGTTGAGGTCTTAAAAGATAAATCAAATGCATTTGATCTAAATGTGACACTTTGTTGTTGTTTAAGCCTGTTTTTCCACATATTCCTTTCAATGTGATGATAAAGAGAGGTCAAAGTATTAGATTGTATGATGATTAGTATGATGTTGATCAAAGAGAGAAAAAAAATAAAAGTGTACATTCAGTTGAGACAGTTATAATAAAAGGTTTCCAAAAACAGATTTTTAAAACAAATCATACAGACAAGCAACTTTCAAAGTTGTTCCAGTTTTGCAGTCAAAACAATTGTTATGAACTCAGGAGAGAAGATATAAAAATTAAAATAAATGCCATAGTAAATGTTTATCATCCCTCTAACTTCACTCAGCTTACTGAAATGTTAAAACAACTCCATTTGTGCACACATTTATACACCTCATTGTTCATTTGTACATTCTCCACACCCTTCAGACTCCAACATGACAGGCATGAATGAGAATGAATGAGACGCTTTCCATCAAAGCTGAAACATGATATGTCCTTAAATTTTAATATGAAACATGTGAACATGTTTTTGTTCTTATGAAACTGTTCTTCTGGCCCAGTTTATCCCACGTTATGCAGCTCACCAAAGAGGTCAAGTATGTTCTTGAGGCTTTATTTCTTATTTCACAGACATTCCATGCTTTGGATAATGTACTATGGTGTGGAGGTACAGAGACAGGACTTGAGTGACGTCCTCCACTATATTAAAGAGCAGTATATATCAGAGAGGTGGCCTTAGCTGGACTCTGTGGTTTCCTTGGTGAGCCGCTTTTAAGTTGTGAGGCTTTAATTTGTTTTGGGCGGAATGCTGCCAGACGTACGCGGCTCAAGGTGTCTGCTGAAGCTCTTAGTAGAAAAATCCAATTCACCCAAGATGATCTCTGCTGAGGCACATACATGCAGTCATACCCCAGCATGATCACTCCTGCTCCCAGTCTGAGGTGCACTCATTCTATCTCTGTCTTTGCACCTGAAATCATCAGATAATCAGCTATAGCACCTATGATAGTCTATAATGATGGTGCATTAGTGTTTTCTACCCAAATGGAGCAGAAAAAATAGGGGATGACTATTGCACTCAAAAACTCACTTCTATATTCCAGGGTTGGTCAGGATATAATAGAACACCTGCTGGGTTAATATGACTCAGCATCACTGGATTATATGAATCACCCAACAGACTGGCTTATAAGAGTTACCCTAATATAAGAGTGGGGAATTGAGGGCTGGAGTCCAGCACAGTTTGGTGATTTCTCTGCTCTAGCAAACCAACAAAACCTAGTAATTAGCGGATGAGTTGAATCAGGTGTGAATGAGCGGGAAAATCACCAAACCATGCGGGAGTCCGGCCCTCTAGGATGAGAATTCCCCACCCCTAGCCTAAAATAAGGGTTGCTTTGACCCATTACTGGGCTAATTTTAACTCTTTTGTTGTGTTACTGCCTTTTTGTCTTTAACTTTTATTCATTCGCATTCTGTATTTTTTTTTATTAAAGTCAACTACAGCTTGCCACAGATATTCCAAGATGTTTCAACTTGTGAAAAGATGACAAAAAGTTATACAAAAATACAAAGTATGCCTCATAGATTAAGAAGATTTGTAATGGAAAGTCTAGTCTAACCAGGTTTATTTGGTTAACCAGCTAGATTAGCTTAACAGTTGGTAGGCTAAAGCTACAACAACTACAATAAATACATTACACAGAGAACATTAATGTCTACTTAAACATGCCATAATATTTGGCTAAAAAGTTCAACAAATATCATATAATGGGCCTAAACTATCAATGACCCTCTAGTAAAACAATATCAAACATTAAAGTAGAAGTTACAGTAAGCTAAGGTTGGCTAATTCTATCAGTCCCACATCACAACCAGAAAAATCCAGCTATACTTGAAATTTCCTGACCTTTCTATTTTGATTTCACTTAAGAAGCAAGTAATAAAATGTCTGTATTTCATGGATGTTTACTCGCCAACTCTTAACATGACCATGCCGCTGCCTGAGGAGAAACCAATGAACTTACTCTGCTCAACTCAATGCTAGTTTGATAATTAACCCTTCGACTGGGTCATTATTGTGACATAAATCCAGCAGTTAGGCTGCCCAAAAACTTCCCAGCACTGTGGAAACAGCCCAACAAAATGACCCAACAGCTCAATCCAGCATTTGGGTAGAACAATACAGCCCAGCCTTACATTAAGTAGATGTATTGATAATATGTTACTTCCATTACGCAAAACCTAACCTTATCCAACCTTATCCAAAACCTAACCTCACCCTGGCCCTAATCCTAACCCTGCCCTTAACCTCAACCCAAAACCTAATCCTAACACTCATGTTTTTGACATGTTACTGAGAGTCTGTTTAGTGTTTGTTTCATCTAAAAAGGTCCACTCAAAATAAAGTGTCACTCATATTTCTTATGGAAAATGGAATCATCATTATAGTCACTTGAGGCACAGTTCCCTCTCCAAAGGCTTTGAATTGGGAACTAATTATTGCAGAGAAATCTTGCCAGGGTTTATTTGTATCAGAGCTTCAAGTGAACCCAAATACAGCCCGAACATTGTCTGTCCAAGCCCTGACCCAACACAGCACACAGCATCGCGTTTTGATTTGGAATCTGACCCAAGCCCAACAATTTGTGTCCAAAGCGTACCAGATTCACATTATTACATTTTGAGGTAATAATTGACCAAAATTAGAAAAAAAAGTCTGTCCGAAACTGATCCAAACCGGCCCATCTATCACCCAGAGGGCAGAACAAAACCTGGCAGGACAGCACCGGCTATAGTGTAATGACTTTAATGGCTGTCATTAGAGCGCAGATAAATAATATATAAAACTATGTAAAATAATATGCTATAATAATATGATCAGCCCTAAAAATATGTTTAAATTATGTTTGAACTGATTTATTAGTGAAATAATGCTTTTTAACAGCATGTCAAAGGTTTTTTTAGTTGAGTCAGAGTCAAGACCTGGACACACATCTTAAAAATGGTAATTTTACAGAAGAAAAAACCTTCTAATCTTTAAATGTAAGTTAATGTAAAGAGATTTTATTCCAAGTGATTTTGAAGCGTTTCTGTTGGTCCGTTCATCATGAAATTTTTACACAGTATGGGCAGCTGCTGTGTTCAAATTAAGTAGAAAAAATAAAATAGACCAAAATGGAGATATACATTTTTCTTTGGACAGTGATCATATAATATGATATATAATAAAATATATAGCCTAAAATATTATTAATTATTATTATATTATAACCTTGGTTCAACTTTGCATTGTACCCTTGGGAAGTAAATGATGTGAGTTTATTCTTTGGTACTTCTTCTCTAAAACTTATTCATAGCTACCACCTAAAGTCAACTGAAAATCAACCAAACAACATACATCCAATTTTATTTTTAAATGAAAACACAGTAGAAATAACATTTCTATCTGTCCTCAGGGGGTGTTTGAATTTTTTGGAACCAATAAACATAAACAAACAAATAATATCCAATTAAGCCATCATAATGTCTAACTTGCATCATGATTCAGTGCCATATACTGTACACTGAAGTAGCCTAGTAGTTATATCAACATCTTATGCAGTCAACAACTGAATGTCAAATCAAATACAATAAAGTACAATTCAGTAATATTTCAACAACATTTATTGTCAGTTCTCTCTTGTAAGAGCATACAATGTGAAATAACTTCCCTCTGACTCACTTTCTTCTCCGACTGCTGTTTCTCACCTCGTCCCTCCCCTGTGTGTGCATCACTACTCGAGTCTCAGCGCTCATCGTAATACACAAATCTGATTGGCTGAGTAGCATCACGTGTGATATTTACAACGCATGTGATTGGTCTGTGAGTTTCCCAGGATGCTAAAGTGGTACCCTAAAAGCTAGAAAAGTTACACCGATTAAAATAGGACCACCCCTTCGAAATTAAATAATTCTCATAATTTATCAGTTATAGGTCCAGGTCAGCATCTGGGTCCAGACTCGAACCGCAGTCCACCTATTAGTGACCTCTGCTTCAGATCCTCAACTGGCAGTGAACAGATTTAAACTTGTAGAGTAAGGACTGTTTTATTCAGTTTGAAAGTTTTATTCATATTCACTAATGATAGAAAGTTAGAAGCACCTTACACAGCAGCACTGCACTTGAATAGTCTCGAGAACAATGTCTGAGTCAACCTTACCTTGAGATCGAGATGAGACAGATGTTGAGACTAAAATAAGGCAGAGACCAGACTGCTACTACGCTGTTCTCAAGCCATGCAGGGCTGATATAGTAAGATGTTATCCTTCACCTGTCTTAATTCTAAAACTCTATTTCTGCACATATGTTACACAAAACATAATAAACATGTAACAAAACAGTTTTTCTGGCCAAACAAATTATATGTTCTTTTGGCTGCACTAAACTGTACTTTCCTGAATCAATTGACTGTTTATGTCTTGTTTTCTCACATACGTGGGCCTCGTGGACCCCCACTGATTGACTCCAGCATGCCAGATTAAAAAACGGTTTAGTAGAGTGAAAGTAGTGAAGAATAAAGTAGGAAGGGGGAAATGAAGAATAAAATCTGTTAAAAGTGGGAGGTGAGCTCTGAGAACCCGAACATGACATTTGCAACCAACCTGAGGCTGAGACATTTTTGAGAAATGACCTAAACCCAACATGAGCAGTCAGCAGTCAGGTCCCGTTGGGTTTGACAATTTTTAGCAATTTAGTTAACAATTCAGTGCGATTGAGCTTTCTCTATTTTGTTTAAGCCGTGTGTATCATCTTACAGTTGCAAATTCGGGCTGGTTTGTGTATTCAAAAAGGCAGAAGGGAGAAAATGGATGCTCAGAATGTTGCAGCCTGACATGTATTGTGTCGATACAATCATTCACTGAGAGCGTGCAGACACTCGGCAGTGTGCGTGGTGTTTGTTTGTGTGCTGAACTCCAGACAGCAGCCATAGGTGTCCCTGCCAATGGGGCCAAACGCTTGTATTCATAGATCTGTCTCAGAACATCAGCTGCCTCAGGCTCCTCGAGCCAGACAACAGCAGAGGACCCTGCCGTCTTCTTAACACAGAGAGGCGAAGTGCACTATTTCTCCTGCTTTTCTCTGTAACATCCTTCTCTGTGTGTCAGGCCGGGCTTCACAAGCGGATACACTGCGGTCTGAGATACCTAACAAAACCCAAACTGCTGAAATGTTTCAGCACAGTGCTGCTATTTAGATGGAGATCAGTGCAATATACAGTACTGTGCAAGTTGAAATGGTCAGAGTTATTCTTTTCAGGAGTAAAGGAACCTATATTGAACTGAAAACGATACAGAAGCAAAACAACTAAATATAACATGATTTTTTCAACATTAAGTGTGTCCACTTCCTGTGTTTATTACAGCTTCCTTTCTTTTCAAGAGGCCTGTTTTTAGTTTTTCAAAGAAGTCTGCAGGGATAAATTTACACACCTCCACAGTTCAGTCTTGGAAGTTGGCTGCATTCAATCTCAAAACGTTTTGCGCCATTTGGCTATGGTTTCCAGGTTTAATGACATGTTCTGTTGAAACTGTGCAAAATGGTGTGCAGCTGGCTTTGAGGAACATTCTCTCTTGTTTGATGGGTGTGTCAGAGGTGTTACCCAATCAGCAGTGACATGTATGTAAACCCCACCGTATTGAAAAGGCAATGCAAACAATGGATTCTAATAAAGTCCTCTATAAATGCAGCCGCTGCATTTTGTTTGTCGTAAGTATTTTACTGTAAAGTATTTTTAATAGAATATGCTAGAAGGACGCCAAGAATGGCCTTTTCAGCTGCCATAGCTGCAACGCTTGCATAATACAACACAGTGTTCAACGCACTACTGTTTCCATTTAAACAAATGTTTTGCTACATTTGCTGAATGCAGCCCAGGTCTTGCACATTGTTAGGAGACCCATTTCCCTACATCATTTTTGAAGACTTCTGTTTTTTTGCAAGTGGATTTTCTTATAAATAATCTCTTTACTCTTTTTCCTGAAACTGAAAAATGAAGAAAAATGAATAACGTGTACTTAATGGCCTTTTTTTTCTGGAAATTAAAGAAATTAAAAGCGGTCTCTGACTTTCACTATATTGTAAATATGTATTCAAATACATATTATTACAGATTATTGTGCAGCACTTTGGCCATTTTTTTGCTGATTTTAAATGTACTATATAAATAAATTTGTGTGTCTTTTTTAACTCATATTGCTATTTAATCGATATAAACTATTACATTTACAGCATTTAGCAGGTACTCTTATCCAAAACTGACTGACAAAAGTGCATTGTTATTATTCGTATATTGTATTCTTAGGGTTTTTATGATCATTTTACATGTGCAGTGTGTGAATTCAGTGCAATAAAAGCACAACAACCACCAACAGGCCTTGTAACTCTCACACAACTCTGTAACTGAACAAGCCATGTCTTTTAGCAGCTGAAAGAAACAGGATGACACTGTCTCGTCTCGTTGCATTCGTCAAAGCAGTGAAGAAGGGCCATCTGGTCCCAGGAGACGTAGCATGATCATCCCAGTCTGGGTTTTAACTCTCGAGAGAGTTTTGTCAGTAAGAGGCCTACCACGAATGATATTAAAAGTATTTTGTTTTTTCATGTGATCATGACGTGAGCAACAAGTCTGTACTTTAGATATAAATGAGCCTCCAATTAAGGCTGTCTTTTTACTAAAAACTATGTTAATCCGAGGTCTCTGCTGACATTGTTGCCCAATTAAAGGCTATATCTGATCAAAAATAGGCTATTTGACCAAATTGTGTTTGTTGCATAACCTTGAAGCTGCCAACATGCAAATGCGTTCCTTATGTGGTGAATTATGTAATTACCATGGCAACAAACCTCTGTGAGTGCTTACTTCTTTGCACTTCCCTCCTGAGTGCCGAAGAAATGGACTTTTAAGAAGTGTGGGAAGAACAACAACCTTCGCTGTGTCAGAAATATCCGTCACACATTAAAAGCTTTGGAGACAGAGAAAAAAGAGTGAGAGAGAGAGAGAGAACGAGTGAAGAGGTGTGAGACTGAGAGACGGAAAGTAAGAGACTGTTTCTGCAATGTGCTCTGTGTGAGCGAGGCTTAAAGCTTAATTTCTCTTTTCGGAGGCCAGTCCAGTTTGACTGAATGCAGCGAGCGACGGGGAGGCCAAGAAGCTTTTTACTTTCTAGCCACAAAAAGCTCACTCTTTCACTGCATACTACCAAAAGTGCTTGAGAAAACAGAAAAGAAATCTATATAAAGGGTCAAAGGAGACATGCACACAGATATTGACATAATAGTGACGCAAACAATATAAAAATGTGACTCAATTCACTTTCAAATTAAAATCTCATAACTCCATTTTCCCCATTTTTATTCTTACTTGTCACCTTTTCAAAACACCAGCTCATAGAAATGTTCATGTCACCTAAACCCTGTGGAGTCTAAGGGCATCTTCTTGATTTTTGCAAATCTTCTTAAGTTTGCCTTTAAATGCACTTGCATATAACATGATACCCAAATGTTCTTTGTCACTACTTTCCAAAATTGCTGCTGCAACTTCAGCAGCTGTAAACTCTTTGCACACCATTTCAAACATGGCAGTGCATCATGGCGGCCTCTTCCAACAGACGACCCGCTCCCTATATAGAAATGAAGGGCCCATTCTAAGCTAATGAAAACACAATTTGTAGTTACAGGTGATTATACACTAATGAAAACTTTGTTTTGTATACTATGTTCCATTTCTGCTAACAGATCCCCCTAAATCTTAAACATTACATCTATTGAAATTCTACTTCGTTAGTTCATTGATAGTAATTCTAAAAAAAGAATCTGTTGTATGTTTCTACTATTATTGGCATTAGCAGAGGGTACAAATGTAGCTTGTATTGCTGACAACAATGTACAATGTATGGTTTGCTGGTGGACAAGCCCACATTGTGTTTTGGATGCTGATATGCTAAACCGGCATTAAACCAGTCATAACACAACACATACCAGCTTATATCATCATGGGATTCATGCTGGTCTGTGCTGGTCTTTTTAGAAAGAAAGATGTCCACTGAGTGAACAGACTTTTCTATAAGGACTTTGGACGTAGCTAGCAAGTTAATAGGTACCCAGCAGCTACACTGGCTTACAGCAGCATCATATATTGAAGCTACTAATAAGAAAAAAGAGTGTGGTAGAGCTACCATTGTAGAGGCAGTGCTCCTTTAAGCTCCTTTGGTGAAGACCATAATGTAGGAAAGTAGGAAAACATAAAATTTATAAACAACCTGTTCTAATTTATCAGAATGGTTTAGACATGAAGAGTATTTTTTATACGCACCAGTTCCTTATTGTTGAGAGAAGTAGTTGCCAGAGGAACTGTCTGGTTTCAGAGCATTGCTGCTGCTGTTTGCTGTTCAGAACTGCTCCCACAATGTCTTTGACAGGCGTGCTTCTCATGTACACAGCAGGATCCCCTCTCAACAGGTTACAGCTGCAAAGCCTCTCTGACTGCTCCTTTCCTTTCACACTCTGGATGAAAAACATCTGCACCCACAGGGCATGCGGAGAATCAGTACTTATTGTTTTAAAAGTATGCATATCTGAAGTGTATCTAAAAATTTATAAATAAAACATTAGGTAATTTGCAATGATTTTGTCATGGTTTTTTAAATATAAAGACAAGACAATAGACCATTATACTGGAAATGTAGACCTATTCCTAATGTGAACTTACTCAGTTAAGCAAGTTAGATGGATTGCACATGTTCAGAAATGTCTGACTATGAAACACATCATGAATGACAACAGGGCAGCTTAGTTTTAGTAGTATGGAAACAGTTTAATTGCTTTCTGCACTGGTGTCTGATTATCTGTAGATTTTCACACTTGGAAACACTTAAAAAAACCTACAATCATGTACTAAAGAACCATAAACCCAATTAAACTGTTTTCACACATGGAAATAATTGGATGTTATTCTTTTGCACACAAGCCTGTATGCAACAGCTTTCCTGACATTACAGTTACCATCATAGGTTAAATATGTGTAAATGTAAAAACTAAACTGAACAGAAAAGCCAACATAAAGTGTCTTAGTAAAGTGCCGGGCAACCATGAGCCTCCAGAACAGCTCGAATGTGCCTTCACTTAGTCTTTAAAACAGTACTGGAGGGATGAAACATCATCAGTGGTGGTCTGAAAATGCTGGTGGAGAGTACTGTCTAACACTCTGATCCAAAATCTCTCGTATGTATTAATTTAGGTTGAGATCTGTTGACTGTGAAGGTTATAGCATGTGATTTATATCACTTTCAGACTCATCAAACCTTTCAGTGACCCCCTCATGCTCTGTGGATCCCCTCACTGTAGGGTCAAGCACTCAGGCCTGTACCATTCTCTTTGTGCACTCGCCCACTTGTAAAGAATATGGTGAAGAATCTGACCTTTTTTCCACATCGGTGCCTTTTTTGCACCACTGAACTCTCTGAACATGTACATTGGTCTTTGTAATGAGGGGTTTATGCACTGCAGTCCTACTGTATTATCCCTCTATGTGTAGTTGTTGACAGACTGTACTTGCAGACACAGTCTGACTACGTCCTGCACTGACATTCTCCATTACATGAGGAACAATTGCTCTTCTGTTTTTCCTTACATGCATCAGGCCCTTTGAATGTACTTTTTAACCACAATTTCTGACCAATATTTACTGTCTTTCCCATAGATTCAGATGCAGATGTCGTCACTGTTCTTAAAGCAACATGTAAACATTTTACCTTAAAATGACAGCATCAAAATCATTTTGATTGTAAACTGACTCTAATAGGGAGAATGGCGTCTCTGTCATTGCCTCTCTGGGTCTGGAATGCCTCCTATAGCGCTATGTAACTTTGGAGGATTGACCACGAGAACTCTTGTGAGAACTGCATAATGCTTTACAACACCAGGTCACACACCAAGAGCTATACATCTTCAGCTAGCTATAAGAAGAAGCTGGCTGGAAGAAGATGTCAGAAGAAGTGAGGAAGAGAAAAGGAGAGAGTGGTCGAGCAAGAGACCAGACAAGAGTAAATCCAGTTGCCAAAAGTCATCTAACCTCAGTCCTGTTTCAGGCTAGCATGCAGAGAAATATATTCATCTCACGCCAAACAGTGTGGTCAGTCTTTGTCAATCTTACAAAATAAGCCTAGCTATCTTGGCTAGCTTGTAATAAGTTGCACTGCCTAATTTACAGTGTGTGTAATATAGCCTATATCACGTCATCAACAACAATTTACTTGATTTCACACATTCTTCACATTCAAACACTAAGCAAACAATGTAAACCTATATGGGTTGAAATCGCAAGCAGTATTTCAGCAAAACTAAAACATTTATTATTTATTTTGCTGTTATTCTTTTTTGTCATGTTAGTGTTCATCTCTGATGTCACAATAAATAAAACCATGCAGAGTCATGTTTGTGTAAAATCCTGAAATATTACTCTACCTTGTCAGTCAACATAGTTCTTTCACTAATGATGTCGTATTTGCCAGTTCTGTATCTTTCAGCTTGTCAACAAATGCACAAGTACAGCTGTCTATGAGGGGGGCTCAAAGCACGATTTGTGTTTATGACAGGGGTGTAAAAGTGAATTACATTCTGCCACTGTAGGGGGACCCCAGTAGCAAAAAAAATACTAATTCTTCCATAATGCTACTGTAACACTAACCAGCTGAATGTTCTTTGTAACTTAAGCTCCTGCCATCTATGCCCCAATAACAAACCCTCTTTCAAAGTCACTTAGATCTTCCCCTTGCCTTTTTGATGCCAAACTGGCCCTGCTCAGGGTTTTTACACAAGCCATAGAGCATGGTAGACTTTTAACTGATTAACTGTATCATGTAATACACATATCTGATAGCCTGTGCATTGGTTATGATTCTTCACTCACTCACTTAAGTGTTTCCTTTAATTTGTCGCCCATCTATAAATTCATGTATATTCATCCATGTATAAATTCTACTATATCTACTTAGATATAGATGTATCTTAGGATGTGTTCTAAGAAGAAGAAGGCCACATAGGTATGACACAAATCTTTAATGGCAAAATCAATGTGTTTTCTTTAAGTAACTGTCTATGCTATGAAAGCAGTGTCACCACTGATCCCATTCATAACCTCACCAAGGGCCATTATTGTTAGAGATAGCAAGATATGCTTTAAGATTTCGCCTTAAAAATAAATGGCCTTTGCATGAAATCCATCAAGTTAAACCACAGTCACACAAATTGGCTTTAGGATTTTGGGCCTCACTTATCGTAAAGGAACGAGCATTAGAATGAGTAAGGAACTATCATACATATATCACTAAGAGGGTCCTACATTATCTATTAGACCCATTAACTCTGGCTTAGTTCATTTCTGTCATTAGCATGGCTGGGTCACACTGCTGACATTCATATCCTCGCATTACTCAGACTGCCAAGGCAAATAAACGCATAATCCAGCCCACTCTGTTAGTATTCTCCATTCGTAGAGGTGTTTAGATGTCTTGATAGGCTCTTAATACCCATTAATATCTTTAGAAGCTGCCTCTGTTTGAAGCCCATAACATTTCAGCAAAGGCCTTAGGGGTCATATTAAATAAATTAGATTCCTGAAATCAAGTCATTGATATTCAGAAAGGCTGATGCCACTGTGTTCCCATATGTCAAAATAATTTTTGCTTTGAATTAAGATAGAAATGTAAAAACTAAACACGACTAATGCAAGGGAAATGAAGAAAATAAGAGATGAAAATATATTTTGGCAACCTTTATTCATAGCCTAGAGGAATGTTACCGATACAGGTTTATGAACTAAACATTGATTTTTCATGCATGGCATGCTGTCAGAGACTTCATTAGATGATAGGATTTGTATTTATTCATTTTCTGGAGTAACAAGTCTCCTCATGAGGCTACAAATGACAAGAACACATAAACAATACCTGAGACACATTTGGTTTTTAACTAGAGCATCCAGTTTTAGTGCATTTCATATTTAAAAATGACCAGAAGGATTCTCATGAGAGCACTATAACTGACGGATGATTCCATCAACAAACCACTAACTGCCCTGTTTTAGTCTCCTCCACACAGCCAAAAACATTACACCATTTCAGATGGATTTATTTGTAATTTATTGTGTTACTCATTATAACTATGGGCAACCTTATTTCCAGTAAGATCCCAGATGTTAATATAATCTTCTTCACAGTAGCCATGAAATTCTATTGCTGCTTGTTTTGGGGGTCCCTCAGCTGAACTGTGCAATATATTTTTTCAATAACATTGGTGGAATATATTTTAATGGAAATGTGTAAATTACAAAACTAAAAGCAAATTGGATTTGAGTATGAAAGTCAATGATTTCAAAAGTTTGTTTGTTTTATTGTGTTTAAATGCTATTTTTATTGTAGCACATTTTTTGTTTGTACACATTGTTTGATATCAAGAAAGATGCAGTGGTCTGTCTGTTTATCTTTGTTGAGAGATGTGAATAGTTTTCAGAGCCAAGGGTTCTCTCCCTTTCACCCTTTATTGCTCACCAGCAGCTCAACAAAGAGTCACCAATTTTCACCCACTGAAAGCCAACAGTGCCATAGTTCATGTGATTTCCATTCTGCTGTCAGAAGGCCCACTATGTGGCCTGCAGAAAGAGGTTAATGAATAAGTGTCACTATTCTACCAATTCTCCACTCTATAATTTAGTTTCCATTTTGCAAGAAGAACTTGCCATGTCATCCATATAAAAGTATACAGCAGGACAAATAACATTACTCCATGTCCTCAGAGTAAAAATACAAAATTGGGCCTGTATCTGTAAGAGCACTCAGCACAAGTGACTGAGCCAGTGCATAATCAAAGCTAGGTACACACAGACTACATATGGTGCAATAACACAAGATAATGCAATACAGTACCAATACAAATACATCACAGTAAATACAGAGGACCCAGCTAACAACCAGCTCCTATTTTGGTCTGGATATTTTGGTCTGCTGAATATTATTACATGTAAAACTTTATGAATGTTACAAACAAGACTTCAATATGTTTTGAATTGACAAACAAAGGATATTCATCAACAAGCATACTTGGTCTATCCATTTTTGCAGAAACTGTTTAAAGCCATGTATACCAAAAACATATATTTAGCATGAATGTTTAGGATGTCCTAAAGTAGTTTTTGAGCTGCAGGAAGAGGGGAAAATAAAAAATCTCCAGCTAATATTGTCATGTTACCTGGCCTACCCAGATTGAACACGGGCCTTACCAAATCAAATGGGGAAAGAATATTTCTTAAGCCATTTTTTTTAAGATAATGAAATTTGATTGGTTTTCGGTGAGTGCTGTCATTGTATTATGGCCAATATAGTCTTAACGCTCTCCGCCAAGCTTCATCTTCTTTTCTCATCTCTCCAATCACTGCACAGCAACCACTGCTATCTGCATTTGTCTCAAGCCTTCAGTTCATTATTATGCACCAGTGTTTGAATCTGAAGCTCCAGTTGTGAGTTAAAGATGTAACTATGGTGTTTCAAAGGGAGATTCTGCCCTGTAAACTATGTCAATTTCTACTCATCCAAAGTTGGTACTTACAGTGCATTTTTACTTCAAAGGCTAACATGGGTTTTGTGAAAATGTCAAAGCAAACTCATATAAAGCAAAATCAGACTTTTTAAAGACCCACACCAAGTGAAACTTTGATTGGCTGCTAAAAGAAAATGAAACCAAAGAAACAAAGAAAACCAAAATTCTCAGAAACAGAGCTACAAATTTTAAGGAAAGAAGTTCTGACAGATTATAGTATATTGTTTGACAAAGACGCTGTTAGCTTTTAATTTAAGAAAAAAAAGTTTCTTTATCAAAAGAAAAGTTTGTATTATAAAAAAGACAAAAACGACATTAAAAATAAAAAAATATATATTATAACATTAAAAGTCTAATTTTAATTGTAGGAATTATATTTTAGTTTGTAAGATTTCATTTCTCAATTAAATAATTAAACAAAAACAACAACAACAAAAACAACAACAACAACAATAATAATAAAAATAATAATAATAAAAAATAATAATTTCATTACAAATAAAAATTGCTGATCAGGTTTAGGTTTGTGTTGTTTTTCCTCATTTTTGTACATTACAGTTTTCTGATTTTATCTCAGTCATGTCGTCTTTAATGGGCAAATGGGCCTGTTTCTACCTGACGCATGCTTTGTAGTGAAGGGTGCAGCAGTGTTTTTATATAAATCCAGTATTCTGGTTGATTGTTATTGTTTTGCATCACAGACCAACCAAAAAATGTATTTCTGTCTATGCCACTGGATCAAACGATAGCTACTATACTATAGCGACTATAGCGACTAACGAAAGAGACTATAGCTTGTTGTAATCCTTGATTGTTCTGGTGAGGTTGATGCATTTACTGTGTGAACTCTACCACACACTGCTGGAGAAGTGTCCTGCAACAGATTCGACAGAGCTCAGCTGTAGCACATATGAAGTTCAAGTTCTTCTCAAGTTCTTCTAAATTTTATATTCCATCTTGCTCTACTTGTAGGGTTTTAATGAAATGAAACTTTTTAAACATAAATTGTAATAAATTTATTGGATTTTTGGTTTCAGCTAACAACCTCTTCTCAAACTGTCTGTTTTTGAGCTAAAATGTACGACTGAGGCTTACTTTTCACCAGCTTCCTATTCAGATTTTCTGTTCCACATTAAATTGTACAACAGTTAACTGTAGCACCATTTAAGGTGGAATGGAAAATTCAGAAAAGAACCTGGTGAATAAGAAGCTAACTTCATTGTTTTTATGTTGTGCATAAATAGACCCATAGGGCCCAGGACCACCTGTAGCCCCAGGGCTTCCCAAGCAGGTTAATGCGCCCCTGTAGCTGCCGACTGAAAACTTGCTTAAGGGCAATGACAGGTTTGGAATTTAATGTAAGCCTGCTGTCACACTCTTCTTCAGAATCTGACCAAACCAGCTGCAGGTCAAATATCTTACAGAAGATATCTAATGTATCTGTTTCCTGTTTTTTATGTGCAAACGTAGAAATGTAGTAGTGGTTAGCTGCAACATAAAGAGCGTTGTTACTTAGCAACCAGTGCTCAGTGGAATGACACAGTTATTGTGAAAAAAATGTGTCGTTATTACAAATAACCTCACAGGTACAGCATTGCACAACATATCAGACTTTGCTGTTAGAACTAACTGTTGTAGCATACAAATCCAATTCCAAAAAAGGTGGGACAGTAGATAAAATGCAAATAAAAACAGAAGGCAGTGATTTATTAACATACTTGCACCTGTATTTGAATGAAAACAGTCCAAAGACAAGACTTGTAATGTTTTGTCTTTTCAACTTCATTGTTCTTGTAAATTCTAAAATTCATGCCTGCAGCACAATCTAAAAAAGTTGAGACAGTGGTAATATAAGACAAGGAACACTGTGAAATGTTCATAAAGCATCTTAAACAGGTGCTGCCACACGTTTGGGTATTAAAGGAACATCATGGAAAGGTCTAGTCCATATATGAGCAAGGATGGGTCAAAGCTCAGCACTTTGCCAAAAAATGCATCAGCAAACAATCCAACAGTTTAAAAATAATGTTCTTCAGCCAGGGATTGCTAGAATTTTGAGGATTACACTCTCTATGGTGCCTAATAACATCAAAACATTAAGGAAATCTGGAGAAATCTCTGTGCATAAAGGGCAAGGCCAAAAACCACAAATGAATGCCTGTGACGCTTGACTCCTCAGAGAGCATCAAAAACTGGCATGCTTCTGTAATGTCCATCACCACATGGGCTCGGGACACTGTTCATTGCTGCATCCACAAATGCAAGTTAAGACTACTATGCACAGAGGAAGCCATATATATTAGCAGTGCTAAGAAACACTGCTGACTTCTCTGGACTCAAGTTCATCTGAAATGGACTGATGCACAGTGGAAATGTGCTGAGATCTGACGAGTCCACCTTTCAAAAATTTATGGAAATAATGGTAACACTTTTGTTTTTTTACTGTTTTCAATTTAACACAGGTCAAACAGAATTTACTAACCACTGATATTTTTTAGTATTTCATAAATTGTCCTTTTTAGGAACTCTTTTGGAGTTGAGTTTGTACAAAATCACATCCTTACAACTTTTAAAACCATTCCTAAAAACATACTGTTCTTAGCTGGGGAGAGGGTATAAAACACTGAAGATATTGAATTTACATGTGTACATCGGTTCCACACAAATTAAATGTTACATAAATTCAAATGAAGTAAGTAAAATTGCTTACTAACACATAGTAGTTATGTTGGCAGGTTTCATTCATGTCGAGCCAATTTACATACTTGAAACATGTAAATCTTTTATCTTTAATCTTTAAAGTTTTTTTCAGTGCAGATAGTAAGATGTGAAGGAGAAAGAAAAGAAGCAAAAGAAGATAGACTTGAGTAAATTAACTGCAAATTATATGTAAATCATAACTGCACTGTAGCAAGTGATCCGTGGGTTACAGCTCACAACATAATAATAGGTTATATTGGCATTGAACTGTCCTTAAGTAGCAAATGTGGTCAGTCCAGAAAAAGAGGTTGTCAAGCCACAGATTTATCTGATGTAGTACAAATGTCCTGTTTTAGTCATCCATCATCCTTACCATGCTATCCATTCATTTTTTTATACAAACCTTCCCCCCAAAGAACACCCAACCTGACTCTTCTTCCTTATTGGCTTGTGATCTGGATAACACATCAGGGTTCCTGCACCAGCTATACAGCTGAACTTTGAATTGGATTTGGTTATATCTGCCAAGAGAGACCCAGACACTTCAGGCTTTTGTGTTCTATATATTGCTGACAAAATCCCATACAGAATCCAACATAATCCAGCCTTCCCCCAAAATGCCCCCTGTGCACTAGAACTTCAGGAACTGATTTCAGGGAGAAGATGGAGAGACAAATGGAACAATTGAATATCACCATGCCTGCGAACGTAGGCGAGGCGGCATGGCCGGCGCTGCCGGTAGCTGTTTTCACTTTGAGCACAATGGAGTTCAAGTGGCGGGTGCCCCGCTGTGAGAGAATTGTGCTAACAGACAGTGAATTTCCATCCCGAAATAATGATTCACACACCACCCACTTCAAAATGTGGTTCAGTATGTCGCTCTCCTTTCTAAGATGCGAAAACCGTTTAATGTATTTTCCTGCTTTAGTTTCTCTCTCTTAATAATGGGGCAGTAAGTTTGGGGATTTGACCTATTAACAGACTGCTAAATTTACTGTAAGTTATCAGTAATTCTGGTTATAAGTGCAGGAAATGAAGTGTATTTGTAATTATGGCTCTAAAAGTTGGTGACTCTCTGTATCTTTATTTAGATGCTTAACGAAGAGGAGAGCGAGGCATAGCCTAACATGTGGTAGAATGTAACATGGATATTTAGCATAGTTCAACAGGTTCAAGTAGAATGTACTTTTGGTCATGTTCTTGTATTCCCATAGCAGCGTCTTCTATGGAAGATTCAGCCTGAGGACTGATTTGGGAAATCACAGTAAAATTGTAACCATTAAAGATCACCGCTTAAGTGCATAAATCACAGACATTATACCTATGTTATTGTAATTACCATCTTGGTTGCTGTGATATAGCACCGTTTGAAGGATGTAAATAACTGAGTAAGAGTTTGCCAGGCTAAAGTACAACCTCCACACAACAAGATTAGTTCTAACTAAGCCTTCTACAGTAAGCAACGAGAGAACTCCCTACAGTTTTTGTTAACATTTTCATTTCCAGCAGAGATGTGTGTGTTGCTGGTATCAAGTATAGAGTAGTTTTTTTGTTTTTTTTTAGTGATTTAGCAAAAATCAAAATGTGTTAGGTTGTACCTCACTATGTCCTACTCTATGTATATTCCTTATCACATGGTTTTCATTGTGTTCCCTACAATATAATGTTTCTACACCCAGAAAGTGTCCAATAGTTCTGACATAAAAAAATGTAAATTTACACTGATATAGGTCAAGTTTGAGAGCTTCTTAATAGCCTGGATGTAACACTTGCCATCAAGTTGTATTTGCATCATGCTTTAGAGCTTTCACAGCCTCTGCCTTAGGCCTGAACCCATTATCTGAATATAAAGACAAATGAAAATACAGCTGGCAAGGCTAGATCATGTTGCATCCCTTATTCTCAGTGCTTTCTCTCCATCTCATTTGAGGAGTGAAACCTCATGGTGAAATAAAAGCAGTTTTGCAGGGGGAGTCCAATCCAGTGCAACCAAAAAAGTAGACAAGTATTTTTGTGTGTAACATTATATTTTTATGTGGTAGAAAGATGTATAAACTCAAACTCCACAAAATCCGTGCTCTTAGAGAGTTTCTCCCTTGGAGTCTTGGTTCCTCTCAGTGTTTCTTCATCATGCTCTTTCAGAGTTTTCCTTTTGAGTCTTGGTTCTTTTCAATGTTTTTTCCTCTTGCTCTTAAGGAGGTTTTCCTTTTGAGTCTTGGTTCCTCTGTGTTATTCTTCATCATGCTTTTTTAGAGTTTTCCTTTCCTTTTGAATCTTGGTTCCTCTCAGAGTTTCTTTCTCATGCTGTTAGGGACTTTCCCCTTGTGAGTCTGGGTCCTCTTAGAGTTTCCTCCTCATGCTGTAAGGGAGTCTTGATTGCTCTCATTGGTTCTTCCTCATGCTCTTAGGAAGGTTTTTATTTCAAGTCTTGGTTCTTTTCATTGGTTCTTCTTTATGCTCTTAGGATATTTTTCTTGACAGTTTTTAGCTTTGGCAACACTCATCAGGGATCAAGGCCCAGATTTCTGGAAAGTTGCTTTGGGACAATGTCTAGACATGAAATTAAATGGAATTCTATGACCCCTTGCATGTACCCTTGTATCCATGCATCAACCCTTGCATGTGACGATTCATCAATGAAAGTGTCCATAAATAAAGATGCAGTTGTAACACCTGATGAAAATATAATCTTTCTAAAATGTCAGCCAGTTCCATTGTTTGTCAGTATACTGCATAATGCCCATTGCTGTATAAGAGTGTAAGAGTGGAGCCATGGCTATGGAACAAAGGTAAAACCAAATAGAATATAAAAAAACACAACAGTTTTTATAAGAGCATAAAGTTTAAAGTTAGTAAACTTTAAAGTTATGTACAGTATAAAGTTAGTAACAAATGACACATAAAATATGGCAAAGGGGCTACAGCTGGAGCTCAACAGCACTGGAGTAAGTGAATGAGTGCTGCTGCTGGAAGGGCAGTAATGAGGGTCAGGTGTGGGTCATAAATTGGCAGCACCTGCTGGACACTTGTCACTAAAATACAGAGGAAATGTACTCTGCATTCAGGTGCCCAAAGAAAACCTGGTATTTTCATTCGCCATAGCATAATGGGAAATGGAAGTCATTTACTAGGTTAAAATTACTGTTCTATGATTTTTCATATACTGAAATATCCTCCCTTCTTTGCTCAAGCATAACTGCAAGAGAGGGAAAGTTATGCAGCATGTTGTTAGTAACTAATAAAAATATGCTTGTAAATTGTTACTGTCATATAAAACCTCTTCACATTTTTCACACCAGCTCATGACAGCTGCCCTTTGATGAATGAGGTGACGATGAATGGACCAATAGCAAAGGTCAAAAAAAACTTGGAATCCAATCTTGTTACATTAACATACATACTTAAAGTTACATTTGTTCCCTTCTATAAATAAACCTGTTGAAAGACATGAGATTTTAGTATGACAGCAGTGATATGTAATTAAAGATATTGCAAAAAAATGAAAGTCTTTAGCCATGACTCTTATACATGCAGTTGTGAGCAAGGCAATACATGTCACATCTTGTAGTGTCACCATTTCCTTACATTTCTATCTCCAATGTAAAGGAAGGAGGAACAAGTTATAATATAGTAAGAAAGAAAGTAAGAAATGTTTAGATGTGCTTCTATGTAACATCCACAGAGCTTCATAAGTAAATCAAACTCATTCTATACTTCTGCTTTACAAAAGTATTCAATTTCTATAACAGTCATCATATTCGTCTGGATTATAAAAGACACTTTGATATTTTGCGCTGTGCCATATTTTATTTCAAAAGACTGACCCTGAAAATAAATTTGGTTAACGTACACATTGATTTTATGTAAGAAAATATTCTGTGACAAGAAATACTAACTGAAAAATGCTGTTTGCATAAGTGTTCAACCCCTTTGCTGTAGAAGCCCCAAGTTTACACAGATGAAAGATGCCCTAACATATACACAACTGGCTAACAATTGGCCTCTAACTGTTCATCTTTTATGGATAAAAAGGTCAGACTGTGAATCTGAAGGAAAACTGTGAAAATGAAGATCAAAGAGCATTCTAAATCAGGAATAAAGTTATATGCATGCAGAAGGTAATAATTGGCAACAAAAAAAGTCTGGATAAAATGTGAGATAAGGTTTTGTGGTCAGATGAAATGAAAATGCTATCTGTAGCACAAACCTGCCCATTAATCAACAAACACCATCACAACAGTGAAGTATGGGGGTGGTAGTATCATGTAGTGGGGATCCTTTTCTTCAGTGGGGAACACACATTTTGTGAAGGACGGATGGACAGTGCAAATTGCAGAGAGATAATGCAAAACACCCTGCTTTAGTCTGCTAAAGAACTAAAACTTGGGAATAACTTCAACCAACAGGACAATGATTCCAAGCACAAAGCCAGACAAACAGGAGTAGATGAGCAACAAGAAGGTGAAGGTTCTATAATAACTAAGTCCAATCCAATCAAGAGTCTGAGGCACTATTTGAAAATTGTGGTCCACAAGTGCCATCCAACCAACCGTTTTTTGTTTTTTTTTTTAATTAAACTAAATTAAAAATTTGCTTTGTTGGATTATTAAACTGTAGAATGTTATGAATTATGAGTAGCAAACTACCAAAAAAATATTTATAAGCTATTATTAATGATTGGGTTTCCATAATTTAAAATAATTAAATGGCAAATGGTTAAAAATGAAAATAGTAGAGCTTATTCATGAATATGTAACAGTGACAGTCAACTCCAGGATTATTGCCACCCTTCATGAAAACGAAATAAAATCTTATTTTTTAAAATAAATCACACATGCTATATTTCTTTTGGAACAAGTTTCTTTAGTAACACTTTTTTTTAAACATAGGTCTCAAAATATTGGAACCCTCATTATTAATATTGGTGAAGTCTTCCCTGGCAAATATAATTTCACTGAGCCACCTTCTGTAATGCTTAATAAGATTTGGATAATACTGTTGAGGGATGATGGACTACTGGTCCATGCAGAACATTTCTAGTCTTCGCTTGTGGTCTGCCCTCCTCAATACACACCACAGGCTTTCAGTTAAGTTTAAATATGGAGAATGAGAGGGGCACTGTGAAACTTTTTTGTGTTCCTACAATTCTGTGTGGATTTTGATGCATGTTTAGGGTCATTATCTTGCTGAGATCTCTTGGCATTTAGTGGAGCTCATTATGCCATTGATTTTCACAAGAGCCCCTGGACCACTATCAGCAAAACAGCCCCAAAACATAAATGATCCACCACCATATTTGACAGTGGGTATCAGGTGCTTTGCTTTGTATGTGGTACCTTTTTTCACCAAATGTGATGATGGTGTGCATGACCAGGAAGTAAAATTTTTGTCTCATCTGACCAGATTACATGAATCTATCTGTAGTTCCGATGTCATTTAGCAAAGTTTAGGCACTGCTTTTTGTGGCTTTCTCTTAGGACAGGCTTCTTTAATTGAACTCTTCCAAACAAGGAAGTGTCTGACAGTGGATTTTGAAAACCTCAAGGTTCAACTAAACTGTGCAGTTATGAACCTGTCATCTTTTGGTTCCTCCTTACCTCTCTTACTTTCCTCTTCACTGTATGTGGGGGCAGTAAATGATCATAAACAACAATGAAGTTCCTGGAGGACTAGAAGCAATAGAAAGACAAAGGACACAAATTCCTTTTGTTTTATTTAAAATATTTAAATAAAAATTTTGCCCCATATGTTTCTGAAATAATACATGCTTTTTAAAATAAAATATTTTTAGAGGCCTGTTAGTATGAAATGTTACCAATGTATCTTGTTCAACCCAACTCTGTTATTTACCATTTGAGTTACAACAATAAAAAATAACACTCATTATAGTGTGTGTGTTACCGTAACTATTAACCCTTATAAGTTATCAATTTTGTTTTGCTATAATATTCAAATGTAATTATGTGACTACATATTGATTATATATTTCTTTAACATGGCAAAAATGTAAAGGATGTTTATTTTATGATTATGAAATATCTCTTTTACTTACAAACACAAATGTGGTATAGAATGAAAATGTAGAATCTGAATTTTCTGCAGAAGTTCTCCACTCAGCTACACATGAGAAATAATTAAAGTCAAATTACACTATGCCTTTGTGACTTAGTTACACAGTTTATAACTGCGTATTAATGACTGGAACCATATAACACTGTACAGATGTTTACAATCTGAAAGTGAAGCTGAAGCACATCTTACCCCTGCATATACAGAGTGATGGACAGGTTCTTCATGATGAAGTTGAAATTCCACTGTCAGACCAGATACAGTAACACAGCTGTGACCTTTTCTTCCCCTTTAGACTCCTGTAAGCCCTCTCGGCGCATGGTGTAAGAGAGTTGTTAGCATAGCAAAACTGTCACAGTGCGGCCATTGTGAGGCCTGTTGACACGGGAAAGCCTCAGAGTATGCTGACAGAGAGACATCTTCACAAGGTTGCTAAACGAATGTAAAAATCCATACTTCATGAGCCACACTCTCGTCAATAGCGTCTGACATTTATTGCAGGCTCCGGACGGAGTGGCGTTCTTTCCGAGGAGAGAGTTAGTGTTCATCCAAGATTTTAAATCAATAAAGGCAGGAAGCTTTCTCGGCAAGCGATGACAGGACATCTTTGCTGTGGCAACAGGTGCAGCTACAGAGTTGCAACATCCTGACTGCTCGCTTCCTGTCTGAGGACTCAATAAGATGGTACACAGAATGCACAGAGTTGGGCAAGATACTTTCAAAAAATAGTGATGGCTAAATACTGAATACCCCGTCTTAAATGTATTCAGTAATGTATTCCATTGTGATACATAAAGAATTAACATATTTAGAAAACATTCAGAATACATTTATTTAGAATTATGTGAAAAGGCACATATAAACAAGGGCATAGCCAGAGGGGTAGCCTGGGCCACCCTCCCATGAAGAATGGCCAGCCCAGCTAAACAAAGTGAGACAGTCATTTGTCAATGTAGCAGTCACCACAGAAAATGATAAGTTCAAATTATATAATAATAAATTAAAATTTATAGCGCCTTTCTCATACCCAAGGTCGCTTTACAGAGGCAGAAAAAAAGCCTTCAGTGAGCAGAAGAATGAAAGTGCTGAGTAAAGAGGTATGTTTTAAGCTAAGCTTTGAAGGAGGAAAGTGAGGGACAATCACAAAGAGATTGCGGTAATATGTTCCATAGTTTGGGGCCATGATGCTGAAAGGCCTGCCCCTAACAGTGACCAATCTAAATTTTGGGACAGATAAATGACCTGTGTCAGAGGATCTAAGTGTTTGGGCAGGGCAGTATGGGTGCATGAGCTCGGCTAACCAGGCTGGCGCTAGACCATGTAAGCATTTGTATGTTAGCAGACGTTTAAACTAGATATGAACCATGACAGGTAGCCAGTGTAAGCGACATAGAACTGGTGTGATATGAGCTGATGTGAGTGAGAGAGTATTCTAGTAGTTCAGTTTTGCAAATACTGAAGAGAACGGATAGTTTTGTATGGGACACCAATGAGAAGGGAGTTGTTGTAGAGGGATGATATGAAAGCATAAAGCAGAGTTCTAGTATCTTTCATGGAGCACAAGAAGGTTTTGACCAAAGCCCTAATATAAGGTTTGAAGGAAGCACAGGATCAAAAAGTACACCTAAGTTACGGACTACTGTTGAACGACTTACAGTCACACTGTCGAAGTGTGAAGTCAGTGGAATTTGCTATCACAGACTTAAAGCCAATGAGTTAAAGTTTTTCAGTTTTATCAGTGTTTAGCTTCAGAAAGTTACTCTGTATCCATTGTCTAAGGTCTTGAATACAAGATATTAGGGCATAGGGGTGGCAGGTTAGTGGTAGTGTTGGTGCTGACAAAGATCTAAATATCATCAGGATTACAATAAAAATGAAGTCAATGATAGCGGATAATCTGAGAGGTAAAATATAGATTATGAAGTAGTAGAGGGCCAAGGACTGATCCCTGGGGGACACTTTGTGTAACAGCACTGATAGCAGAATTGTGCTTACCAAGGGCAACAAAGTGAAGTCTATTAGTGATACAGGATACAAACCAGGCAAGGGCAGTGTCAGTAATGCCAATAGCTGAAAAGTGGGAAATCAGTATGTCATGATTAGTGGTGTCAATTGCAGCACTTAGACCCAAGAGGAGCAGAATATTGATATATTGAATCAGTAGAAAGGAGATCATTAAGAACCCATAAAGGTGCTGTGTTTAGGTGCTATGCATTGTATGGAAGGAAAGGATTGGAAAGGTTCAAACAGATCATTGTTTATCAAAAAAGACTGCAATTGAGAAGCTACAACCCTTTCTAACAGTTTGGTGAAAAAGGGCAGATTAGAAATTAGACAATAGTGTTCACGACTGGCTGTATCCAGACCAGGTTTCTTGAGGATGGAGGAGATAGCAGAGGTTTTAAGGACAGTGGGGACATAACCTGAAGCAAGAGATGTGTTAATAAAATGACAGATAGGGTCAGAGATAACAGAGACGTTCTGAAAGAGGTTCAACAGCTGAGTTGAGAGATGTTATTATAGACAGTTGTTGAAGAGGTTAAGGGCAAATGTTGGTAGATTTTACTAATTTTGTCTGAGAAAAATCTATGGAAGGCTTTACATTGGTGAACAGCACAGGGAAGGGTAGGAAAGGGAAGGGTGAAGAAGTTTATTGAAGGTAAAGAAAAGTATTTTGGGCTTAGTACCATTAATGACAGATGAAATATACAGTGAACGGGCAGCATTTAAAGCAGCTCTATATATAAGCATATGGTCTGAGTATGCTAATGCATGAACAATGAGACCAAGGCACTCTAAACGTCTACCTGTGTTTTTTTTTTTTAAAGCACAGAGTTCACAAGGGTAAACCGTGAGGAGGAATGACCAGAGGAACCAGTCTAGTCTACAGAGGGGCTAGCTGGTCAAGTATATTCGATATGGTGCCTTTAAACAGAGGCAGAACGTCATCAGGACAAGAGAGTTGATAAATAGAGGAGAGGGGAGAAGACTGAAGAAGAGCAGAAAAAGTGTGAGAATCAACGGCCTTGAAATTGCAGAAAGAGACTGACGATTAAACCCAAGGGCGAGAGAATGAAATGTTAGTGGTAGCTTCAATGAGCTTGTGGTCAGAAACACTAACAAGAGAACCAGAAAGAGAGGTGACAAGCAGACCAGTAGAGCAGATTAAATCCAGTGTGTTGCTGTGTGAATGAGTGGGAAAGTCAACATGTTGCATCAAGCTAAAACAGTTAAGCACAGACAAAAGCTCAGTTGATCATGGACAGTCAGTGTCAACATGGATATTAAATTCCTCAAGCACAATCATAGCTGGACTCACAGAGCTGGCTAGAGTGAGTAATTCACTAAACTCTAACAGAAAGTTTGAAGAAGATTTGGGCGGTAAATTAACAGAAACAGCACAGGAACCGAACCAACTAGTTTCAGGGCCATAAATTCAAAAGATGTAACCTTATGAAACTCACAAAGGTTAATTGTGAACGTTCTATTAAAGACAACAGCCAGATCACCACCTTTTCTTTGGGACCTAGGCTTAGCTAGATAAACATAGCCATTAGGTATATTGAGTTGGAGGTAATCTCCAGGTTTCTGCCATGTCTCAGAAAGAAAAAACATGCTAAAGCTGTTCTGGACAACAAGGTCATTTAGTATAGAAGCTTTGTCCATTGTAGAACAACAGCTGAGCAATGCAAGCTTGAGTCTGTAAGACGTTCTGGAGTTGTTTGGGGTGGGCAGTGAAGTGGAGCGAGGCAGAGAGTGAAGGACATCAAAGTTGATTGAGTGCTGGAAGGGAAGGTAATTTTTTGGTTCCATCCATTTGTCCAGATAGCAGAGTCTGATGCGTAATAGACAGTGAGTCGATTTCTGGAGGAGCGGTGGACATGCAAGGGTGACGAGTGATGCCAAGTGACTGGCATGTCATGTACGTAGCAGAGTCCAGACCATAATGAAAGGTAAAACTGCATAGTTGTGCTGGCGTGTAGCAAAATCCCACAACCCAGCAGTGACAAACCAGTAAACCAGCCACAGTTACACTGTAGCCAAAAAGGAGGACAAAAAAGACATCCAGTAGCAACCATGGTAAACCTCTGTGTAGTAGCAAGAACAGGAAAGCAAGTCAATTGGAATGTCCAAACGTCAGTACAAAGCTCTGCTGAGCATCATCATTGAGCATCAACTACTCACCGTGCCATATTAGCCAACCCGCTAAGCCAAACACCAATGAGCCAAAGGACGTGTAAAGCAACCATACTGATCAACGACTGACAGCCAGCAACTTGAAGGGCGAGTAAAGACTCACTTAACAAAGAAGCAGCCAAAGGTACAGGACCACGAGAAGAGAGCTCACAACATAAAGGGAGGTAAAGTTGGGAGCACAACCGAAAGAGAGGCAAGGAGAGTAAAACTTGCAAGAAATGAATCCAAAAGAATCACAAAGCAAAAAGAAAAGTCAGTCAAGAAAAAACAGAGACAGGGGGAGGCTGCAAAACAAAAGGTAGAAAGTAAATAATCCAGAGAGAAGTGGCAGCAACAAACATGCACAACGTACAGAAAAAAGAGAGATGATGAGAAAATTTCTGCTACTTTGTGCTGATGGTTTTACAGAGAAAGTCTGCCATCACGCCAGTTACAAATCAGTTATGATCTGACGCTGCATTCAGTAATCAGTGTATTTCAAAGGTCAGTGAACACTGCTCAAAATCAAAACATTATTCTCATTCACTTTGCTTAAGGTAGCAGCTAACACTGGCTTACTACAGTAGGAAAATGTTTAAAAGTACCTAAATAAATCACTACATCAGTGTAAAAAAATTTGGCTTAAAAAAAATCTTTCCCTATTTGATTGAGTAGGCCTGTGATGAATCTGGGTGGATCCAGGCATTACAGGGAGAATAAATGTTTAATTAAAAAAAATTGATGCCAATTAAAGGCCCTAAATGACTTGAGGACCCTGGGCTTCAGACCAGGTAAGCCTGGGCATTAAATCAACCCTGAGTTTGGTAAACGTTTAACATTAGCTGATGAACTAGTTTGTGTTTTTGCAACTGTGAGTGACAAGCAACATTATGTTGACTGAGAAACATTTCTCCATTAAGTATTTCTCAGATAGAAGATGGGACACAGTTCGACGTCTCGTTTTTTGCTGAAGCTTTTGAGTTTCGTATATTTGCATCGTTAGAGTTTACCTAGACAGACTTGGCACAAAGTGAAAGTGAAAGCAAATTCATTTTTCTCTTTCTTGGGTCTATTCCCACTGAAGTGAATTGCCTTTTTCGCCAGACAGATTTTACTCGCCTGTGACCACAGGTTAAGCGTGAGGTAGGAAGTCCTAAGTAACAGGTAATTATTTTGGGTGGCATGATAGTGAGTTCCATGTAAGTTTAACAAAATGACACAAGTACGTTTACATGCACTTAATATTCTGATAACTGCAGAAAATCAGATTTTGTCAGTAATCCGAACCACATGTTTACATGCACTTGAGTAATCAGACAATGGGAAACTCCAGGTTTACATGAGTCAGACAGTGTCAGATTTTTACTTTGCAACCAGCCAAAAAACTCACAGATGTGATGTAAACATAACGTAAAACTCAAACTTCATGCTGTGGCTTTTTTTTAAACATTGTGCCACTTTACCTGAAAATATGAACATTTATCATCTAGAAAATGAAGAATATTTAAATCCTTTATTTTGTGTTTGGTTTCAGCGCTGCTCCAAAAGTATTTTGCTGCCATCTCACGACATCGCTGCTTGCTTATTTCTGGTACCACCATCTGCTCTCACACAAGCGCAGACTGAGAAATCCGAAAGAAAGCTGAGTACGAGTATACATGCACTGAGATACCCGATTATTGAGCTAAAATCCAGCTCTCTTTATCTGATTTTTTCATAGGATTTTTAGATCAGAGAATGGTGTTTACATGACCATTTGAATAATCGGATAACTGCAGAAATCTGATTATGATCAGATTATTGAGTGCATGTAAACACACTCATTGATTACAATGAAATGCCTAACTTGAATAAAGGTTACAAAAAACTCTACTTTCTCTGTCTCTGAGCACAAATAACCGCAGCCATGTTAATATTAAAATAAGACATTAAATAACCTGCAGTCAGTATTTACTGTCAGTTTTGGTAAATCAGAATAAGTGCTTCATTATAATAATAGTTTCTCCTTAGTATTTAGAGAAACTCCTCTAAATGCATACACAATGCAGCAAAAGCACAAAAGAAAGTAACCACCTCTTTGACCTTTTCATGGACGCTAATGTACCACTGTGCCTGTGTAATAAATTGCTACAGCCAGTTTTTAAGGCCAAAATGGAGTTTGCGTGGCAAAATGTTCATTCATTTGCCCCTTTAAAGGCTCTCTACACATGTCTAAACAGCTTGGTAGCCTGACTCTGTACCCCTATTCTGTTTCCTCTCTTGTTGAAGTCTAACTTGCATATCAGTTGAATTTGATTTTACACATATTAACCATAGAGAAGACTGTTATTAAGCAAAGCTAGCAGGGGGTGATCAAATCTCCATCACACACGCTTTCTGAAAACATGTTCAACACGGTCCAATAATGCACAACCTTTTTTACATCACTTTCTGAATTTAAAATGAGCCTCATGCCCAAGTGGCTTGTCCTCATTCATAGCGTTCCATCAGCCACTCGATTCTGATCACAACACAGCCTCTGATTAGCTGCTTTGGAGTGTTTATTAGAAAAGTGGGCTGTGTTCTCCAATACAAACAAACCTAATTAAAGCTGTGGCCCTTAAGTCATGGGCCGTGGCATTAGCCATAGTTTCTTACTGATTATTCACTAATATTACATCATTTATTCTAATCAAGGATTTTCAATTACTGGCTTTAATTTCAATTTATAATTTACTATAATACAATTTTAGAAACACTCGGCGTCTCTGTAGTGCATCTGAATGAGTTCCCGACTCTCTGGACGCATCTTCATAATATTCTGCCAGCGCGGTTTTATTATGAAATGTTTTTTTGTGTTTTTTTCCCCTGTCGCTGTGCACTTAGCACGTACAAAGCTGCGATGCAGTGACACCTGTCAGAATCTCACACTGCACTTAACAGTCTGTCCTCATGCACAACATGGCAATGTATTCCTATTAGCAACCTTTTGTTAGGTTATCACAGGCATTGTTTACTTCAAATACTTCCCACAGTACTGCATTACTTATTCATTTGCTTCAGCTGTTTGGTGAGCTAGCAGGAAGGCCTTGTGCAAGCCAGGCGGTGCTGATAAAGTTCAATATCATATTTTTTTCAAATGTATATCACATTAGATGACATTTAAGTTTGCACTAGCTTTTTAAGGAATTTGTGGCTATTTATGTCATTTAATCTGCTCTTCTCCATTAATCACGTATGTTTCAATGCTGTGGCTGCACTTATTTGATAGGTAAAGCCAAAAAAAGTGTCAAATTTTATTTAGTTTGTTACAAACTACCTTTCTGAACAAGAAAACACATGAATAGAAATATGTCACACATCAGTGATGTTTTATCATCACCCTGATTAAACAAATCAATAATAAACTTATTCACAGTGCTTCTATCAATAAATGGAGCCTCTTGCATCTTTTATGCAGTGATAGAAAACACAGTAGCACACAGAAAGCTCCAAATCTACATGCTAACCCGTTTCCCTCTGACATCCATGCGCTGTGTCTCCTCTGGAGGCAGATTTAAACGAGTTTAAAGGACCATCGCCAAAGTCTCAGAATGGACTGCCAGCGTAGCTCTCAGTTTAATAGGGTGAACAATGCAGGTGCTCTATGCTAAAAGAAGGTCTCAAAACAGTGCCAGAAATAACTGAAGGCAAAGGGCAAAAATGTTTCCAAAAATCTGTAGCATTTTTGCTCATTAAAACATAAAAACAAATGCAAAATTGCCCGTAAAATAACATTTTAAAAATAAATAAATATGAATTAACTTCAAAATGTAATAAATGTGAATCACTGCCACTATGATACTAATAAAATAGCCAACTATGTTTAATGGAATGCTGCTGCTGCAAAGAATGTCTAAATTCAAGGGCTTCCACCTTTCCGGTTCTGTATTTTCATATCATGGATCCAGCTGTACTGACAGGGTTGTCTTTGCTAGGGCTCTGTAGCATTTTCCAACTGAGTGTGGTTTAGTGATTGATTTACAGTTATCCCTGAGAACTTTAGGAAGTTTCGCCATCATTCCTACTTGTTGCGTGAAATGTTTCCAACCAAATACCACCATGTTTTATAATACATACATACATACATACATACATCATCTAAACCGCTTATCCTTCTGGGTCGCGGTGGGGTGCTGGAGCCTATCCCAGCTGTCATTGGGCGGAAGGCAGGATACACCCTGGACAGGTCGCCAGTCCATCGCAGGGCAGACAGACAGACATACACATTCACACACACACACACCTAGGGGCAATTCAGCATGTCCAATCAGCCTGACTGCATGTTTTTGGACTGTGGGAGGAAACCGGAGTACCCGGAGGAAACCCACGCAGACATGGGGAGAACATGCAAACTCCAAACAGAAATGACCCTGGTCGCCCGGCCGGGAATCGAACCCAGGCCATTCTTGCTGTGAGGCGACAGCGCTACCCACTACACCACCGTGCTGCCCCATGTTTTATAATGAAACGTGCAATTTGCATGACAACATGTGTTTATTTTTTGCAGCGTTAATACGTAGAACTTTATTTTTACAAATTTACAGTGGGGGCCAAAAGTCTGAGATCACACAGAAATAAGGCGTTTATAAATAAGAGGACATTTTAGAATAAAAAACAAAGAAAAGTTGTGACTTTTAAAATGAATAAGAAATATTCAAGATTCTATTTCTAAGCTGTTATTCAAACTAAAGCAAATTTGTGACTGAAGTCTTTGTGCAAAAAGGACAGAATATTTTCCTTTGAAATATAGGACAGGTGGATTTGATCTACTCATCAGAGGCCTTAACACAAACTTGTGGAGTCATTAAAGCAAAAGGAGGACAGATCAAATACTAAGAAAATTATACAAATTCAAATGTTCTACTGTTCATTCCAATTGTTATGCTAATAGAAGAAGTTGTAATGAAAGCCTTGTTTATTAAATTAGAAAGGAATGCAGTAAACAGTGACCTCAGACTTAAGTTAAGATCTGACAGGTCAAGATAGATTCTTCACAAATTTGTATTACAGAAGTAAATCTTATCTTAATTTAGGAATCTTATCTTACAGCATCTTATCTGAAGTCAGGAAATCTTAAACAACTCGATTGAGATTGACAATCAACCTTTATGTCTGTTACCTAGCAACCAACCATAGGCGCACAGATGAAACGTAAACATGTAATCAAAATAATTAAGTTACTTAGTCAGACGGTAGTGATGTGAAAAATGGTCAAACAAACCTGAAGAGTGATAAACTTAAAGTTAAGAATATTGTGACAGCGCTTCAAGCTGTTCATCAGAGTGTCGCTGCTCCTCAGTTTCAGTTTCAGTTTCTCAGAAACACTTTAGCCAAGCATGCTAACATCATTTCTCTAACAAACAGACATATGTTCAGCTCTGTCTCCTCATTATTCACCACCATCACTGTAATATTTTTTCTGAGAGTTTTCATCAACATTAACGCACGAAGGTAATAAGAAGGAGCAGTGGAGATTGTATCTGCAGCGTCTGGGGTTTTAAAAATGCTGTTAGAGAAAAAACTCGCAAGTCAAAGCACCATTTTCAGTGTAGATAAATGTAACATAATTATGCTAGTTATAGTGAACTGTGCTGCCTGTCACTGCATAAACTGATAGAAAGTAGTGGTTAAAACAGAAGTTAAGACAGCTCTGGTTGTCTTAAAGTTAGGATCGCATTTAGGAAATGTTGTCTATGTTTCTGTAACACTGTTTTCTAATCTGGAGTTAGGATAAGATTATGAACTTAAGAACTGTTGTTCTGTAATAGCTTCTGTTCTAAATTCAGTCCTCGCTGAAGTTGTCAAAATAAGTTTTTAAAGTTAATAAGTTTCTGTAATGTGGCCCCAGGTGCATATTTAAAATTTTGTTTCTTATTTTTTTTTTAATATATCTTTGTTTATGCTTATTAATAAAGACTATTGTTCATGTTCATAAGTACAAAGTCAAAAGACATTATGTGTGTTTAAAGTGGATAAATACACTTATAAATACATTTATTAAATAAGAAAAACAAAAGTGTCTGAACACTTATTTCTCCTCACTGTAGAAAGAAATCGATACACTGTAGGAGTCTCTGCTGATTAAATGTATAGTTAATATTCTTCTGAAACATTAGTTGTTCAATTTTTGCCCCAGTGTCTCATAACGGAGCGGAATACTTATCTAGACGATATATCGGTCAGCTCTAACCACAGAGCATAAGTGACGTCCATTCACTACTCATTTAAAGAACAAACACAGATATCATTTGCAAGCCAGACATAAGTAATCCATCAAACCGAAAGATGCTTGTCTGTTGGGTTGTTCCTCTTTAATTCCTTGTAGGTTGGATGCCTGCCCTCCACTGCAGATTAAAGGCGGATATATTCATGAGATTGTGTTGTTTTTTAGATTTTTTTTTTCTTCTTTCCTGTTCTGACAAGCTCAGAAGACTTTGAATTTCATTCTTCGTGGAGGGTCACTGAATTTTTGACCGGCCTTCATACAAGGTAGCACAGTGCTGTGGATCATATATTCTGTATTTTCTGAATCACTGGAGCTGCGCGCAGTAGCATTCCTGATGTGTGTGTATCTGCTTCTTGCTGATTCTCAGCGTGTGAGGTCAGGGAAGGGGCCACTTTTCCAGTCGTTACCCCACAAAGGTTAGCAGAATATTGAGCATTTATGTCAACTGCTTTGCGTTCACTCCGTCAGCATGATAAAGACTCTGGGCTGAGCATTGTAATGGCCATCACACTATAAACTACACTATACCATACATATAAAAAATAATACCCAAATCCTTATGATTTTGCCAATGCATATCAGCTATCACATGCACATACATAGAGAACTGAGGTCTAAGGTTTTTTATTTTTTTTTACCACATAGAAAATGAATGCAGTATCTCACTATTACAGTCTTGATTTTTTTTAATTTAGTTAGTTTTTGCTCTTTTTAGTGGGGTGGAGAGGCAACAGCTTTTGTTTATTGCTGGGGCTTGCAGAAGAACACATTATTAACTGGCTAGTTCCCCAAAGTGCAACACAAACCTACACAGTGAAACAGAGACAGGGCAATAATTCAGGACTGGGCAGGTTTATGTGAAGACATTTTGGGAAGGCAGGGGCTCAAGAGTATAAAAAGGGCAACAGAAATGTAAATTCAAACAAGCATAGTATTAAAGTCCAAAGAAACACAGTGTAAAATATTAAAAATGTTTGTTTTTTGTGGAGGTATTACATTAAACATCTAGCAAAATAAAAACGAAAAAAACAAGACAACATAATAAAACACTGCTTAAATGGAACTATTATGCTTTTCCACTTCTTCCCTTTACCTTTAGTGTGATAATGGTCTGCAAAGTTACAAAGCTCAAAGTACACACGAGAGGCAGTAACTCTGTCCCACAAAAGCTACTTTTCTCAGCCTCCTGAAATGCCTTGTTGAAATTCCAGCCCATTTCCTTTGTTACAAGATGACACAGTCTCATTACAATCCTTATTTTCTTATTACAATTCTTATTTCTGAGGCTTGGCACGGCCTCAAACAACATACTGGAGGCCGGAAAGAGTTTGTTCAGTTTTGTAGCCATGTTGAGAAGACGCTGACCTGACGTTCAGGATCGGACTCTGGCTCAAACTGATACGGCAGAACCGTTACAGCTTCTCAGGAGAGAAGAGTCTGACTACAGACTGCACGACAGGGGCAGAAGGTGTGGGGCAGAACCACTATGGCGGCTGGCTAAACAGAACAGAGTGGGTGAGCTGACCAATCAGAGCACGCTAGGCTCATCGGGAGGCGGGGCTGAAAGACACAGGAGCTCTAACAGAACATTTCAGACAGATGGTGAATAGAGATGTACAGTATGAGAAAAGTAATGTGTTTTTGGAACACTGAAGTATGTACATTTATTATATAATTTCATTATAGAATATATTTATGAACACTGAAAATGAGCATTATAGGTCCCCTTTAAAAACGCTGATCAGAGCTGAGAACTGCCTGGACAAGGCCCAAATATTCTAATGAGCACACTTGATTGGCATCCCTCAGTCCAACACCCCCAGCCTGCCACACCACCAAGAGCTAAAGGGCTAAACACAACAGTGTGAGTGAAGCAGGAAGAAATCCAGGGAATGCTGGCATGGCTGGTTGAATGAAAGGGCAGACGACAGGCAGACAGGTGAGCTAGCTTGATAGATCAATAATGCTGGCTAGGTTAGCTTTCACTCAGTTGTTAGCTTTCACAGCACATTTTTCCAACTTGAACACTGTAGGTGAACTTTGTTAAAGATGGGGGGGGACCTTCTAACGGATGGCTGCTTAGATCTGGGCGCCGTTCCCACCGTCGGAAATATATCATTTTATTCCAGGGACAGACTGTTGTTTTTTATTTTATTCAACGCCTAAAGTGTTGAAGACATGTCTAAATCGCAAGAAAGTCGAGATTTTCCGCTCTTTAATGCCTCACGGCCTCAACGCACCAGCACTGCTAAGAAGAAGAGCCTCGACGAACATGGCGACTCTAGCCAAAACGACCCAGTGCTAACCGAAATGCGAGAAATTAGCTCTCGACTTGGATTAATCGACTCTCGGCTGGACAGCATCGACACGCGCCTCAATACCATCGGTAGCTCCATATCCACACTGCAGGAATCGCTGGTCACTTTAACAGAGAGAGTTTCCTCTAATGAAGCCCGCCTGTCTGAAGCCGAGAACAGGATCTCCACGCTGGACGACTCCGCACATACCCAGCAGACCGCGATAGCTAAGTTGAAAGGAGAGCTAGCGCAATTACTAACAAAAGTTGATGACCTGGAAAATCGGAGCCGGCGCAAAAATCTGAGAATAATCGGTCTCCCTGAGAAAGCTGAGGGTTCCGATTTGGCAAGGTTTCTAAGAGATATGCTCCCTGTTTGGCTGTAGCTTCCCGCCGAACTGAGCTTGGAGATCGAACGGGCGCACAGAACACCTACTGTGCTCTCAAATTCGAAGACGACGCCACGGAACATTACGGTCCGGTTCTTGCGCTACACCGACAGGGAGATGGTGCTTCGAGCTGCCCAGGTGAAACGGCACGTCCTGCATAACAATAGCACCATTCATATTTTCCAAGATTTCTCCGCAGAGGTAATGAGGAGTCGCCGGGAGTTCGAAGCGGTGAAAAATACCCTTGCGGCTAAGCACATGTACCGGGGCTTTGCTTACCCCGCAAAGCTGCGGTGTCTTCACAAAGGGAAAATACATCTGTTTTCGACACCTGCTGCAGCTCAGGATTTCTTGAAAACTCTTGAGGCCACACATTCACAGGAGTTAGCGGAAAAAACTCTTGAATGACTATGACTTCGCAAGTCACTGGGGTGAATAGTTGACAGGCGCCATTCTTCGGGTTCGAGGCTCTGTTTTATGGAATGCATACGGTTGATGCAAATCACGTTTGTCTCGGCCCAGTTGTGATGCGGAACTCGTTCTAATTATGGCATTCACTATAACAAGTAGTATTTTTTTTTCCTAAATTATGTATGTATTTTTATCTTCTTTTCTTCTAGTGGTGATTGGCGTCATGTCTGTCATTTTTGTTTTTGCCGATGGTTGGGGCTGTCTCGGTTGCTTTGCTGCCGTTCTCTGGGCGTTTCATGTTGTTCCCCCTGATCATGCCAATAGGGCACTATGCTTCATTTGTAGTTTTGTTACCCTGTCGTTTGGGGATGGGGTTGGGAGGGTGGATATGTGTTTTACTGGGTCGTTCTATAGTTGTTAGATTACAAAAGGCACTCAGTGTTCAGTCTCTCACATGGGCCACACATATAGTCAAGACATACATCCTTTTTCTGGTAAGATATGGATAGTCTATATAAATGTACTACATGGAACGTAAAGGGTTTGGGCCACGCAGTTAAGCGGAAAAAAATTTTAACCTTTTTGAAAAAAGAGAAAACTTCTATAGCAATTCTCCAGGAGACGCACCTTTCCGATAAAGAGCATTTAAAATTAAAAAGAGATTGGGTTGGGCAGGTTTTCTTCTCCTCTTATTCCTCAATGCCACACAGAAGAGGTACTGCAATCTTAATTAGTAAGCATCTACCGTTTATATGTGAATCTCAAATTAATGACCCTGAGGGAAGATTTGTTTTAATTTCAGGTATACTGTTGGGTCAACATGTTAGCATACTTAGTGTCTATGCCCCCAATGAGGATTCCCCCAAATTTATGTTGGACATAGTATTATCTTTTAATCAACATTGTAAAGGGATGGGACTCTTGGCAGGTGACTTTAACTGCACATTGGACCATGTAATGGATAGATCTTCACCCAGCACATTTTCTAATTCTAGATCTTCATCAGTTTTAAAAGACGTGTAAGAATACTGATCTAGTTGATATCTGGCGAGAACTAAACCCATCGACTAAAAATTACACTTTTTATTCTAACCCACATGCTTCTTATTCCAGAATCGACTATATCTTTATCCCAAGTAGCTTTGTCCACACAGTCCAGTCCTGCCAGATTGGTTCAATTGTCTTATCAGATCATGCCCCAGTTAGTGTACATGTTAATTTTGGCACTCCTGTATGTAAAAGCAGATTCTGGAGATTTAACTGTTCCCTTCTATCGGATTCTGCATTCTGTGACCTAGTGCGTTACTGGATCAAAGAATATTGGGAATTTAACAAGGACTGTAATGTCTCACCATTTATGCGATGGGAAGCTTTGAAGGCCACAATCCGTGGGCATATTATATCTTACGCCTCATCATGTCAAAAAATGAAAGTACAAAATCGGATGTATTTAGAAAAAGAAGTAGCATATCATGAGCAGTTGCACAAATCAAATCCTAACAAATCTAACTGGGCTTCTTTATGTAGTGCCAGAGCTAAACTTAATCTAGAATATACAAGTCATATTAACAAATTACTATTCCTTTCTAAACAAAAGTATTATGAATATGGGAACAAACCTAGTAGGTTATTGGCTTATCAGATTAAAAAAGAACATTCAGAGCGATTAATAAAATCTGTGAGGACATTGACGGGTTCGCATACATACGATCCAAAGTTGATCAATACAACCTTTAAAACTTACTATGAATCCTTATATAAATCTCAAAATAAAGTTTTAGAATCTGATATTACTGCATATTTAGATAATATACCACTTCCGGTGGTCTCAGACAATGACAGATGCAGTCTTAATGCCCCTTTCTCCCCCGAAGAAATTTTTGGTGCCGTCCAGTCAATGCCTTCACGGAAAACACCGGGACTGGATGGTTACCCTGCTGAATTTTATAGAACATTTTGGCCTGAACTTCAACCTATATTGATGCCAGTTATCATGGATTTGTGTACCCAAACTACCATGCCTGAAACCTGGAAAACCGCCTCAATAAGCTTAATACTTAAGAAAGACAAAGACCCAGAAGACTGCGCCTCTTACAGACCAATCAGCTTAATAAATGCAGATTGTAAAATCTTTGCTAAAGCTCTGGCACGACGATTAGAGGTGATCTTACCTAAACTCATTAACCCAGATCAAACTGGATTTATAAGGATGCGATATGGTTCTGATAATATACGTAGACTGTTGAATATTATTGACTTTATTAGAAAAAGTAATGATCCCGCCTTTATTGTTTCTCTCGACGCAGAGAAAGCTTTTGATAGGATCGAATGGCCATTCTTGTTCGCTGTCCTTAAAAAATTTAATTTAGGTCCTACTTTTATCCATTTAGTTAAACTGCTATATGCCGATCCGTACGCTACAGTCAATACAAATGGGTTGCTCTCTGAAAAGTTTCAGATAAGTCGAGGAACAAGACAAGGCTGCCCTCTCTCTGCATTGCTTTTTTCCATGGTGATTGAGCCACTGGCAGAAATAATTAGATGTTACCAGGACATTTCAGGTATTAGAGCAGGAGGAGCAGACCATCGAATCTCACTGTATGCGGATGACATTTTGTTGTATATGGCCCACCCAGAAAAATCTATTCCATCTATAATGAAGTGTATTTCAGAATACAGTAAATTTTCTGGTTATAAGATCAATTTTTCAAAATCATTAGCTTTACCTTTAAATATATCCCTTAACACACCTTGGGTAGTTGCATCCCCCTTTCAATTAGCGTTAGAGGGTTTTAAATATTTGGGTGTTCATATCACCCCAGACCTTAATAACCTTATTGACAAAAATTACCTTCCACTTATTAATAATATAAAACATGATCTTACATTATGGAACTTTCTCCCTATTTCCTTATTTGGCAGGGTAAACATAATAAGAATGAATATCCTCCCTCGCTTACTCTATTTATTTCAGTCAATCCCTTGCCATTTATCCACAATTTTCTTCAAGGATCTAGAGAAAAGTTTCTCAAAATTTACATGGAATAATAAAAGGCCAAGACTTAAATTTTCTAGATTAATAAGAGCGAAGGAGGAAGGTGGTGCTTGTGTGCCTAATATGCAGTTGTATTATTGGTCATCTCAAATAAAGCATATGATCAGCTGGTGTACAAATAGGTTGGATTCTCGCTGGGTCTCTATGGAAACAGGGGCATGTAGCCCTATTCCTCTTGATTGCTTACCGTTTATTAATGATGCTGCAAAGGTGAGGTGTGTCTCTGAGAATTTTATTTTACACAATACCCTTATGGCCTGGACAGATGTTAAGAAATATCTTAAGATTCCTCATTGTCTTTCACTACTGTCCCCTCTGGCCCACAACCCAGATTTACCTTCTCAGCTGAGTAACTCTGGACTCTCAGCTTGGCTTAACAGAGGGATCAAAAACATTTCTTATATGTTTTCTGGTAGTTTGCTCAAATTGTTTACACAATTGCAAGAAGAATATGAGTTACCTAGGTCAGATTTTTTCAAATATCTTCAGATTCGTCACCTGATCACCTCAGCCATTAAGGATGGGAGATTCAGAAAGGAATTAACCGATCTTGAAGTGTTGCTAGCTAAGAAGGACCAGACTAGAGGATTGATTTCACTAATTCATGGCATTTTGCTAAAGAGTGTTAAACCATCATCAGACACTCTGAGGGGAATTTGGGAAAGGGACTTAGACCAACCTATCTCAGAAGAGGACTGGTGCAATATTTGTAAAGGTCTGTTTCCCAAGTGTACCTCATCTGGTGTTCACGAGCTTAACTTTAAATTCATGAATAGGATATACTTTACACCTGTTCGCCTACAGAAGATGTTTCCAGACAGAACTAATTTGTGTTTTAAATGTAAAACTGAAAAAGGAACGTTTTTTCATGCCTTTTGGCAGTGTAAAAAAATTGGCATTTTCTGGGATAGAGTACACATCACGGTAGAAAATATCCTTCAGACACAATTTCAGAAATCCCCTGCCCTGTATCTTTTGGGAATAGGAGCAGAACATATTTTTGATACTGATGGCAAATTTTTGTTTCTAATGTTTTCATTTCTGGCAAAAAAATGTATCCTAATTCGATGGGCCAGCCCCTCTTCACCATCTATTGAGCAGTGGCTTTCCCAAGCTGCAGCTCTGCTTCCCCTGGAAAAACTGACCTACGATCTACGTCACCAGACGGACAAATTCTGGAAACTTGGGGTCCCACTGTGGACCTACATAGAAAATCTTTCTTAAAATCCTATGTATGTTGGCCTGCTGTGTGAGATTTAAATGTATAATTGTTAATACTGAATAGAGTGCAATAAAAAAAATAAAAAAAAAAGATGTGTGGGTGGAAAAAGGCACAACAGCCTGGTGATTGGTGAAGATACTGCTTACATATGCATGAGCCATGGTTACTACTACCCAGTTTGCATTGAATGAGGAGAATTTTTGCAAAATACATAGCAATTTAATGTGCATTAGAAATTCAGATAAAAGAAAGAAAAGACCAATTTAGGATCCCTTGAGCTTTAAGAGATTTTTCCAAGTCGGTCAAAAATATTTGCATTATTGCCTGAGTGGGGATCTGAATCACTCTCCAGCATACATGGCTGTATTGATATGCATTGTCTATCTAATTGCCAAGAGCCAGTGAATTATAACTCAATTTAAAAGCTCCACAGATCCATAAAAAACAATATTTTTTAACAATAACACAAATTCGGTTCAGCAAGTGCAGAGGTTCAAGCCTCCCTGGAGTCTGTCTGTGCATGTGCCTGGGCCTAGGCTTAGCCAAGGCTAACAAGAATACAGAAGAACAAGAAAGAGAAGGAGAAAAAGCAAAATCACACACATTTAAATAACTGTAAAAATTGGAAATTGAATTACAATTCAGATAAAGTGACCAGAATGAGGCTGTGCTTCAGTATATTGAATTCTTCCTGCGCTTTGTGGAGCTCTCTCATCTGCCAACTTTGTAAATAAGTGCTGACGAGGCTTTTGCACAGTTTGGAGTCAGTATTAACATATTCTTCATTCTATGGTATCACTACTGTATGGTCAAACACTAGTTTGAACAGTCAAAAAATAATGATAACAGTAAAAGTTGACACAGATATGAATATAATTTCAATACAAATACAAAAATTACTTAAGTAATTTCTCATAACGGAAGATTTCACAGTATTACAGTTACCATGATAGCCCCCTTCTTGGGTACACTGTCTCAAGTATTAGATCCAATGGAGCACATACATATACCAATCAGGCATAACGTTATGACCACCTCCTTGTTTCTACTCTCATTGTCCATTTTATCAGCTCCACTTACTATATAGGTGCACTTTGTAGTTCAACAATTACAGACTGTAGTCCATCTGTTTCTCTGCATGCTTTGTTAGCCCCCTTTTACCCTGTTCTTCAGTGGTCAGGACCCCCATGGACCCTCACAGGCCAGGTACTATTCGGGTGGTGGATAATTCTCAGCACTGCAGTAACACTGACGTGGTGGTGGTGTGTTAGTGTGTGTTGTGCTGGTCTGAGTGGATCAGACACAGCAGTGCTGCTGGAGTTTTTAAACACTGTGTCCACTCACTGTCCACTCTATTAGACACTCCTACCTTGTCAGTCCACCTTGTAGATGTAAAGTCAGAGACGATAGCTCATCTGCTGCAGCACAGCTTGTGTTGGTCATCCTCTAGTTCTTCATCAGTGGTCACAGGATGCTGCCCACAGGACACTGTTGGCTGGATATTTTTGGTTGGTGGACTATTCTCAGTCCTCAGTCAGTGACACTGAGGTGTTTAAAAACTCCAGCAGCACTGCTATTTCACCTCACAAAGAACCATTTAAGCATGAAATGGTTCTATGTAGAACTCACAGTTCTAAATAGACCCATTCCCTTTACTAAAGAATCCTTGAAGAACCATCTGTTTTAAGAGTGGTAGGTAATTACATTGGGTAACATGCTGATGATTTCCAAAACTGTTTAGCTAAATCACTCTGAAGTGCCAAAGAGGTTCTAGGTATTAAGTGGGTAAGCATACGATACAAATTCCAAAGTACTGTGTAATTATTTTGGGTATAAATGGGGTAAATACCCAAACAGTCTGACTGAATTATACTAGATTATTATATTATAATATTACTATATTATAGATTCTAGCTATTAAGAAGAAAAATACATATCACCTAAATGGAGAAATTATTTGGAGTAACAGGGTGGTAAGTACAAACATACACTAAATTTCACTTTAATGTCACATGTTTAAGCAGGAAAGCACAGTGAAATCTACACCTGTAGTTATATGGAGTAATAAGGCAATACAAAGTGTTGAGTCTTAGTATGTTAGTATGTTACTGTCTGTTATCTATAAAACCAAACTGAATCTGGACTGTAAAAGAAAGCAAAGGGGCTTTTCCTTTTATTTTTCTGATTTTACTTTCCTGATTAAATGTGTGGCACTACAGTAACATTAGGTGTGAGTTTGTTTGTACTTACTACCCTGTTACTCCAAATAATTTCTCCATTTAAGAGATATATCTTTTTCTGCTTATTAGCTAGAACCTGTTACGTATTTCAGTGTAATTGTCCTGGTACTCACCCTGTTTTCACCTTAAATAATTACACAGAACTTTGGAGTTTGTACTCCACACTTACCCACTTAGTATCTAGAACCCGATGGGCATTTCATAGTAATTTAGTTAAACCGTCTGAACTCACCATCATGTTACCCAAGATAATTTCCTTGTACTATGAAGACTGTACCTCACACTTACCCAGCTATGAATTTACAAAAGCACTCTTTACACCAATCAACCAGAGAGCATCACCCTCAGTCTCCACACAAGCCCACAGTGCGCCCTCCCTCAGCAAGAAGATAAAGGAACTTAATTCTGAGGACAAAATAGGTTCTTTTGTTGTTTTGGTGCAGGGAAAAATACTCTGCATGTATAACCCCCCACCCTATCCCCCTCCTTCCCTGAACCGCACTCCTTAAAATGCAGCGCTGCCTCTCTCAAAACAGAATGAATATTAATCATTTGTGCTAACGAGGCAGGCTGCATAATAAAGGCCAAGGGGGCTCTGATTCACTTCAAGCTTTAATGCAAGCTGCAGCCAGCCCTGGCCTGATAAGCAGCAGCAGGCAGGCCAGTGCCACCGTGATGTCACAGCGGGCAAGGCAGGGGCACCAGTGGCCATTCAGGGCTTTAGAGGAAGTAGGCAGGCAGCAGCTCACTGACCAAACTGATCTTGCTGGTCTGCTGATGCCTGCGTTTGGCCTCACTCTGGCTTTGCAGTGGGACTCTGACCAGTCATGGCCAGACATCTGCCAGCCTGGCCAATCTGAGCAAAAAACTCAGACTATTCAACACTGAAAAATAAAGAGGCCAAAAAGTGTTCTTTGGAGTGATGACATAAAAGAACCACATTTGGTTCCGTAAAGAACCTTTCAGGGGATGATTTTTAAAGGTCAATTTTTACAGATGGAAAGTTTGAATGTGAAGAACCTTGCAAGATAAAATGATTTCCTGCTGTGTCTCTCTGGTTTAAAACTGCATTCAGGAGAGTTGGTGGAGAAACAGTAGTAAGTTTTTATGTCAAAACTTGAGTGCTGACAAACTTTACATTTGACTTTGTGTCAACAACAGAATATACAGTAGAATATACAGTAGCCAGGTAATGTTTGGGGTAGCCTATCATGTCATATGATAACACTGTGCAGGCTTTGAAACTTTGAAAGTTATTTTGATTGTGTTATCAATTATTCTGGACATTGAAACAGCACAAACTAGAGGAATTTGGGATACAGAGTTTAGAGTGTATCCTTGTTAGCAGTGGATTTTGATTCCAGTGCAGAAAGTTTAATAAGTTGCTCCTAGACGTATATTCATGCAATCACAATGCAAGCACCTTCACCAATTTAGAAACCAGTCTTGAGTTATTTTGACTGCGTGTTGGCATTGTGGTCTTGTTGAAACATCCATCTTCTCTCCATTTTTCTTGGTCAGTAAGATTAAATTCTCATCTAATATTCTTTGATTATGTGTAATGCCCCTATATTGTGTGCAGGGAACCAGCCCCATACCATGATGCTCCCACCACCACACTTTACTGTTGATATGGTGTTCTTGGAGTTATATGCATGACCTTTCTTTCTCCAATGGGAAGCCAAATTATTGTGATAAAGAACAATTATTGCTCTATTTTTATTTTGTCTGACCAGAATACACGGTTCTAAAAGAGTTGTGATTTGTCTAAATGCTTGTATGCAAGTTTAGATGTGCATTTCTGTGCTCATTTTTAAATAGTGGAGTTTTGTGTGGTGTGTAGGAATGAAGATGATGGAAGTGCAGATTATTGCTCATTGGGCCTCATTCACCAACTGTTCTTAAGAAGAAATTTCTTCTTAAAAACCTTTTACAGTTTTTACGAAGATTCTGAAATTCACCAGTGTTTTCTTATTTGAGATACATTCCTAGGTAAGATCAAAATCTATGCTCACTTAAGAACACAAAGGTATGAACAATTCTGTGGTTTAAGAAAATGTCTTTAATATGACATAGACTTTTTCTTAGGATCTTTCTCAAGAACAAATTTAAGAAAAAACATAGGAAGATAATGGTAAATGAGGCCCATTGTGCTCTGTGCAAGTTGTTTCTGCTCCTTTCAGGTCGTCATGCAACTCTTTTTCAAGTGACTGCTGGCTTCTCTTTTACTTTCCATATCATTAGTATGAAAGAAAACTTGCATAGCGTAACTGTCCATGAACTTCCATAGCTTTCCACTTACTGTCGCATGTTATCATCAAAGCAGTTGTTCGGTATTTTTAAGGGGAATTTTTTGTCCAGGGATTTTTAAGGTCTTTGCAAAGGCTCTGTAGTTTTTTTTTTCCACTGGAGTGTTGTTTAATAATGTTGTCCCTGAGAACTTTAGGAGCTCCTTCACCTTCACCATGGTTGCTACTTGTTTGCTGAAAACCACCCATTTAATTCCAACATTTTTATAATGACACCAGGAGGACTATTTTGAGTGGTCCTTTTAGATGAAACAAACACTCAACAGACTCTCAGTAACATGTCAAAAACATATGAGGGTTATGATTAGGTTTTGGGTTGAGATTAAGGTCAGGGTTAGGATTAGGGCCAGGGTTAGGGTTAGGTGTTGGGTAAGGTTGGGAAAGGTTAGGTTTTGTGTAATGGAAGTAACACATTAACAAAAGATCTACTTAATGTAAATAATGTATCAACAGAACATCTACAAGATATTTACTCAGTGTATTCAGATGCTTCAATGCTGCTACTTCACTGATATGTTGTTGATGTGTTACTCATAGTTTGTTAAGAGTTTATTACTCATCTACAAAGGACCACTCCAAATAAATTGTTACCCACATTTTTATTTTTTGCAGCATTGATATGCAGAACTTGGTTTATTTTTTATTTTTAATCTTTATGTACATTTTACTTTAGATTTTATTGTAGTGTCTGAATACTTTTTTCCATCATTTTTTTACAAATATTCCTATTTATTATTATAAATACATGAATGTTCATACTTATTTGTACAGAGTTTCATGGAATTGTACAGGGATTCATTAAATAACAGAAGCAAAAGTGTCCTAATACTTGTTTTCTCTCACTGCATATCAAGGACCAAAAGGACATGTCTTTTTGTGCTATGCTTTCCAATTAGCTGAGAAGTAATCTTGCATTTGTTTTCAAGTAAACTACACTAAAACTCCTGAACCACAGTTATGGTTCTGATTTAAATATTAAGTCTTATTCACTAATAAGTATGAATTATTTGGAAGCCAATATGTAAGTTATGTAGTGATGGTGAGGAACTGAAGCCTGGGCCACATCCAGGCCTTTTGGGTTTAAAAAGGACCTAAAGTAATTTGACTATGCACTCAGGACTTGAGCTCTTCACTTACATAGAGTCACAACCATCTTCTTCACAGGCTAAAAGTTCAATCAGTGCATGTCCTGTGCAATTCACAGGAGAGAAGAACACAGAGAGCTTTAATTGACTGCACACAATATGAGGCTTCCACATGCTACGGCAGAGCAGGACTTACTTAAGGGACCGGCTGAACAGCCAAGCGTCACTGTGTCAGCAGTAATTTAAATAACGCAGCCTGACGTGACTGGAGCAGCAGGGCCTGGTGCGCGCTCATTCTGGCCACATTGGTGTGCACACACAAAAGGCAATTGCATGTTCCACACGGGCAGATATCGCGTCCCCACGTCTCAATCACGGAGCGCTGAGGACACGAGACGCCAGCACAGACGCAGTCTGCTGAGCCGCTGATATATGGCCCGCCGCTGATAGAGGACATGCAGCCCAAGGACAAGAACGGGAGGGAGAGGAGAAGTAATAAAGAAAAAAAAGTCTGGCGAAATTGATTTGGAGCCACAATGTTAGCATTTGTCATTCCTGAGGAAACAACCTTCAGTGGCACTTTGGAGAACGTGTTTGAGCTCTGTGCTGTCTGCTCGCCTTCGTGGCCTCTCCCACGCCACCACCATCACGAGCTGCCTCCGTCTGACACCTTCTGACAGGGGCTGACAGCAAAGCCGAAGCAAAGGCTAAGGTACACCGTGTTGCTATGCGAACAGGTGTCGACACACAGGTCAGCAGGGTTTTGTACCATGTCCTCACTGAGCAAGGATTAGAGAAAGACAAATGCAAGAACGGCGATGACTCAAAGGAACCCTCGTAGCATCCGGTTCTACTGAATAGTCTTTACATACCTGCTGATTTTAGCAATATACCTGCACAGAGTTTAAGACAAACAACATGAATCATCCTTTTTTTAAAAAAGCTGCCTTAAAATGCTGCATTTCTCTGAATCTAATTCCACCTGTTTATTATGATCGTGTGGTCACTGGGAAATGTTCCATCTGCTGTGCAGGTAATCGCTGTGGCGCTGTGGTGCCTACAGGACCTGTTGGATGCAGACTGCTTTCCATTCACACTTTTATGTGGCTGACATCAGCTTACACAATTTTGGTCGCTGCCTTCCTCTGGGGCTCTCACTCAGGGGCTCAGCGTGTCCTCAGACTCGATGTGGCCCACCCTTCGTGTCACTGACAATAAAGGCAATGACACATGAACATTCTGGAACAGTGTGAACGAGAGAGAACATTCTAGACCTGTGCAAATGAAGAAGAATCAGCATAAATGGCCAAGTGTGAATGGGGAAGAGCTTTCTATGACATAGTCTTTTGGGGCCAGGCTACTCAGCTAAATGTGGGTGGGAATTTAAACTTAATAGGGTGGGAACTGATACTAAACTAATCCAACATGTGTGAACGTGGAGCTTAAAGTAGGGGGCGATGGTGCACACACCAACACGGACAGACCACAACCTGTTATTAGCGCATTGATGTAGCGCAAGTTAGCACTGCTTGCAAAGTCCACCCAAAAAAAGTAGACAGCACTTTACATGCGATAAAAATAAACATTACATCTTGCAAAACAGCTCCACCAGCCAATGACAGTGGTTTGCTAGCTAGCTGGTTTTGCTTGTGTTATCGATTACTCTAGATGTTAAAAGAGCACCGACTACAGGAATTTGGGGGCAGGTTTTAGGAGGCTGTATACTTGTTAGCGGTAGATTTTGCCAGAATCTAGCACCAAAAGTTTAGCAAGTTGTTCCCATACATGTACACACATTACAAGAATGTTTGGTCCTGTGAGACTATCTAGGACATTGTGAATGGGGAAAGAACATTCTAGAACTGTGTTAATAGAGAGAACATTCCAGAAGAGGAAGAATGGATGAAAAACCTCTGGATTAGTGTGAATAAGGAAGAACATTCTACAACACTGTAAATGAGGAGAACGTTTGGAATGGTGTAAATGAAGAGAAGAGGCATCATAACCATATGAATAGGGAGAGCATTCTAGAATCACGTTAATGGAGGAAAAAATTCTAGAACTGTCTGACTGAGGAAAAACAATCAGCATGAATGGAGGCAGAACAGCATACACATCAATGTAATGACATTCTAGAACAGCGTAAATGGGAAGAACATTCTACAACATCGTACATTTAGAATGGTGTGAATGAAGAGAAGTTTCTAGAATGGAGGCAGAACATTATAGCAGGAATAAGGAGAACATTCTAGAATCGTGTTTATGGAGAAAAAAATCTAGAACTGTCTGAATGAGGAAGAACAATCAGCATGAATGCAGGTAGAACAGTATACAAATCAATGTACTGACAAGTAGGATGCTCTGTTCCTGTTATGTCTGGTCAGGTTCTTAAGGTATTATGAGGGCTTTGCTGCTGACTTTGGTCAGTCAGATATTTGTCTTTTATTTGTCCTCTTCAGGGACAGGAATAAAGAGGTTCTACTGAAACAAATGCTTTTACACTACATGGAAAATTGTCTCATGTACTTTATTAAGCCTACAAGGAAAATGTCATTTTCAAACCTAACTACAAGAGATCTATGAACGGTACAGCATAGCCAGGAGAGACAACTGATGTGGTGGGGGTGTTGTGCCTAAAAGCAAAGCCAGGTATATCAGTCAGTTCTGGGATTTAAACCCATGACCTTCTGGTTGTTGGTTCATCTCGCCTACCGCTAGTTTACCAGCCAACCCCATTGCTAACACCTACAGGTCCATCCACAGCTGACACATGGGTCAGTGTTTCATCAGCCTGCCTGGAGTGTAGCTACATGGTGCACAGTTGAACAGTTCAGTCCTGAAAGGTTACTGGATCATTGCCCTGTTCTACAAACCAGCTTGGCCTTCTCTCACACAAAGAACTTGGTAGAGCTACAAAGAGAGGAGAGTCTCATTTCTTTGAAACTGTGCTTCAAGAACTGTAACTCCTGTTGGTTCTCTAGGGCTGCAGATGGGGCACCAGCTCATGTATGTTCTATTTGTTACCTTCATTCTTAATTAGTACCTACTCGATCCCAGATGGTAATCTGATCAGCCAGTGACGGCAGGCGTGTCTGTTCCCATCAGAGTCTGGCCTAAACAGATGACTGATGATGAATTCTCAAAACAAAGCCAATTTGTCAGGTTGCCAAAACAAGACTAATGAAAGATTTTAAGATAGTCACTGTTTTTTCTTATAATTTACTTTTTTCTTGTTATTTACTTATCATCACTGCTTGGATAAACGATGTGGAATAAAAGGTGGATACTGAATTGACCTATCCATGCTCTGCCCATAAATGCATTCTTTTGTAGGTACTGTTGAGAGGTTGAATAGGCTTTACGAAACACTGGCAAAAATCACATTCAATGTAATGAGAAACTGTAGAACTCGTGTTTGTTGAAGTATGCAAATTGCTCACACTGGACCACTCCAGTGCCAAACAGGTTCTAGGTACTAGGAGTAATTGTGTAATACAACTCCAAAGAGCTGAGTAATTATACAGGTAAACCAATAGTTAGTACCAAGACAGTCTAACTCAATTACACTGAAATGACTAACAGGTTCTATCCATTAAACTGATAAATCACTTAGTACAATACCTCATAATTATTTGGAGCAGCAAAGTGGTGAGTAAAAACATACACAAAAGTTCAATGAAGTTTCACATGTTTAAGCATTGAAGAAAATCAGAAACACCTCCAAGTTATAATGACTAAAAAGGTGTAACACAGTAGAAAGATTTTTGACGTAAATGGTAAGCAGTTAGTAAAACCATAGAAAGAAACATTGCTTTCTTTTACAGCCCAGATTGACTTTCATTGACGAATGGTTGGCAAAATAGTGTTAAATCTGCAAAAATAAGTTTTCTTCAGGGATTATTTTGCCCCACAATGCCCCTCATGCACCTTTCCACAATAAATAGTTCAAAAACATCTTTTAGGCCAAAGACAATGTCTCAGGCATATTCGTAATCTCTTATAGCTTTCTGTCAGGGAGCTTTTCAGATATGAACAATTGTGTGAACAATAAAGTTTCTTTAGAATGGAGAATTTCACATCAAACCTCTCTGAATGATCTGTTTACACCCTAAACATTTATTTATGCAGAAATGTTGAAAAATCAATGAAGTTCCCCATTAATATTGTGCCATCTGTTTTGGCTTGAAGTTGGGCAATAAGAAGCAGTTAATCTGGGGTCTGTCTGATGAAGCAGATTTAAGTTAGATCTTCTGAAGTTTAAGCTTCACAAAACCTAACAACACAGACAGTTTACACACTCTTAGAAGTGGAATACACACTAGCAAGCCCCACTAAGTAATAAATGGGTATATACTACGTACGGTTCTTTGTACTTTTATGTGCAATCATTAATGCACTGTAATTATCTGGTACTTTAAAGCCAAAACAATTACAGTACTGTGGAGTTTGTATCACATACTTAGTCATGTTGGGCATTTCAGTGTAATTTAGTTAGCATCATAGTCATGGAACTCACCATCATGTAACCCAAAATAATTATCTAGTACTTTGGAGTGTGTATCTCACACTTACCTGGTACATACCTCGAACATAAGGGACTGAAAAAGAAAGACTCTCCAAGATTTCTCTGTAGAATCACTTTATATTTCTCAAAGGTGCATCATGTTGAGTTCTCTTGCACAGAGCTGACAGAAACTTGCATAATTGTTTGCGACATTTCAGTTATTTCAGTTATTATTATTATTCAGATGTGAATTTAATTCGACAGCTGTACAGAAGCCTGGCCGTTGTAGGGTGCTTGTCTGCAGTTGAAGTTAATTCAGCTGTGGTTTATCTGCCTATTTCAGCAGCTGCACAGCGGAAATAAAATAATCACAACAACATCTAGTTTGGAAAAGTACAAATTACTGCTGTTTGTCTTTGCTTTGCATCAAGCCTGCTGCCCCCCAACATCAGCCAACAGTTTAACTTGTTGCATCCATTTAATGCATAAAACCTGCAGTGCAACTTCTCTCCTGTTTTGTCACCTTTCAGGTGAGCGGAGCCGTGGGGAGCAGAATGTGTTTTTAATTCGTTTGAATGCAGTCCTGGATGCAGGTCTTTAATTACATGCGACTGTGAACAACAGTCAGCCTTGATGATGAGGACTCCCCTCACTCTTGCCAGCGTGCACATTAAAACTCTAATCACCAGCCCTGCAGCCTGCTGCACCAGGAACTCACAAACATGTTTACCAGCCCAGTCTCGCCTATGCTGGTGCAAATGTATCACATAGCTCTGAGAAGCAGAGATGTATAGAATGCATGCTGTCCTCTGGTGATCAGTGAGATGTTTCCATGGAGATTTGTCCAATCACACTGTAGGGAAAGTCAGTTTTCTAAAATCATCTATGAAAGACAAATGTATCAGTGCTTGTGCTGGTGTATTACAAGGCTCTAGGCAATAGTGACATATGGAATATATGCTGTTATTTAGTAATCAATATGATGTTTCCATGGAGACAAGTCCAATCACACTGTCTGAGAAGTCAGTTTTGTGGACTGGACAGATACTCTCAAAGGTCAAACTATAAGTCCAGGTTAATGTCAGCTTGAAAGCCTGCAATTACTTGCGGCAAGCTGGTCACGAAGGCTCCTTTGTTATTACGTAGGCTTGAAACACCAGTAAAGCAGTAAAGAACTGAGATTTGTGGATACATGGCTCCTACGTCTTCTCTTACATTATCACATAAATGTCATTTCATCTCGATTCGTCCAAAGTTAGCACATATGAAGGCTTAGCTCTGTCATTCATCAAAATAGAAGCACTTTGTGTCATGTAGAATCTAGAAACTAGTATGCTAATTTCTTTTATACTGATGATAATTCAATAATGTATAACTGGATGTTAAAAAGATCATTCAGATCTACAATGGAGCATTTCGTTTGATGTGAAGTGCTCGGTGACACTTTATTTTGAGTGGCCCATTTCAGATTAAATAAACACTCGACAGACTCTCAGTAACATATCAACAACATATCAATGATGCAGCAGTGAATACATTCAACAGATTATCAAGAGACTCTTATTTTTCACTTTATTTGGAGTTTATATTTGTAGATATGAACCTGAGAGGTCACTGAACGTGTAACAGGTCTAATACACACCATCTCAACATCCTCAACAAGCTGTTTTAGACACACTGCTGAAACCATTCTATAAGTGGAGTTTAACCAGACTAGGTTTTGGTTAAGGTTAGGACTAGGATTAGGACCAGAGTGAGAATTAGGGCCAGAATGACGATTAGGATTAGGTTTTAGGTTGAGGTTAGGGTCAGGATTAGGGCTAGGGTTAGGATTAGGTTTTGTTTTGAGGTTAAAGTTAGGATCAGGGTTAGGTTTTGCGTAATTGAAGTAACATATCAAGTCCATTTCATGTAACATATCAGTAATATAACTACTTAATGTAAGTAATGCATCAACAGTACATCTTCAAGATATTTACCTCAGTGTATTCAGATGCTGCACTGCTTCTACTTCACTGATGTGTTACTGATAGTCTGTTAAGAGTCTATTGATAATCTACAAAGGACCGCTCAAAATAGTGTTACCAAAAGCTCCTTTGTAGAGAAACTTACAGAGAAAGAATTGTTCACCATAGTGAACAATTCTAAAAGTCTAATTTTTTTTGTAAAACATGCAGATTACCATCAATATCACATATAAAAACTCAGAAGGCAAGCGCAAGTGGCCCCTGAATCCTATCATCACCATTATGAAAAAATCAGTCACTAAGATTCTCTACAATGTGCTGTCAGATTCTGTATTTCCGGGCTTATTTCATGCTTTTTTTTAGATGCGTGTTATTTAGATGTAGGACATCTTGCCTCAGTCTGTTATATTGTAATTCATATGGCCTCATCAACCATATGGAAGTCTATCATTTGTCAACACCTCACAGCTTGTTGTCTATATCTAATCAACATTCATGTCTATGGCCTATACACCATAATGTTAGTTAGATGTAGGGTGACCATATTTTAGTTTTAAAAAAGAGGACACCAGGGACAGGAGGGTGGCACAGGTTGGATTATAGAAAGCAAATGTCAACCGGAAAGCAAAGCCAAATCCTGAAAAAAAGTAGGAAATTCTGAAATCCCAGCTAGATACATTTTTAGGTCTCAAAAAGAAGACGTGCTGAATATTTTCGTAAATGTACATACTGTCTGAGTTTACTGCAAAGTCTCAAAGAAACTGCCATCTAGAAGCACCATTTTCACATCAAACCACTCTGAATGACTTTGTTTACATGTCTACCATTGAATTACACAGAAATTTGGAAAATTCAGTGGGGTTTCCCTTTAAACTCTTTTACTCAGAAATTTTTTTCTACATTTATAACAAAAAAAATCTCAGTTTATGTATTGTTAATGTGTCTGCATATTTAATCAGGTGATCCTCATTTTGCTGTCAGAATAAAAACTTGTATCTACAGTTTTGTTATATTAACTCACATTCAAGTTTTTTTTTCTGTAATGTTTTGGAGAGGTAACTCTGCAAGGGTTTGTTCTGACAGTGACCATGTACACTATGTGGCCAAAACTATGTGAACTCCTGACCATTGCACTTATATGAGCTTTTAGGACATTCCATTACAAATGGCCACTAACCTAGAGCCCCCTTTACAGCTATAACAGCCTCCACTCTTCTGTGAAAGCTTTCCACAAGATTTTGAAGTGCTTCTGTGGGAATTTGTGCCCATTAAAAAAAAAAATTTGTGAGGTCAGGCGCTGATCTTGGACAAGAAGGCCCAACTCATGCCACAATCAATGTTCCAATTAATTCCAAAGGTGTTTAATGGAGTTGAGGTCAGGGCTCTGTGCAGGTCACCAGGGGGTTCCTCCACACCTAACTCATCAAACCATGTATTTATGGACCTTGCTTTGTGCACAGGGGCACAGTCATACTGCAACAGGAAAGGGCCTTCCCCAAACTGTTGCCACAAAGTTGGAAGCATACAATTGTCCAAAATGTCTTTGTATACTGTAACATTAACATTACCTTTACTGGAACTGAAGGAGCTGAGCCCAAACCCTGAAAAACAGCCCCAGACCATTATCCCTCCTCCACCAAACTTTACTTTTGGCACCAAGTATTCCAGTAGGCAGCATTCTCCTGGCATCTGCCAAACCCAGATTTGGCCGTCAGACTGCAAGGTAGAGAAGCATGATTCATTACTCCAGAGAAAACATCACTGCTCCAGAGTCCAGTGGCGTGCAGTGCACCGCTCCAGCTGATGACTGGCATTGCACACAGTGATCTACGGGCTTATGTGGTGCTGCTCGGCCGTGGAAATCCATTTCATGAAGCACCGATGCACAGTTCTTGTGCTAATGTTGCTTCCAGAGGAATTTTGGAAGTCTGAGTAATACAACAGAGGATAGACAATTTTTACATGCTATGTGATTCAGCTCTCTGTGGCCCTGCTCTGTGAGTTTACATGGTCTACTGCTTTTTGGCTGAGCCGCTGTTGCTCTTAAATGCCTCCATGGCATTATAGCACTTACAGTTGACTGGGGCAGATCTAACAGGGCAGACATTTCACAAACTGACTTGTGGCAAAAGAGGCATCCTGTGACAGTGACAGTGTTTAAAGTCACTGAGCTCTTCAGTATGAGCCATGTTTGTCTAAAGAAAAAAACTGCATGATTATGTGCTTGATTTTATATACCTGTTAGCAATGGGTGTGGCTCAAACACCTGAACACAGTAATTAGAAGGGATGTCCACACATTTTTGGCCACATAGTGAATAAATGGAATCGTTAAGAAAACATCAAATACATAAAACAATAGCATTAAGGTAACTCAATTAACTAGCAATGCTTCACTGTAATATCTATTGTTAAAAAAAGAAAAAAAAACTCTAATCACTAGTAATAAATAATCGTGAGCTACTTAGTGGGTGATTAAGATGAGAATCTGTTTCTGTGATTAATCCAACATGTTCAGTATGAAGAGACACAGTAAGGGTTTGGTCATATATAGCATTTATTTACACATTTCTTTCTATTTACAGATCTTTGAAAAGTCATTGTTCTGTACACAAATTTTAATTCAAGAACATTTCAGAAAACTTCTGACACTCTTCTAAAAGCCATCGTTTCTGAGCACGGAAGTCATGAAACGATCCTAATCTGGCATCCAGGACCACCCCTCATCCACTGCCCACCCAAAGGGAGGACACTCCAACACTGGAGGAAACAAGAACAGATGAAAGAGAGAAAGGGAGCCATAGTCAGAGCGAGAGACATAGAGAAAGAGAGAAAGGAAAACACGCAGCATGGTACATGTCCAGTAATGTTAGTCTTTGGACAGCACGTGTCAGTTAGCATGATTAGCACGAGTCTTCTTCAAGCTGCGAGCTCTCTGCTGAAGAGCAGAGCCGAGGTGCAGCACTCACAGAAAGAAAACTGCTCTGTGAGCGAATGTTCCAGCTGAAAATGTTCTGCTCTTCAAAATTAATTTTAAATTATCATTATCATTAAAGAAAAATAAATATTTCGGATGGTAACCTCTACATCTGAAGTTAGGCACAACTTAATAGGCTCATGTAAACAGTATATAAAAAGGAAAAAAAGCAGGATTTAAAAAAGCTGATTTAAGGAATACGTTTAATACAAAACAGAGGAAAATAGTTTGAGTGCAGTTTTTCTATTCACAGATATCGTCAATTATTTACTTTTTTTTTTTTTGAACTGGCACAGAAATTTAAAAGCCTGACAAACATGATCAGAAGCAGAGCAAAAAGTTTGAATACTGCAAAGATCTGCTTTGTCGAGAGCGGACTGCCCTAAACACACTTACTAATGACAGCATCATGCGACGAGTATGGATCTTTACGCCAAACAGGAGCTCAAAATGACAGTCCGTTAACTGAAAAGGCTAATTTGTTGGAGCAGCTATTATTGTATGCTCCAGCCATCTCCAACAGCCGTTGGCTCTCTGTTCCCTAGCAGAACAGGCCTCTTTCATGTTTCAGGGTTGACACTTCCATCGGTTTCTAAAAATGCAGGTAACAACATTTCCGGCTGAAAAAAAACAAACATCCTTTTGTTGTATCCCTCAGAGCCAAAACTCCTAACAAAAACACCGTAAACTGGACTTATTCAATTCCTGATTCCTGAGCACACGTTACAGTCAGTGTGAATTCAGGCAATTTGGAAAGTTTATTAAAATAGATTGTGGTTCATCACTGTAGCATCAATTAAATTATTTTATTATATTTTATTATTTTATTTTATTACTATTTTCAAAATATAAAAAGTCCTACATGGTAATATCAATAAACAAACTGAAGTTTAACTTACCAGTTGTGGTCAGACATGAGTGATGACTGCATTACAACTTCAACAAGTGATGGGTGCAAATGTAAACATATCAATTTACTTTAAAATTAGGATCCTCTAGTCTTCAAACTGCCTGGATTCACTGTGAATGTCACGTGTACTTGATTGGAAAGTGATAGAACAGCCAGTATTCCAGACTGATAGGGCTCATTTTGTTTGGAACTGAGGGCAGCCCTAACTAAATGCCTTAAAGCAGGATGCTTAGCTGGTAGCACAGAGGAGTGCATTTGAAAACATACATTATTATTCGAATATATTCGGCCTTGGCCATAAAACGCCAGGAGATTGTTGGTAACACTTTGCTGTAGGTCATGTTCATAAGGCTTCATGACACCTACATAAACTCATTATGACAACTGACAAACTTACATAAAAATTCATTTAGGTTTACTACAACAGTCGTTGTCTAATGTCATTAAGGCTGCTTTTGTCAACTTTGATGTCAAGTTAACAAAACATCTATGTAACTCTACATGGTTAAAGGGGACTTGTCTTCTACACAATCTTTTCTCCTCAGTTAATTGTGTGATAAGTATGCTGGCTTGTTAAGGTATCACTAGAAGCCATTACAGCTTTGAATTTTTTAGCCAGAATTGCAACCCAATTTGCTGTACTTCCCATACAGCCTTGTTGACTGTGATATTTGTTATGCTTAGACCGGAAATGTAGTTACCTGCTTCATAGCTGGCAAGCTGGAAGTAAAAAAAGGCCTACTGGAGTAGCCAAATTAAGGCAAATCTTGTTTAATCTATTAAAAAAAAGAAAAAATAAACAGTAAAGTGTTCAGGGAAATGAACATCATGGCTATTGTTCTAACACGGAGGCAGATATATTCACCCTAGTAACGCATTCCATCTCACCGCCAGTTCAGCAGTCTGGCTCCTGAGGTAGACCTAGGTTTAAATAAAGTGTTCTTTGATTCTACTTGCAGGGAGTATTCTTGCACAGCTTCTGTGGCTGTATGGATGAGCGTCTATATTCTGTCTTCCTGTCTGAGTAATGCCTAATTATTGCCTTTAATGCAGTGCACTCCTGACCAGCAACCGTAACGGCGCTTCTGCAATGGAGACCACTGAGTGCAGAAGTGCACATTCAAGCTTTTTTCGCTTGGTATAGAAGATTTGTGCCATTAGAGACGCCTCTCACTATCCTCACACTCATACACACAGTGTCAGTATTTCCTTCTAAAGCCAGGCTGGAGAGCTCAGCGTTTTCTAATGAACTGCTAAAATTGTATCAGCCTACACAAAACACCTCCTTAGCCTGGAAATCTATTAGGTGGCTTACCTTTTTAGGAACAGGATTTCAATAGCATAGAAGGGGGAAAAAGTGATTGGGTCTATTAGGAGGTTTAGGAGAAGTCTTTTCTTTTGATGGACAGGTGACAGTTGACGTCTGGAGTGCTCACGTTAGTAAGAACAGAGAGAATTGGAGGAACGGTAGGCGAGAGAGCTGTCCATGGAATCAATCCCACAAACACACTCTACATAATGAAGGGGTAGCAATCAGGAGCCTTTGGGGTGGGCCGGTGGGGGCTCATTTCAGTAGCAGTGCTGTGGGGGTCCCTCAGCCAGCCTCATCTCTTGTAGTGATTGGGAGCGTCTGCAAAGGCGAACTTCAGTCGGTAGGCTTCAGCCAGGAGCACGCTCACCTCCTCGTTGCCCCAGTGCATGGTGGGTAGGTTCTGCAGAAGGATCATCAGGCCCTGTCATGGACAGAGGAAGAACACAGGAACTGGTTAGAAAAGTGTAACACGCTGGTCTACCAGTCGACAAAGTCCACTATGCCCACTATGTGAAAATCTCCAGTTTTTTCTGATTTCACAGAATTTTCTGTATAATTCAATTAGGAGATGTAAGTCATTCAGTGCGTTCTGATGAGAAATGTTACATAGTAGAGAAATGTACCAAATCAGATTTTTTTACAATAGTGCTTAAAAGGAACAAGGGGTTTATTGTTTTATTTACCTTCCAAAATGACCAGTGAACCTACATGCACACATCTTCTGAGTTTTTATAGTTGATAGTGGTAAATCTGAAATTTTCTTTGGGGACTATTTTGCCTTACAACACCCTGCATTTACCCCTCTACCATAAATGGATTTAAAAAATGTTTCCAAAACTATTGTAAAACAGTGTCTCAGGCATGATGCAGCATATTCGTAGCATCTCTGGAATGGTGAATGTCACATCAAATGTTTTGTTGTGCTCTTGTTTACATCATAATGACTGAATTTTGCAGGTGTTCTGAAAAATTATTGGAATTCCCCTTTAATGTTGCATGTGTGGCCTACAACTGTTTATTCTGTGCAGTAATGCTGACATCTTTCCCTGTATTTAGTAAAAAAAAACAGAAAACCCATAGACTCAAAATACACACACAATACTAGGGAAACAGCAGATGCTGTGACTGGGGCTGTCACACAGGTCAAATATAGCGATCGAGTGAAAGCAGTTCTCAATTTTCATCACTGATGTTCAGTGAGAGCAACAGTGGCTGCATGTTAATCGCTGCAAAAAACAGGTATTGTGCACTAAAATTTGCAGAAAAATGCCATAATTAAGTGTGTTAACTTATTGTCACTCAGAATATCAACAAAACATGCAATGTGACCAGTGGTGTTCAAACGTCTGCGTATGACTGTACTGCTTTAAAAGTCATTTTTGAGGGACGGGGGTACAGTCTCAGATTCCACTGGAGCAACATACTACACATGAGCGGCTGGGCTTCAGCCTGCACTACTACAGATGGCTTGAGAGGTCAAACTAGGAAAATGTGTTCCTGCCCTGATTTTGAGTCAATGTTTTTTTCTGTTCTTTACTGTTTAAAAGGTCAATTACCATACATCTGTGGTAAATGACTATGATGCTACAGATGAGCATTCGCAGTCATTCTGACAGATTGGAATTAACTACAAGAAGTGTAGGGGGCTACATGGCTTCTATTGCTGCACTATAAAAGAAGATATCTCTTGTTGCACAGAAGGAACTGAACGACTGACTGCATGAAACGAAAAAAGTAGATTCATTAGTCGATTAATCGAATAACAGTCCATTATTGAAGTTGCAGCCCTAACACATACACACAGACACATCTCACCCAAAATCATACTGAGGAATACAGTGTTGCTAGGGGCAACCTTGTGTCTGGCTTCACTCTGCTGGGAAGTGAGCAGAGAGGAGCAGGCGAGTGAACGGCGGGACAGCCGTGCTTCACAGAGCTGTTTATTTTTTATTTCAGCGGGGTCAAGCTGTGCCACTGGCGAGCGCCGCCATGCACCTCTAAATTATTTTAACTTTCAATCAGCGCGTCTTTGCCTTCTCAATCTTCACGTTGCGCTGAGGAGTGTGAGCTGCCTGTCAAGCGGTCTGCGTGTGTCCCTATGGCGCCCGTGCGGTCAGGACCCCGCGAGGAGAAGCCCATTTCTCTTAGGTATAGAGAGCCAAGTCTAATTCACTCAAGCCGGCGCCGGCCCAGCTCCAGGCCCAGCAAACCCTCCAGTCAATGACTGCATTAGAGGAGCTTAGAGAGGAGGCGCAGCCTCAATCTCCCAGCCTAATTCACCTATCCTGCCTGCCGTGATGAAGGGGAATGACTCTGCTTAACACTCCATCAGAGAGAGGGAGAGCCAGAAAGAGAGAGAGCCTGAGAGAAGAGATAAAGAGAAGATGACAGAAAAAAGAAGAGGGAGAAATAGATATGATTGCATTTTTGGTTTTCAGGTAGGTAGCGAATTCAAAGTGCCGAAGCATGGAGGGAAAAAAAAGGACCAGGCCAGGACTACAAAAAAAGAGTATGAAATAGTTTTCGCACAAAGTGTCACGCACTCAGTGAGGCCACTATTCACTGTCAAATATAATGAGTGTCAATGGAGAAAGCATATGAGAAGGCATTGGTCTGCAATAATTAGCTTGTGAATAGTCAATTGTTGCACACACAGCAGATTTGTGGCTGTAAATACATTAGTGATGATAGGAAACAGGTGTTGCAACGTCTAAAACACCAATATAACCATTTCATGTACCATCCAAAAAGATCAGTGAAACTACAGGTATGTTCTGAGTTTTAATATGCATTGTTGATAATGGTAAAATAGTGATGAATCTGAAAAAATACATTCTTTGGGGACTATTTTGCTTTATAGCACCATTCCATGTACCTCTCAGTCATGAATGGATTTTAAAAACAGGTTTTTGGTCAAAAGCTTATCTCTGAACTATGGTTAAACAATGTCTCAAATATCAGGCAACATATTAGTAACCATTTCATGTAACAGCTTCCAGTGATGTAGCTTTTAGAGGCTTCAGATGTCTGGTTCCTATCAGCACCACTGTTAACAATTTTGATTCTGTAAGCTTTCCAGAGTTAAGCATTTCACATCAATCTCCGAATCCATGGTTTACCATATCAAACATTTTCTTGTATTTCAAGTATTTCCTTGAGGACCACTTACAATGTTTCTGGGGTTTTACGTCAGTCATAATTCATTTTTACACAACCATTTCCCAACCTTTCATTATCCCTTAGAAAAACAGGCTATTTTTGTTAATGTACCTTTAAGACTGACATATGTAAAAGACATCTGATCAACTGCCCTGTATTGTGCCTCATTTAACAAGCAATCTAGGCTGAAGCACACCATATGACTTTGATGTTAATGGGCGGGGCCAAATTGCTGTAGGCTGAATAGGTGGATGTATATAAATGGGTTATTTTCTGTGACACCACAAAAACAGTTCAAATAGCCTGTTTTTGCACCTTAGTGTTCATATATGGGCTGTATGGAGTGGGAAGTAAATAGTTTACTTTGAAACTGACAGTGTTTACATATATCATATTTATTTATGTCAAAAAGTAAAGAAAATGTTTTTTCATGATATGCAGAAATTGTGAAAATCAACAGAATTCCTTTTAGTTGCAAATACAGAAGGGAAGAGAAGAGAGAAGCAGATATGCATCTAAAGTCCCTTTTTAATCTATAAAGTGTCAGAGACCCAGTTAGTGTGCAGTATTCTCTGTCAAATATAATGTCAAAGCAGCAAGCGTCTTACAAAGCTCTGGTCTGCAATAAATAACTTTTCAAGATTTGAATGGTCACTTACTGCACACAGCAGATTTGTGGCTGTAAACATCTATTATTCTGTTATGATAACCAGGAGGGAAAAAGGAAAGAGAAACAAAGAAATATGATTGCATTTTTGATGATCAGCTACAAATTCAAAATACCAAAACTTAAAAGAAAAGCACAAAGTCAAAATCATAAAGAAGCACAAAGCAGTTTTTGCACAAAGTATCAGAGACCCAGTTAGAGTGTAACAATCTCTGTCTAATGTAATGAGAGCCAATGGAGCAGGCATATTACAATGATTTTTCAAGATCTGAAGAACAATTTTATGTAAATGTAAATGATTATTCTTCTGTTATGATCACCAGGACTTAAAAAGAAGGAGCAATATTTAGACATGATTGCATTTTAGGTATCACAAAATCAAAGAGGCAATCCTTAAAAAAAAACTATGTAAATGGCTGTAAATACAGAATTAGAAGTGAGAGCTTAAAGAAGCTTTAAGACGTGCAGTATTCTCTGTCAAATGTAGAGTATAACAGGAGCATGCATATTACAGTGACTCTTTAAGACCTGAAGAGCCATTTTAAAGGCTGTAAAATGGCTATTTTGGTTGTTCTGGTGATTTTTGGCGTATAGGTGTTAAACTAAAAGAGCCAAAGCTCCTTAAAAAGAACAAAGTCAAAACTATGTAAATGTAACTGGCAGTAAATGCAGGAGGAAAAGGGAGGAAAACAAATGTGGAGAGCAAATTCGAAGAGCCAAAGCTTAAACATTAAATAAACAAATAAAAATCAGTCAAGGACACAGTTATGCCATATTCTCTGTATATCGTAATGAGTGTCACTGGAGGAAGCATACCGTAGCGCTCTGCTGTGCAATAAATAAGTTTCCAGGATATGAAGTTATTTATTTTGAACAACAGATTTCACTGTAAATATTTATGCAACTGTTATGATAACCATGAAAGAAAAAAAAATACAGAAGAAAAATGATTATGTATAGACACAGAAAACACAGTTTTCTATAAAAGGCTTTCACACAATGGTCCAGTGTCTGAGAGTTAGCAACCGTATCCAAGGAAGAAGTAGAGACATGGATGGGTCAACTGTGAAACGACACTTAAGATTACTACTTTCTTCCCATATCTGAGGCAGAAACAACACAAGACATAGAATGGATGCTGCAAAAGAGCAAAACAAAACAAGCAAACAAAAAATATGTTTAGAATTGGCTCAGAACAGCTGCACTGGCTCTGTTCACTGTGGATATGACAGGTGAGAATGCAGCAGCTGTTAGAATTCTGACTGCATTTCTCTAATCTGTATTCAGCCAGGCAGCACGGCTCGATCATTTTTATCAGCGTTCACACTCAAATGTTCGCTCAAACACGTCGGCTCCCACAGGGAAAACAATGAGATAAAAAAAAAAGAACACAAAGTGAGATAACATTATTAATGTTTGTATTACAGAAATGTTCATTAGGATATCTGAACAGCTTTTCATTCCATTCAGCTATTTCTAAAACAAATGCAGGTGCCAGTAAACAAGTCGGTAAATAAAAAACAAGAGTGAAAAACTTCCCAGCAGGATTGCCATCAGTGCGTATGTGCTGCATTACGAACACAAGGACAATCCTGTGAGATATGGAAGGTTGTTTAAATTCTAGCCTTTAAAGGGGATATGTATAAGGTCGTATATAGGGGTGGAGGGTATAGAGTCTACAATCAAATGTAATGCTTTGGAAGAGATGTTGAAACTCCAGGAAGTCAAGACTCCAGCAGATCAGGACACCATACATATCACGGCAACTTGTATGAACTTCTGAAAACATGCTTCAATGCCAAAAGTTATGGATAACATCCTTTCACATCGCCTATATAAATGAAAAACAATGGGGTAAAATTGCCCAGGGAACAGAATCCGATACGGTCTAATATAACCAATTTCAGAGAAGTAAAACATGGTCTCATTGGTTCTAATACCTGACATCCCTGTTAACTAATCAACTGTACTATTAATTACTAATAAGTACATTAGAAATTCTTATCTCAAATACTAATTTCTATGTAGTGTTGGTGATAGGTTACAGATGTCTGAAACATTTAATGCCTATGAAAGCTCCCTCACAGAAACCTGTTACATAAAAGGGTGACGAATATGCCGCCTGATGTCTTTTTTTTTGTTTTATGATGTTTTGAGATAAAGTTTTTGTCCTGAAACATTTTTTTTTTAATTCATTCATGGCAGAGAGGTACATGTACAGAGATTTAAGGAAAAATATCTACTTTAGCAGTAAATTGTATTCAGCTTCACCTCCATTTTAACATTATCAGCATTAATATAAAAACTCAGAAGACACTTGTAGATTCACTGGTGGATATGTATAGTAAATGATAACAGCTACATTTGTGTTGTAGACATTGTTACCTCTGGTTCCTATCTGCAGCACTGTAACAAAGTCAGAGTTAAGTTACTCTACAGTGAACCATTTCATATCTAACCACTCTGAATCTGAGTCTTTTTCAATTACTAGACTATACAGAAATTATCCAGAATTGTCCTTTGAAATAAAGGAAGATTTGCAGATGTATGATGCTCAGATATTTTTAAGTAAAATATTGGGATAAACAGTCTATACACAAGGGAGAGCAATGGGTTATAACCTGAACTATCCCAAACAGATCTAACAAACAATTACGCAGCCCATAATTAACAGTAACACTGTTTTCACCACCTTAACCCTGTATTCCCAACAAATGAAGATACTAACTGTAACAAAAGAATATGAACTCATGAGTTTTCTCACTGTTTAGTTTTGTATATTTTTCCCTTATTTTTTCATCGTACTTTCTTTCTTTCATTTATAACAAGACAGAAAAATAAAGTTTTATAAAAACAATAAGATCACGAATAAAAATTATGATGATATAGTTCAATTAAAGAAACCGTGCCTCAGGAAGGGTAAAATAATTTCACTTAAACAAGAGACGCGTTGGCCTTCATTTAAGTTGCGCGTGTTCAAATCTGATCGTAAAACGAAGTGCCTGCAAATTTTACCAACAGTAGCAGTTTCATCTTTGGCATCAAACTGACGTCTGCTAGAAGTGCGTGCAAATGTAAGCGTAACTCTTTAACAGCCTGATAAATGTCTGATTTGCAGTTAAATAATCCAAATTACAGGCAGTAACATAAATAACATCAGCAATAACATTAAAAAAAGAAAATAACACAGAAAAAGTAATAACTGTGAATTCTTCACAAAGCTAATACTGACATAGGGCCAATTAGAAAACTACAGTAATAAATGTGAACACAAACTCTAAACTCCCCAGCATTAGACAGAAATAATGTGGGCTAACTAATGTAGGCTATCTTATACTCTTCTATATTCAAATGGGTTTTTCTTTTTCTCTTTGAGAAAGCTGACAGAAGCATTCAGCCCACACCACCTGCCCCCAACTGTTCTGTACAATAGTGGTTCTGTTCTTATTGAGTAGAGCAGTGGAAATTGTTTAAAACCTGAACTGCAGCTTTCTGAAAAGGGAAGGAGGTGCTCTAAAAAAGAAAAAAAAATATATATATATATTATTACTGTTATGTTTATAGAAAATACAAAAAAAGAAAACAAAAGAAAAAAGAAAACATTCTTAAACATAATTTATTTAAAAAATTTTATTCCAAGTAATTCTGGATCACTTCTACTGGTCCATTCATTACGAAATGTTCAAGCAATGTAAGATGCAACCAGTAGTTTTAAATGGTATTTAAAAAAAAGCTGTTATTCATTTGTCCACAGGTGTTTCTGTTCACTCTTCTACTGGGAGAAGATAATTCAATGCTACGAATCTGAAAGGACGAGTAGCTGACAAGAAGCCCTTACTGAGAAAAAGAAATAAACAAAAAAGAACACTGGCAATTCAAACATACAAGCTGCCAGTGTTCTCAGAACACTGGACCGACCACCCCAGAGTCCAGGCCTCAACATCATTGAATGTGTCTGGGATTACATAGAGCATGTAAAGCATGACGATGATGAAAAAATGTAACCAACGTCTAAGACTGACCTTTGGAGATCTAGAAAAATCTTGCAGAAATTTGACAAAATCCATCATCAGCACATCTGATTTAACTTACTGAAAGACTAATTAGCCAAACCAGCTACGCTGTGAGCAGAGAATTGAATATGGTTAAATGAAAACACTTACTTAAATAAAATCAACACTTACTGTATTACTATTATGCGCAATTATCCTAATATTAGTGTTTTTCTGAGCAAAGAAATGATAACTGTCCAGTTTTTAAATCTATTTTTCTCAGGTGTCTAAGACATTTGCACGTTTTCTGCTTTTTTTGGAAAATTAGTAATACACACATACACATGTATGTGTGTGTGTATATATATATATATATATATGTGTGTGTGTGTGTGTGTGTGTGTGTGTATATATGCATATACATATATATATATATATATATATATATATATATATATATACACACACACACACACACACACACACACACAAACACATAATTACGTCTCTTGCCTTGTCTGAGTATTAAACACTGTCAAAGCTGGAAAATAAAACCCCTTTTTGGCTCCCTTTCAGCAACAGAGAGGAGTCTGCCCAGAGCGTTTCGTTGATTACACATTACAGGCTTATTTAAAGTCTAATACACTCATGGCTATAGGTCTGCTGAGTTACTTACATATTTGTTCATTATGCACATGATTAGCAGCCTCATTTGGATTAAAGTCAATTAGCTTATCTATGCCTGGGTCACCTGTAAGTATTAAGAACAGCTTATACTGCAGCTCTGGCTAGAACTCTCAGTGCCTTAAAAAAAAAAAAAGAAAAGAAAAATTCCAAAGGAATTCTTCACACAAACTATATTAATCTGTTTTCTCTAAATACCAACAGGCACTTTATTTTTTTAGATTAGAAACACTAAGAGCTCCTTCTGTAGCTGCAGATTTCCACTATTATTTCTATATATTTTTCATAGAATTTTTCATAGAAATCAATCTATAAAGAATCAGAAGCGTGCACGATTTGCTCTGATGCACTAGAACATGGTACATTAAGGCCATTAAGAAGGTACATACTTCTGCTATCAATATTTACCTTGTGATTTCCTAATTACAACTTTCAGAGACATCCATTACACATCATTATGCCTGTACACAAGAAACTCATCAACTACACATATAATGAGACTATCCACGTGATAGCCAAATCAGATCAACTAATCAAGATGGTCATCATAGCCCAGTTTACATCTAATAAGAAGATTAAGACGTTAATTACATGCAATGAGCCAAGTCAAATAATTGTATGAAGACGATTATGTCATCTAATGATCTACATAACTCAGCAGCATGACTAATAGATCAGGGACAGTTCATTTGATATGCATTTTAGGAACATCTTTTAGAATGCAGACCAGTAACAAGCTTACAGCAGCTAATGTGGTACAGTAACCCTATTACTGAAGTTAATCATTAATAACCTGCCAGCATTGCTTTTGGATCCATCTTGGTCTTCTTACAGACATATATATCAGCACCCTTTTAAAATATAGACAGACATTGACAAATTTCTTTTAAAATAAATATAGACATTGACCAGCTGCAAAATCTTGAGCAACACTTTACAGCTTCCAAATGTTCCTTATGAAACTGACAGTTCTGTTTCTTAAATCTGATTGACTGAGCCACATAAACTGAGTCATGTTGTAAAATACTCCAAATATGAACATACCATGCATCGACTGAATTCTTATGAATGCATCAAATTAATAAAAAACATTGTGCTTTTCATGGAATAATCTTTGACAATTATATGTTACACGACAATCTCAGCGTACTGTTGACTACATCGCTTAGCAGAATAACAGAGCACCAAAGTAGTCTTTAGGCCCATATTAGAAACTCTGGGTACAAGGTTTCTATAGGACAAAAGTAAATAAGATTTTTGAAAATTGCCACCATTTCATTCAGTGTTAAACCAAAAAGGTTCCAAACCTGATGCACTTTGTTCTACGCATGCTTTTCCTCTGAATGTCACTTTTGCTATACGCAAGATAACACTGCTGAGAGCGGAACTGAACCATACGACTGGAAAAAAAACACCCCAGACAAAACAACAAGTTATGTCTGTCAAGTGTATTTGTGAAGTTGCTCTGGCAGTACTAGAGTACTTTTGGAGTAGCTGGTGTTATTGTATAATGGTGCCAAAGTTTAATACTTGACTTACTTTAATACATCATCATTTCAACGTGCAGGAGCAGCAGCTCGCTTTTAACAACATATCATCTTGCTATTAACATATTTCTGCTCACATTTCAACTCCTTAACATCATAATTCAGAGGATCCAGTGAGAGCTTATTTCTAATACGTGCATGACTCCAGAATGACACACTACTTCAGAGGTGTATAGTTTATTGCTATTATTAGTGATGCATTTAATTATGTGTTGAAAATTAGCGTTTCAGTGCTTCTTGTATTTTGTTGCCCATTGACTTGTCGCTTTGTACTTAACAGCACATTTTAACCTCTTTTTGCAGGTCCCCTAGTGGAATGAAAACTGACCGATTTTTGCAATTAATCTTAAGACAAACTATTTTTTCCCATAACAGTTATCAGATTAACTAACACACTGTTGGCTCTCTGTGTGTGAAATGTTGTGACTCTGTGTTGAGCTGCTAGTGAGCAAACAGGGGTGAAAGGTGAGGGGTGAGAACCCCCTGCTGTGAGACAATTCACACTTCTCCACAAAGACAGCTGTGCCAAGACAAAATAGATAGCACAACTGCATTTTACTGCATAAAAAATTTACCACAAGAAAAAAAAAACCTTTAAACACAATAAAAACACTGTTAAGAATGACGACTAGCTTGATCACATACAAAGATTAAAATTCTGTTTGTTTCTGGTTTTATAAATGAAACACATTTGCATCAAAATATATTCAATCAATGTTCTTGAAGAAAAAAAAAAATGTGTAGCCCAAAAACCGCTCTGTGGGACCTCCAAAACAGGCAGAAGTAAAATTTTAAGGGTTTACTGTGATAAAATCACGGTAATTCATGGCCTCTTGGGGCTTCCTGCTTTATTTTCCCCCGATTCAGTAAAAAGAAGCTCTCGGTGTGGTCTATCTAAATGAATAGACAGCAGATGACTGCATTCCCATGATATCTCTCACGCTGCTCCTGCATATGCCGTGTACCAGTGTGAATACAATAAGATAGGACAGCACTTAATCAAGTCATGCTGTTAAACTGAACACCAACTACAATTACCACAAAGCACTGAAGAAGCAAAAAGGGGTGATTATCACACTATTAGCGCTGTGAAAGCTTTCCACAGTTTAAATGCAGTGGATCCCAAAGCACTGGTTTGTCTGGGCTGTATTTTTCTGCACAAGCTGCATAGAAATAATCCGTGGAAAAACTTCAAGGATAATGACCACTACTTGAGTGAGATTCCCTTCAAAATCACCTTGTCTGTTGCCACCGTGAAATGTGTTTATATTGCTCTCTTTTGTTTGCGTCTTATCTACGGACTTGATTGAATTCCGCGCTCTTAACTGAAAAAAGGAGCTGGCGTGATTGGTGCCGACCACAGTGGATTTCCAGCCGCACAGATAACGACAGACGAGCAGCTCAATTAAGTGCCCATTTTCGTGTGGCTGGCGAACAGAAAGACGCTCTTGGACTGATAAACTACTGCCGCCAATGACAACTCGCTAATGACTGCTACTGGCAAGTTTCATGTGGGTAGACGATGGTTTGGCAGAACACAGAGAGTGATTACTGCAGCTTCTGAGCTTTGTCACAGAGCGCATAACATCAAGGATTATGACAGTGGACGACTTCTGGTCCCCTCATCTTCTCGCCAAGCCCCCCTGAAACTGCAGGAATCGATCAGTGGCTCAAGAACAGCGGTGCAGTCACTCCATCAAACTGCACAGCCACAGCCATTCACATTCCCAGTGCTTGATCCTCGTGTTTTAAACGCCCATGCGGCGAAAGAAGCAGAGAAGGGTGATTGATCGCAGGGCCACTTTATAAACAGCTTTGTTAATAAAGGCTTTGGTGAAATGAAGACACGCCGGCTTTAGCCTAAGCTTTGGGGTACGTGGAGATCGGCTCTGTAATTACTTCCATGCCCCCTCTGTAGGGCTTTCTCTTTTTTTGGTATAAAGCATTCCTCCCTCCTCGCTTTCATTGAGTGTAATTCTGCTACAACAGCAACACTCCATCAACAAACTGTATTAAAGGCCATTTACAGGGGGGAGGGCTGCAGCTCACTCTGGAACAAGTGCGGCTAAAGGATAATCAATCATTAGGAGCACCTTAAACGAGCCTCCACTCACAGCCCAAGTTTGGACAAAATTGCAAGTTTCCTGATGAATGGGATGGGCTTTCTATTCATCAGGAGGGGTCCAACTCATCTAATCTTTCAACTCCCCTAATAGAGTCAACACTATAACTCAGCAACCACCATCCAGGGACAAGAGAAATATGACCACCACCATCAATCTGTGAAGATACTATTCCCTCAAAAGAAGTATGTAAACGATACTCTTTGTTTGTGGTTCATTAAATTTGAAGTTGTTTAAATCAGCTAACATAACCTTTGCTCTCATTAAACGGAATCATTTTAATGGAAGAGGAAATGGAAAAAGTGATAATCAAACCATGGCTGAATTTTTAAAACTTTAAATGACCTTTTTCAAGCATAAACAGACCACTGTCAATTACTGTTTGGAGTGGTTAAACGGTCACTTAATCAAGGCAGCTGACATTTAGACTGTTGGCAGCATCTGACAGACATTTAATTAAAGCTGTGCTATAGCTTCAAAGGAAACAGCAAGGAGACTGTCATTTTTCTACTTATCCAAAACTGATGTCTTTATGTTCAGTAGGATGTTAAATTCCTCCCCAAATCAGTAAACATGTAATGATGGCAATTAACAGTTTAATTAGCAGCTTAAAATGTTGAGACTTCAAATTTCTTGGTTCTTATTTGTGTGTATAGCCAATTTGTAATCACAACAAAATATCAGAAGTGCAGATAAAAACCAGTAAGCTGTATATTTATCCGCAAAATAGCACATGATAAGTAGCTGACGTGAAAAAGGCTGGCAATAAACAACTGTGCTAATTTAAGTAAACAAAAACGACTTTTAATTTCCTTAACAAAAGACTTCAAAACATCACTGCATTAAAGCCCAGAAGGTCCTCCATGTTGTCATGGAATCTTGCCACATTTTGTTTAACTGTTTCCTACTTGTAGTTCACTCGAATGCACAGAGAAAATATGGACTAACTTTCAATTTATATAACATTTGAGTTCGTAAGCAGAAGAGATATGAGGCGAATTTGAAAAAGTTATTGATCAAAGTTTCTTTTTAAAGTGCCTCATCACATTTAAAAAAAGATGGTTCTTCAAAGGTTTTTTAGTAAGGAAAATGTTTCTGTATAGAACCCGTTCTTTGAGTGTTCATGGTTCTATACAGAACCATTTTCTTTACTTAAGAACCCTTGAAGAACCTTTTTTTATGTAAGTCTATACAGTTGCTCAAATTTTAAGAAAGTTGTCTGGTGAATCTGGTGTTGATTATCAACAGTGTTAGGATTAAGGTTGGGTTTTGGTTGAAATTAAGGTTAGGGTTAGGTTTAGGTCTAGATTAAACCCTCCACAGGAAACAGGTGAATATGTAACAGGTGGAGCCATCATGACTGGTTATAAAAGGAACATTCACAAAAAGCTCAGTTATTTATGAGCAACAAAGCAGTTTAGCAGTTAGAACATTTTGTCAGATTTGTTAGAGATTTCACTATCACAGTCCATAATGTTATTAAAAGATTCAGAGAAGCCAGAGAAATCTCTGGGTCAAGGGCAAGGCCAAAATCCAATATTAAATGCTTGTGACTTTTAACCCCTTTGACAACAAAAAACTGACATGCCTGTGTAATGAATATAACCACATGGTCTTGGGAAAACCCTTGTTGAGTCTCCCGTGCGAAGTGGAAGCCATACACTCTTATAAAGATGGTTCTTCAAGGCTTCTTTAGTAATGTGCCAACTGCATGGGTAACTTGCACATCTGTGAAGACACCATTAATGCTGAGGGGTACATACGCATTTTGAAACAACATAGGCTACCAACTGTCAGAACAAAACCTTGACATCTTTCTCAGGGATGTTCCTGCTTGTTTCAGCAAGATAATGCCAAGCCGCACTCTGCTTGTGTCACATTAGAATAATATCTCACATTGAGAATGTGGCGCATTTTGAAGAGCAATGGAGACCCTTGACTGTTGAGCAGCTGAAGTGTTATGTCAAGCAAGAATAAGAGAAAAAAACCCTTTCACAATTACAACAACTGTTGTCCTCAGTTCTCAAAAGGTTACTAAACGCTCTTAAAAGAATAGGTAAATGTCCCGAAAATGTCCCTGTCTTAACTTTTTAGGAACATGTTGCAAGCATTAAATTTAGAATAAATGTATACGGTCAAAAAGGATTTGTTAATCATTGCGGTCTGCTTTTATTTACACATTACCTACTGTGCCAACTCTCAGAGATTTTTGTTGTTTTGTTGTTTTGAATATACTGCATTCAACCTAATGTTTAGATGCATTAAATATTTAATTGTTGGTTAAAGACAAACTATAACGACCAAAAAATGGTCTAAATGACTTAGAATAATATCAATGTTTACATTGTATTAGTTAAGAACGTTTTTCCTTCTCCTGTAAAATTATTTTTTGGAGATAGAACGTTTTGTTCTGACAACAAAGCATTCATCAAGTTATTCATCAAGTTATTATTTTGTGTATACTCTTGAGGAAATACAAACCCTTTAATTTCTTGACACTGAAACAAACAGAGAAAGGTCAGACCCAAACCTGATGACAAATAATGCAAATGAATTATGCAGTTAATGATGAAATTATGCAATTAAAATGAAATAATATAGCAAATAGACAGTAATAATCTAGACCTCTAGAATTAGATGGGTGAAATCTTACTTAAGCAGAGAAAAGCTTTGAGAATTTATCTGCAACCACTGCATTCTTCAAAAGGTTGCCACTTTGCTCGCAGTGCCGATAAACAACTTACACCAGTTTGTTAAAACTAAATTTTGTCCGTAAGTGTTTTTTTAGTTAATTTCTTCAAATAAAGCAACTCTGTAATCTACTGACAGAACTACATGAGTAAGTACTTGATAGAAAATGGCGTGGGGTGCATTAGCTGAGAGCCCTAAGCACTAAGTCAATCAGGCAGTGTGCCTCAGCCTCTCGGAGCTTGCACAACAAATTAAGAGTGTGTCTGCTCCCAGTTATTCACAAAGACAGGGAATCCATTTAGTTTCGGCTGTTTGAACCACCTGAGGTGGAACAAGACAAAACATTAGGAGCTGATAGTTGCTGGTTTTTAATTTAGCAGCATAATGAATGTAACAACCGTGAAGAGCTGTAGTTTTTTTCTCTTCCTCTGTTCTTTCTCTTTTCTTTTGGTTTTATTTATTCATTTGTGCTTATGTAAGACATGGGCACGGGAAATGAAATGCAACTTTTCTCAGCACTATTGTGAGAAAGAGCGATGTTATTGAATAAAGGCACACAAAAAAAAGGTTTGAAAGGCATGGATGCAGAACTTTTTCTCTTCTGAGATTTGAAAAATCAAAGATAGTAGGTGGACCAAAGAATTATACATATTTATGCAAGTAAACAAAACCCTGTGGAAAAAAAAATCGTGGCTGGGTGGACTTAAGTGCTGTGTGATGCACTTTTTAATTTAGCACAAAGCACTGTGATAACCAAAAGAGCACTCAGACCCGGATAAGTTAAGCTATACCCTGATAGCTGGGACTGCAGGCTATTAATATCCACTACTAATGAAGCGCAGCCAAAGTGTATGTCGTAGCGAGGCTTCAACAGAACACAGTCCTATCACACTGACTGTAATACAAAAGCCTGTTTCAATTAAGACCTGCACTCATGTATGATGTTGATAATAAGAGCACATAACTCTACATTTTGTGCCTCAAGCAGAACATAATAGAGATCCCTGCAGCCTCACACCAACATATAAATCCCATAACATATAAATCCCATAACATATAAATCCCAAATCATCCAACTGTGTGGCAGCAGCGCAGTGTATATAATCATGCAGATACAGGCCAGCAGCTTCAGGTAATGTTTAACCATTAACCTTCAGAATAGGGGAAAAATGTGATCTCAGTGATTTTGCCCTTGGCATGACAGGCTAGTTTCAGTATTTCTATAACCTGCGGATCTCCTGGGATTTTCACACACAACAGTGTCTACAGTTTACTGACAATGGTGCAATGAAAAAACTTCCAGTTCTACGCACAGAAACGCCTTGGTGATGAGAGTGGTCAGCGGACAAAGGCCAGACTGGTTCAAGCTGACAGAAAGGCTATGGTAACTCATATAACCACTCTGTACAATTGTGGTGAGCAGAAAAGCATCTATAAAATGCACAAAAACCACAAAATCCACAAAAAACTTGAGGTGGATGGGCTACAACAGCAGAAAATTTTGTCCAGTTTTGGTGAGCCTGTGCTCACTGCAGCCTCAGCTTTCTGTTCTTGGCTGATGATGCAGTGGGCACAGGCTCACCAAAACTGGACAACCTAACCTGGTCTGATGAATCTCGATTTCAGCTTAGGCACACAGATGGTAGGGACAGAATCTGGCACCAACAGCATAAATCCATGGACCCAACCTGCCTTGTGTCAATAGTCCAGGCTGGTGTAGGTGGTGTAATGATGTGGGAAATGCTTTCGTGGCAAACTCTGGGCTCACTAATTACCAGTCTATCATTGTGTGAAATCCACAGCCATTTGAGTACTGTTGCTGAGCATGTGCAACCCTTCACGGCCACAGAATTCAAAATTTTCAATTTTTTTTTTAATAGCTTCTTCCAGCATGACAATGCCCCTGGATCCAAATCCGACAGAACATCTTTGGGACATGGTAGAATGGGAGATTCAAAACATGAAAGTACACCTGAAAAATCTGGAATTTTTCAGGATTGCAGGATGTAATCATGTCAACGTGGACCAGAATCTCAAAGGAATGTTTCCAACGTTTTGTGGAATAAATGCCATGAAGAACTGAAGCGGTTTTGACAGCAATGGGAGGCACTAGTATTAGTATAGTGTTCCTAATAAAGTGATTGGTGAGTGTAATTCTAGCAAAATCCAATTAATTGTTTAAGGCTTTGCAGGGCGATTACCAGCAGCACAAGGAGACCATATTTTAGCATGTTTGTTTTCTCCTGATGTAGTGATGCTACTTCTTTAAATTTAACCCCCCCAAAAAATACAAAATCTTACATAGGGCCGCTTTAACTTAAAAAATCAACAAAACATGTAATATGACCAAGAGTATTAAAATTTTTGCATAGTTAAAATTCATACTCAGGGGGCGGGGCGGGGGTGGTGGAAATGTGGCACACTTTTCCCCCCTACATTTTTTTCAACCAGCCCACCTTGGAGAAGACCACTTTGGCTAGTCCCAAGGTTATCTGAGTTTGAGACTCCTGATCTGGGTTAAGGAATTATAACTCATTCATCGTAACTACCTGGGAAACTGTTACAAATCTAGTCCTGACATAGTAGGTGACACTTCACATTTTTGTCCAGAACATGTATAAAAACAAGCACACACACACACACACACACACACACACACACACACACCCCCCCCCACTCTTGTGTCGTTATTCAACGTGCTCCGTTCTGCTGTAAACTTCAATTAAATCAACCCATTAAAACTCTAAAGTGGGAGATTGATTTCTCTCTCTCTCTCGCTCCCTCGTTCGTCCACGCATAAACGCGTTATCCTCGCCTCATGCTTGAGGGCTACCTAAGCTATAGAAAGCTCCACTCAGGATATGTCACTACATTAAAAGCTCTAGGACACAACTATGACCCAAAACCTCCCACAGAACAGAATGAGTTCTATCTGTGTGCCTGTCTGCCCACTGCAGCAGATGAGGGTTATGACCCCTGGCCCTGCGCTGGAGGAGGTGGAGAAGTGAGAGGCCGGGGTAATAGATTTGGAAGTGGGAGGGAGCGGTGCCCCTGGCAGGCGGGGCAGGTTAGGAGGCAGGTGGCATATGGCATGTCAGGTGGCCTCTGTGTTCTGTGGACTCTTAGGTGGCGAGAGGTGATGGGTAAGAGAAAGCCGCTCAACATGGCTAGGCCATATGCTCAGGTGTGGCCTCCGCAGTCAGTGTCTGCTGTGCGACAACACAACCTGTGGTATTAAAAGTGACCCGCAAAAACGGCTACAACTGACATGTTATGTAATACTGCTATCATAACAAAACCTTGGATCTCTGAAATGGTTTAAAGGGGAAGGAAAAAGCATTATTAACTTTAATGTTAATGCAATCAGAGTTTACTCCAAGTAAACTTGGACCACTTTTCATGAAATATTGCTACAATGTAAAAACAGCTGGGAAAAATATAATAAAAAAAATAATAATAAAGATAAGCTGAAATCTGTTCAGCTTAAAAAGCATAATTTCCTGCCCCCAAAGAACTTTTTTTAATTTTCTTAGTATTTAATACAAGCATCTTTCGCTCTGTGTTAACTGTAATCATATGGACATCATTTGCCTGAACAGTATTAACCAATTAACCAATGTTTATTAGAATTATTTCACATATCTGTTAATATATCTATGCATATTAGTTTTGACTCATTTCAAGAACGTGTGTGTTTTACTTTGGAATAAACTTTAAACGATATAAAAATCAAAACAAAAACTCTCCTCTGGAAAAGCAAATGAATCGGTAACCAGAGACAGAAAGGGGAGGAAAAGGTTCTTGGTCCGTTTCATTAGCTCCTCCAAAGGCTTCCTCGTTATGTGATAAACAAACCCCTAATGAGAGCTCATTTGCTGCATATTGCCCTCGCTAAATGCCAGCAGGCTTTGACATTTGGCTGTGTGTGGCCTGCAGTGGCGGTCCGCGGGGGCCGGCGACAGGCGGCTCACAGCTGAGGCCCGAAACCGTAGCATTTCTACAATGGTGATGCTTCAGCTCGGGCTGGGCCTGACAGATCAGAAAAAAGAAGGAACACTCGCAACCCTAAACATGGTTAGCTCTGGCAAGATTTCCCCATAATGACATTTAATCTCTGTAAATATCGTCTCTATGGAAACAAAATGTCTAAAATGCTAGTTTTATAGGAGAAGGAAAAAACATTCTTTCCTTTATGTTACATAAACGTAACAAGAAATTATTCCAAGTATTTGGAGCTATTCTGTTGATCCATTTGCCATGAAATGTTCACAACATAAAGGGCAGTTAGTGTACAAGAAAAAAAACAGTTTTGATATAACAGTGCAGATACTTTTCCATGTGACTGCACACACACACATGTATGATCATATACACACAGGTGGTAACATCTTACCTAACACCTGCCTATTTCTACCCCTTTCTTCTTCTTATTCAATCATTGTTTCATATCTCTTTGCTATCTCTATTTGTATGTTGTTTTAATGTCTTTTTCTATCATTAATTATGATGTCAGCAATTAACATTTAATTTGTAGCTGTTATGAAATAACTAAGGTGTAGTGATTTAATATACACCGATCAGGCATAACGTCATGACCACCTCCTTGTTTCAACGCTCATTGTCCATTTTATCAGCTCCACTTACTATATAGGTGCACTTTGTAGTTCTACAGTTACAGACTGTAGTCCATCTGTTTCTCTGCATACTTTGTTAGCCCCCTTTTACCCTGTTCTTCAGTGGTCAGGACCCCCATGGACCATCACAGAGCAGGTACTCTTTGGGTGGTGGATAATTCTCAGCACTGTAGTGACACTGACGTGGTGGTGGTGGGTTAGTGTGTGTTGTGCTGGTCTGAGTGGATCAGACACAGCAGTGCTGCTGGAGTTTTATGAACACTGTGTCCACTCACTGTCCACTCTATTAGACACTCCTACCTTGTCAGTCCACCTTGTAGATATAAAGTCAGAGACGACAGCTCATCTGCTGCTGCACAGTTTGTGTTGGTCATCCTCTAGTCCTTCATCAGTGGTCACAGGACGCTGCCCACAGGACGCTGTTGGCTGGATATTTTTGGTTGGTGGACTATTCTCAGTCCAGCAGTGACACTGAGGTGTTTAAAAACTCCAGCAGCACTGCTGTGCCTGATCCACAGAGTTTTAGGATTAAACAGGTGAAGACTAACATCTCATTATATCAGCAGCAGTTTGGGAACAGCTCAGTATGGAAAATTTATTCAGATAAAAACATCTGCAATGCTTAGCATCAGCATTATTTAGTGAGTAAATTTGTTTTAACAATTTTGTACAGCTGATTATTTTATTACAGCACATTATTTGATACTGTTTTCTTTTGATTTTATTTCTCTGTGCTCTAAAGACTTTATTTATTGATCCATTTTTTACTCTGCACTTTGTGTGATGGGCCAGAATGGGTCAGTTGAGAAGAGAATACTGTTGTACTAGGGTCACTTTTTGGCCCAAAATATAACGTGATTCGGTTCAGTTCAGTTTTTGACAGAATTATGTCAGGATCGAGTCGAGTTTAGACTCAAAATGTGATGCTGTGTGCTGGGGTGGGTCACACTCGGACAAACATTTTTTTCATCAACGTTTCAGGACCGATTAAAGCACAAATTTTAAACCCCTGGAAAAAAGGAGCAAGATAATGACATGCTTAATAATCATTAAATGAAATGCGTAATAATCATTAAAAAAAAGGAAGTGCAATTTACAGTTTCAGAAAGCACAAAGCATCTAACAGGGGCAGCTATTCTCCTGCTATGCTCATTTAAGCAGGCTTTAACACAGTTTGACAAAACTCATCAGTAACGATGGCACCGATCTGAATGAAAGTACTGGTTTGGACATTAGAGGGAAAAAGGAATAAATTAAATCCAATCCTGTAACAAATCTATCTTAAATAGCCACACCTGCATTATGCGATGTGACGTTAGCTGTGTACTTCCTCCTGTGGGGTAGTAGAGTGTTTGAGCAGTTTGAGTATGACGGCCTGCTTTTAGATGTTTATCTTAAATGAAGTGCATCAATTAATACTAGTTCATTTGAAAGCTTAGTAGTTTTTAGAGAAAAATGATCAGCTTGCTATTGGTCCCATTTTGGAGTCAATATTGGTATCATAAAAAAAATGCCACCTGCAGTGAATTTCTCCACATGCTTTTTCTCGTTTAGCATTCTTTCACTCGTCTTCCTTCTTTCTTGCACCAGCCCCCTTCTCAGGTGCGTCCACAACTCAAAATGTGGAGTATTGATCAGCAGAGCTGCTTCTTTAATTAGACTGGCTAGAGTGAGTGCAGCGGGTAGCCACAGGCCTGCAGGACAGGAGGAACTCCATGCTAAAGTACTGTGCACTGACCCGACGCAGCCAGAGTGGAGGGACACTCCCTCAGGAAAGGTCACCACAGAGAGAGAGAACGGAGATGCCGAGTGATGCTGGCAGGCCGAGCATAGGTAGGTGTGTGCGTGTGTTATATGAACAGCTCACTGTGCTCTGCCCTTCTCTCTTATTAATTGGGTCAGACTTATTAGCCGCCCTCCTGCCAGGAATAGAAGCCAGTACATGGACTGGAACAATCCCAACTCAAAGAGAGAATGAATTAACTGTATATGGTCTACTATAATAACAGTACACTTGCCAAGCCAAACAGGTTCATTAAAAATGTTCGACTGCAAAAGAAAAACAAGCATTTTTCTTTTATTTATCTATTAACAGTAAATCTCACTGGCACTGATTACAAAACAAAGCCATTACGAGTCTCCTAAATATGCAAAATGCTAAACATTATGTAGGCCTTACTGAAGAGAAACAAACAAGCAGCAGGTGGATGGATGAATAATAGGCCCCAGCCAATTCGAAAATTTTGTGACTGACAAAATCCTAATTTTGAGAATCTAAAAATCCTGGTAACTGATAGTAACAGGCCACATATTTTAAAATGGTTAATAATTTATCACACTGTGCTTAGTTAAACCGGGCTTTATTGACTGATACGACCGCCAGTTGTCAACGGTGAATCGCCAGGTGTGATTTTCTGTTCTCAGTAGTCAGAAATTTGGGAGAAGAGCAGAACCTCAAAGTCTGAAAAATGTGTACCATGGCTGTCCAAAGTGTGGTCAATTTGATACGGTCTGCTTTAAAGTTATTCTAACTCTAACCAAACATATCTTTATGCTATGTACACTATATGGGCAAAAGTATGTGGACACCTGGCCATCATCTATATGAGCTTGTTGGACATCCCATTCTAAAATCATGGGCATTAGTATGAAGCTGATCCCTCCCTTTGCAGCTATATCAGGCTCCAATCTTCTGTGAAGATTTTCCAGAAGATTTCACAGTGTGTCTTGGGAATGTGTGCCCATTTAGTCAAAAGAGCATTTGTATGGTCAAGCACTGATTTTGGACAAGAAGGTCTGGCTCACAATCGACATGTTCAGTGGGGTTGAGGTCAGGGTTCTGTGCAGGTTACTGGAGTTGGTCCACACCAAGCTGTGCTTCTCCTGGCATCCAGGTAGTGAAGCCTGATTTATCACTGCATAGAACACATTTCCACTGCTCCAGAGTCCAGCAGCAGTACGCTTTACATCCGTACTCCGTTTCATGAAGCTCCTGATACACAGTTCATGTGCTGTTGTTGCGTCCAGAGGCAGTCTGGAACTCTATAGTGAGTGATGCATCAGAGGATAGGCGATTTTTTACGTGCTACATGATTCAGCACTTGGCAGCCCCACTCTGTGAGTTTGAGCGGTCTACCACTTCGCGGCTGAGCTGCTGTTGCTCCTAGGCACTTATTTTCACAATCGCAGCACAGTACAGTTGACCAGGCCAGATCTAGCAGGGCTGAAATTTCATGAACCGACTTGTGGCAAAGGTGGCATCTTGTGACAGTGCCACGTTTAAAGTCGCTGAGCGCTTCAGTACAACCCACTCTAGTGCACAAGGTATGGAGATTCCCAGAATTTTTTAGACAGTCAAAAGTGTCTATTATAATATCAAACAAGCCACTACATATTCGTGCGTTATTAGGTGAATTCTAATAAAAACTGATCAACTATCTTAACGGACAGAATAAGTAGATGAACCCAATAAAAGAAGTTCACCCATTACCATGCAGGTAGGAAGAAAGACATTTGCACAATCCACTGATGATAGACATAGCCTCCCCAAAGAACAGCCTGGTAATCACATTTCTGATACGCTGATATAGAGTAGATGAGTCACACTAGATCCAATCCGCACCCTTGGATGGCAGCCGTATCCCATTTCTCATCACAAGTCTTTCCTTCAGCCTACGTCTGTCTCTGTGACCCATAATTATTATCACAAAAAGGAATCAAATTCACAGGCGTTCACGCAAAAAAAACTACTGCATTACACTTCCCAGACGCTGCACAAAGATTTATAGCCATCCCTGAAAGTGTTTTCAGAGTACTTTCCAAAAGACCCCACTAACAATCCATTACGGCAAGCTGAGTCCATGAGGAATGGGAGTGTGTGAGTGAATCTTGATGAAGTACGGTCCAGGCTTCCTTCTTTCTCAGGCATACCCAACCTTTCTTCAGACTACACCATTACGTCATTTACATCTCACTGTCCACAAGCATGAAGGCCTAACTGGCAAAGAGTAGGGCTGCCCAATATGGACAAACTATCATATTGTGATTATATTAGTTATTAAATTAATTAGTTAATTATATACCTTGCAATGTATTAAAAGACCTGTGAGGTATGATTAAATATTGGCCTACCTAATTTTATACAAAATTTAGATCTGTTCAAACTCGTGAATGACTTGAAACTCATCGGGATCATCTGTGACCGCTCAGGACGCTCAGAACTGCAAAGTGGAGAATGATGTGTACAGGTTGAACTGAATGAAACTGAATACTTGTAGCAATTATCTGTTTATAATTTAATCATTTCCTGCGATAACCAAATATGCAGCTGTTTTAAATGACAGTTTCTAGCTAGCTGACACAGCAGTGAAGCTGTGAGTGTTAGCTTCACGTTCGGAACAAAACAGGGCGATGATCAGGACCGATTTGCGCAAGTTTATACTTAAATCTGGGTGTGAAGTCTTTACTAAGTCCTTAGTTAACACTAGTTTGTTTCAAACTATCCTTTTACTAAACTTGGTTGCACTACAAATGCATTTCTTAAGTCATGTCTTAACTAGTAAAAACTGACTAATGTGTATGTTGTTTTAACATGACGATAACATGCTCAGAACCAGTCCTGCCATGGAAACGCAATGGCAGCCTGCACTGACTTTTTCAATGGAAAAATATCCAGCATAGAAGAGAATGATGTGTACAACTTAAAGAATAAAAGTAATTACCTATAGCCATTGCCTGCTTATTCTTTAGTATTTCCCTGAGACAACGAAACATGCAGCCTTTTAAATGACAGTTTCTCAATACTCAACACAACAGCAGCCTTCATTTAGACACTTAGGCAGCTGCTGAGTCTCACTGAGCTGGAGCTGTGGGTGTTAAGCTTCATGCTCGGAGTTAAGACCAGGGTGACGATTAGAGCTGTAAGTAAAATCACAGCATATAGCGTTTAGACTTTTTAGCGTAGGTAACCAAAAAAGTAATGTTTTTGGTCTTTTATGTGTTTTTTATGTAGTTACTGATGGTTTCCCTAACACTTACTCCTGCTTAGGGGGATGTGTAAATATTAGATAACTACTAAGCTCCGTGTTGAAACGAATTTGTGTGGTGCTACTTGTTCTTATTTATTACTGCATAATGCATGAACTTAGTAAACACTTGCATTACAACTACACTATGTTTGAACTTACGCACAACTGGTGCAACCGACCACAGTGCAGTAACTAAAATCACATGATTTAGTAATATGTAAATCTGAACTTCGTAAACACTTGTGCTACAACTAAGCTATGTTACATTTGAATATACATACAACTGGTGCAACCGGCCCTTAGAACATTTAAGCAAATTACTGAGTAAGACGGCAGATAAAGAGAGTAAGATGGAGAGAGAAATCTCCCTCTCATGATTGTACGTAGCACAGGAGGGCAGAGATGAATGTGTGCGGCCCCTGACTCATGGGTGGCTGTCTGAATGCCAAGCAGAGGCTGGCTGGCTGGCTGGCTGCTGGTCTGCTGGTGCAGGGGATCATACTGAATCAGTGGGCACTGTAAACACAATCAATCAACACAGGGAGGGGGGAACAGTCTGCCCCGCAACACACCACATACCACGCACCGCTGCCTCACTGCATATTCAACAATACACTCTCTCGCACATACGCTATTTCTATAAACACATTCGAAGTTCTTCGCACACACACACACAAAGACACAAACGGAAAGCTTCAGTTCAATCTACAGAATAAGAAAAGGGAGAGGGAAATGCAGGAGACAGGAAAAAACACAAAACAGCAGAGAGGAGAATAACAGAGTGTAATGAAGAAAGACAGAGCTAAAGAAAGAGAGGAGAAAGCTTACATTGTTCCGCCATAACAAAAATTTCCATTTCCATTTTTAAACTACTAGGTTTCATGATGAATGGACCAATAGAAATGCTCCAGAATTACTTGGAATAAACATTCCATAACATAATTATGTCCCTGTAAACCATGTTGGATACACACATACATACAGTGCTGCTTGAAAGTTTGTGAACCCTTTAGGACTAAGTGAATATCTACATAAATGTGACCTAAAATGTGATCAGATCTTCATTTAAGTAAAAAAAGTTGTGACTCAACACTAAATTTCTTTGTTGGCAAAAGTATGTGACCCTCTGTTGTCAGCGGTGTGACCCCCTTGGGTAGCAATGACTTCACCTAAACGCTTTCTCTAACTGTTGATCAGCTCGGCACACTGACTTGAAGGTATCTTGGCCCATTCCTCCTTGGAGAACTGCTTCAACTCTGTTAGCCTATGTGCTTTCTTGCATGAATGCCATGGTCTTAGATTTTGCCACAACATTTCTATTGGATTAAGGTCTGGACTTGCAGACTAACTGGTATATCTAGGGTCACTGATTTTCTGCAGGATCCACCTTCTGTTGAGGTTTCAGCATTTTATTAGGAACACCTGCTTTTATCTACACACAATATGCATTTCTCAGCTCCACTTACCATATTTTCTACCGGTTCTACAATTACAGACTGTAGTCCATCTGTTTCTTTACTTGGTAAGCTCCCTTTTTCTCTGTTCTTCAATGGTCAGAACCACCACAGTGCATATTTTATTTGGGTGGTGGATCATTTTCAGCATTGCAGTGACACTAAAGTGGTGGTGGTGTCTTAGTGTGTGTTGCACTGGTATGAGTGGATCAGACACAGCAGTGCTTCTGGAGTTTTTAAACACTCCACTCACTGTCCTCTCTATCAGACACATGTAACTTGTTGTTCCACCTTGTAGATGTAAAGACAGACATGATAGCTCATCTGTTCCTGCACAGTTTGTTAGTCATCCTCTAGACCTTCATCAGTAGTCACAGGATAAAGATGGCTGGATATTTCTGGATGGAGGACTATTCGTATTGTTACCTTATCTATTCACATGTTGATGTTGATGGTGAAGACTCAGGTTCATGTTTTTTTTTTTTATTCTTTTAAGTATGTGACCCTCTGCTGTCAGCGGTGTGGTTAAATGGTTAAATTCTGCAAATAAGCAGTAATCGTACGGAGGCCGCTGGTGATATCCTGTATAAATAAAAATAATGCGTGGCCACGACTTAGTATACCGTGATCTTGTCCCCATGCCTTACTAAGTCATAGTAACGACTTAATCTTCTCATTCACACGTCTTACTAAGTCGTGGCCACGCATTAGGATCTTGTTCCCATGCATTATTTTTATTTATACAGGATGTCATCATCAGGGCTCCGTAGTAATTGTGTATTCAAATGCATTAGTGTGTTCTCTGTAGAGAATGTGCAAATTTATTTTCACTTAGAAAATAAACAAAACATGTAACTTGACGAGAGGACCTCAAATTGTTGCCTACAACTATCTAAGTTAGCCCACGGTAACTCGTCCAAAATGTTACCTGCCCACCGGGAATTGTCCTGACCCTTCCGAATAACCACTCCGCCATTGTTAAATGCTTAAAGTGGGTTCTGTGCTTTGTTTACTCAGAGCATGAAGCTATCATAGTGACAACTTTCAGAAATACACAAGCACAATCAAAATGCACTTATAACAGATATCTGTCCGCCCTCGTCATGATACTTCATCTAAAGCCTTAACCTACACTTACCTACACAGGAAGAGTGAGAGAGTGAGAGAGAGAGAAAGAGAGAGAGGCGCGAGGGGACGACCACCCTAAGTGCTTGGTGCAATGTCACCTTACAGCAGCTGCCATTGTCATCAAGCTAATGCAAGCGCAACGACCCGGCGACCCCCACAGTTAATGAGGATAGAGAGGCCCGAACGAGGACACTTACTGCAGCTCAGGGACTACAGAGAGACATGGCAAAGACACCAAGCAAGGCAGAAACACACACATACACACGTATCTGCACTGATGGGAATATCCCAAACTCACCTGGAAGTCCTTCTCCTCCAGAATCTCCTTCCTCCAGCGCACCAGGAAGGCAGCACACACGTAGAGGTGGAAGTGGGAGAAGCCTTCAGGCTCGGCCTGTCAACAGAGTGGGACAATCAGCAGGGAAATGTTCGCTCTTTAAGTGTGGATTAATGATGAATTTTTGACCCCTTAGAGAAAAACTGGGTCAGGGTTAGACAAACTGCTGTGGCTTCAGGCCGTCCCTCGTACACTCAGACAAAGGAAATTATCTCCTACTAAGAGAACCTAAGAAGAGTTTTCAACAGTTTCAAAAATCATATATCCAATCAGACACATCATATACTGATTATTGAGAACAATATTCACAAGGAGCAACATGTTTTGCAACATTTTTTTTATAACTCGATCGGTTATAAATGCCTAGGAGGTATGTCTGGATGATTTATTTAAAGACCAGACAACTTGTAACTGCTGTATTCTTAATTTTCTGATCATTATAACTAATATGTCCTGTTCAATAAATAACCACATACAGTGCCAAAAAGATTCAACCCTCTTAAAAGCCATCCGATTCGTCTGCATTACTAATGACACACAGACTGTTCCAGCAAGACTTTTTAGTGCAAACCAGTATGCTCTTTTATAGGACCATCTTTTGCTGAAATAACAGCTTTAAGTCTGCTGGGGTAAGTTTCTACCAACTTTGCACCCTGGGATTGATTTTCACCCACTCTTCCGGACAGATTTGCTCCAGGTTGGCTGGATGATACTTGTGGAATGCAATTTTCGAATAGTACCAAAAACTCTCGACTGGATTGAAATCTGGACATTGTAGAACATTCACTTTTTTTGTTCTGCCACTCCTGTGTTGCTTTGTTTTTGTGCCTAGGGTCACTGTCCTGCCGAAAGCTTTAGTTTTATAGCAGACCGAAGGAGGCTGTCTTGTAGTGTCTCCCTGCATTTCGTACCACCCATCCGTCAACATCCATCTGTCCTTTCCAGTTTCTAGCAATTTACCAAACAGTGCTTACTCAGATATCCAAACATTTGGATATCAGTTTGTAGCCTTTTCCTTCTTTCCTTCTTTGGTCCTCATTTTCACAGCTTTCCTTCAGATTCACAGTCTGATCAATGGTACATATATTAATTCTTTTATCTGTAAAAGTTACTTATTCAATGTTTCACAGCTAGGGTCTGATTGTAAGCCAACTGTGTTCTTGTTAGGGCAATATCTTTAATCTGTGTAAACTTGGAGCTTCCACAATACAAGGATTTTGCGAACAGTATTTTTCAGTTAGTAACTTTTGCCGCAGAATATCTTCTTTCATAGAACAATTACTGCTTTAAATTAATTAATCCTGAGCCCCTCAAGTCTTTTTAAATAAAATGAAAAAAAAAATAAAAAAGTGTCTTTTGTAATCTAGATGGATGAATCTGATCATAGCATAGTATTTATAGCACACATGATTTTGGTCTTCATAAAAGATTATTTGCAAGGTTTCAGAAGGCAAACAGACAAACCACTAAATTTTGTCAAGCATCATTTCATAAATCACAAATTAGTATGACCACACTACTGATTTTTGCACTACATAAAATGAAACTGCACATCTCAATGAACTTCCAGTTTCAAAATGTTGCCAAAATTACAAAGAAGGTCACATGACCTAATAATTACAATCAATGCCCACAAGCACAATCAACGCTCAATATGTGACTACTTGTAATACTGCAATGTGGCAGCATTTCAACTTTCAAATAAATGTGGCATAAATGAATCCAAATAAATGTGCAGAAATGCTAATTAAAAATATAAATATTTGTCCATGGACTGAGTAGGGATGCATCGATACAGGAATTGGATGCTGATGCTAACAACTCACATTTCTTTATGTACTTATATGCTGATGCCTATCTATACAATACATAAACATTTATGAAATGTAGAAATTGTGTCTAAATCCACTTGTATTGGCATTACAGAAAGGAATCAGAAACATTCATTTCTGTAGTGTTACAGATGCAGTAAAATGAATAAAATGCAGTCACTTAGAGTTGCCTAAAAAAGAGCGCTATATTTACATCGTCGTATATTGGTTTGAAATACTGTTCAAATCTAAATATCTGTCCAATGGACATAATTTTTCAAAGGAAATCATCTCCTGATAGTGATATGATTCTGATATCATCACACATCTCTAGTATCAAGCATTCTACGATTGGTAGTGATATCAAAATTGAAAACTCTTTATCATGACAACCCTACATAAACATGCACCAAGCTTCATAACACATACTTCTTACAAAAATGGTGGAAAGGCAAAGTACAGATTGTTCATATCCTGAGCAGAAAACTTGCACCAGGCAGACCCCAAATCATGGAACAACGACCATACTGAATAAATCATCAACTAAAAGTGAAAAAAGCTGTTCTAGAGTTTGAAAAACCTCCTCTTGCTCCATTTTATCATGCACTGTGTGTCTGCTGAATTGAAATGGGATGGGATGCTTCCCAGATATCCTGTACAATGATAACCCTACTGATCTGCAGCAGTGAAAATGATAAAACCCCTCATCTGCATGTGTACATATTATCCCAGCACAAAGCTGCAGTCAAAAAGGCCCAAGTACGGCACACTCTCACGCACACAGGGACAGTACTGGGAGGGCATGAATGATTCAATCCAGCTCGGCAAGCAGTGCAGTGCACAAAAGTTGCTCTACTGTGCAAATGTAGGCAAACATGGGCCAGCATGAGTAAACAGAGAGACGGATGGAGTGCCAGCGGTATTGTTCAAAGAGCACAGGCCCCATGAGGAGCCTGAGAAGTGCAGCTTTCTACAACTGGCCATGTGAAGGCTTCACACAGGAGAGCCTATGATCATCTTTCATGCCAGCCACGGAGAGGACTTAATGAAAATCAATGGCTTCGTTGCTTTACGCCAATAAACAGCCAAGACGGGTCTACCCTTCAAGGGTAAATGAGAGCAATGGAAACATTCCCAACTATACCAGGGGCTTAGAAAACACAGCACACACACACCACACTTCCACACATACAGTGGCGAGAGCAAGCTTCAGAGCCACACGTTACGTCCAGCGCAATTACCCTGAAGTCATCTTCCGTCACCTCCTTGTCAAAGTGACCACACAAGCGTGAAATCCACTTAATTAGACACTCAACAGACAGGCCTGGGCTGCAAGGGCACCTGCATATGTCCAACCGCATGGAAAGAAACCAGAACATTTTTTTGCACTCAGCTTTGGCCTTTTCAAATTTATCAAACAAGAAAGCTCTTCTTGCAGTTGCTCCATTTTAAGAGGTGCTGGGAGTCTGCTGAACAGGACCCAAGTCAATTTGTTTATTTGTGTTCTTATTCATTGAAAGAAGATTCCATTTCCTAAAATAACTGGCCTAAGACAAGAGGTTGCACGCAGACTGTAAAGATGTGATTTGAAACACTGAGCTCTTTTGAAACCGAGTTTCTTTATGGAACACTTTCTTTGTGGCCTCATACATACATGTCTGAAACTAGTTTTTCCCCTGTTTTCAAAAAAACAAAAAACAAAAAACAAAACAAAAAGTTCACCTATATCAACAGTGCTTTTGCTGTTCTCTATCCACATGTAAAACGACTCAAACACCAAGGGGTGATGGATGATACCTCATAAAACTGAACGTCAAACACCTTGAGAAGAACATTGTGAGCATGCGCATTGCAAAAAATAGAGACTACAAACCTAAAGCAAAGAAAGTCTAACAAAATGATGGAGATATGTTGCAACTACAGTAGGCCGATTCAACTTAATGCAGGAAGATCTCTAAGATTCAATATCTCACACAGATTCAAAATCTAGATTCTGCCAGAAAATAAAAGCTTAAAAAAAAATCAAACATAAGCTCCACCTGCTGCTGTGGGGTTGTTTACACTGTCATGGCTACACCACTGTCTCTAAAACACTGACTTGGTTCTGATCAGGCAGAGAAATAGAGTATTTTGAAGCTTTTCTAATTCAATTTGAATTACGCTTTAGGACTTTCCCCCCAAACCTGACATGACCTCAATGGTGAAATGAAAAGGTAAAGCTAAATTCAATTGTAAATATGCTGGCAAGCACACATAGACCAAGTTGCCAGCCATATTTCAGACAAAGTTCTACATGCTCAACAGATCCAACAGCCAGGAACATGTTGATGCTATAATTAAGTTTTTAAAAATCTCCAACTTTTGTTTTTAGACAGCTCTTTTTTAAGTAACCTAAAGTGGTGTTTTCATGTAGATGGAGAACAGAATGCAGGAAAAAAAAATCGAAAAACATGTGGGCGAAGTCTTACAAATGGGTGAAAAAAACAAAAACATTCTCAAAACGTTCCCATCACAGCGGAAGCACACCTCGAGTAGTTGTACGCTAGTAACCACTGTTACATTCAGTACTTGATGTTATTAAGGGTAAGACAGGGAGGTTTGAAGAGGGGGGCTTGTTCAACTGCTTGTCCAATTGTAACCTTATCCAGCAAATGGGAAACAAACAAGCAAGAAGAACAGAGGAGGAACAAGGAGGACGCATTAGAATGAAAACAAGAAGATGAAGCAGAAGGTGAAGACATAGATGACTACCACAACTGGAAAGGCAAAAAGCAAACTAGAAGAAAGCTAGCAGGCAGAAACAAAAGATGCTTGAAGCTCCTTATAAAGGAAGGTCTGTGGTCTATTTCTGTGAGAGAATGAAGACCAGGGCCCTCACTGTCTCTCCTCATTGATCATTTTAATTATTTTTCTGTTTCTCCCTTGGGGGAACAGGGCTGATTATGGGGACTTAATTAATGGGGACGGTGGAGGGTAGTCGCTGACACACTTCAGGTGGGACACAAGTATCCAGGACAAAGTGAATGCATACACACACATACACACTAAGACTCACACACAATCAATCCAGTCACATGCAGAGCTATTGACTTTTATTTGTGTCATATCACACACAGCATGACTACTCAATATAGAAAACAGCAAGAGACAAGTCTCTTTGTATGATAACATACTGTTCATGCATACAAACATGCATGCACCAAACAAAGCTCTGTTCACCTTTACATATCTTTCCACTTAACACACACTACACAGCCCATAACATAAGCATGAACGAGCTAACAAAATATCACTTGTACATAGAGGTCTATATGTACTTTAAGAAGGTATCATGAGGAGACCATCAGCAGCCATTATTGCCTTCAGCGTTTCAGCTTACATGTAAGCCACAGGGCATGACAGTGAGGAGCCGATGAGTTTGTGTGCAATGCTCTCCTAAACTGTATATTGGGAGTAAAACCTGTTTAAACTTCTGTTTTAGAAAATGGCAAAGGGTTCAAAGACAAGTGAGGAAAATGTGCTCAGCTGTCGTCCATGTAAAGAACTGCACTTGAGCCTCACCATTCAAAAAGAAAATTTCATATGCTACGAGCAGAACCATTCTCTATTCATCATATGGTGCACTACTTGTGTGTCTGCCATTTTGTAGTGGTGCGGAGAATATCCAGAGTACTCTAGAAACCCACAAAGCACTGGCATGAGTAGTGTACAAATGATGTATCCTAGTGGACATGGAATACACATGATGCAATACTTTGTGTGCCACAGAATGTGACTACGGCCACAGAGTGATGAGCTAACGTAAAATAACTTACTGATTCTATTCCCTTTAATACTGTTATGTAGTGCACCTGATTTTCCAATGCAGTGAGCAGGGACCATTTCAGTCCCCAGTAACAGTGCTCTATATCCTGTTTTTTTTAATGTAGGAAACAGTGACAAAGAGACCTTCTGTTCTTTGTAATAGGGCTCTATATTCTGATTTTTCCAATGCACGGAACAGTGAATCTATTTTAGTTACCTATAATAGCACTCTTCATACTGCTCCTGATTTTCCGATGTAGGAAACAGTCATGAGGAGACTGTCTGTTCCCTTCACTCGTGTTCTATATCCTGATTATTCAATGTAGGGAATGATGATTAGATGATCATTTCATTTCCCTATAATGGCATTTTATATATTGATTTTTCAATGTAGAGAATGGTGATTAGAAGGCCTTTTCAGATCCCTGTAATATTGTTAACAATATTAGGTAACAGTGATAAGGAGACCACTTTTGTTCCCTACAACAGTGTTCTATATCCTGATTTTCCAGTGTAAGGAATAGTGATTAGCGAACCATTTAAATTCCCTATAATAGTGTTCCATGCAATGCTACTGATGTTTCAATGTAGGGAACGTGATTAGGAGGCCATTTTTGTTCCTGTGATAGTGTTCTATATAGTGCTCTTGATTTTTCAATGTAGGGAACAGTGATTAGGGAACCATTTTAATTTCTTATTATAGTGTTCCATGATGTGCTCCTGATTTTTCAATCTAGGGAATGATATAAGGAGGCCATTCCTGTTCCTGTGATTGTGTTCTATCTAGTGCTCCTGATTTTCCAATGTGGGGAATAGTGATTAGGGAACCATTTAATTTTCCTATAATAGCGTTCCACACAGCGCTCCTGATTTTTCTAAAGAAAGCGATCAGGTGGCCATTCATGTTTCTTATGATAGCGTTCTATATGGTGCGCCCAATTTTCCAATGTAGGAAGTAGTAATTAGAGAATTATTTTGAACTCAGCCACAGTCCTGGTGAGCAGTAATGTGCTGGTGACATAAGCACTGAGGTGTTGGTGGAGAGGCCTCAGGCACCCTACAGAGCCATTGCTAGTCCTGCAGAGAGCCACACTCATCTGCTCCCATTATCCAGACACACGGCTCCAGTACTAGACATGATCTCAGTCCACAAGCCAGTCTCAACATATCAGTACCGGCAAACTGCTCACATTCATTCGCGTCAAATGAGAGGAGACGAGGCCAGTGTGAGCACACACAAGCACCCCAACAAGCCTGAAGAGACAGAGAAGAGCTGACAAGGAAAAAAAAAAAAAACTCACACCATTCTTCTAGATACCTGCCTACCTGCCTACCTAACTATCCATCACTGCAAGCAGAGAAAACGACAGGTGGAGAGAAATGAAAGAGAGGAAGAGGGAGAGAAGGAGAGAGAGAGAGAGAGAGAGAGAGAGAGAGAGAGAGAGAGAGAGAGAGATAGAGCAGTTCTCTGAGTTATGTGCTGGGTGATGATTGCCTATTGGTGTAACCTCGCGGCCTTAATCAGAGCAGCTGAGAGGATGGCTGTCTGGGGGTATCAAACTGTGACACACATACCGCTACAGTGCTTTATTACTTTATTAACTCCCTCTACCTGGGAGATATGAGACTCATGCTGTCACAGAGAATCGCCTTTGCTCTCTGCTAGGACTCAGTGACTGCGGTGCATGCACAAGGGAGTGCGCGCATGAATGTCCAAGTGAGACTACTCCGTATACTGATGTATGTGTGTTTGGCCCCTACATGAACCATTTCGTTTACAGAGGTCTGACCTCTACTTCAGTGCATGCAAGATGCACTGATGCATCTTAAAGCATCAGTCTGAAGGTGCTGATTGTGCTACATTAATTCTGGAATGTTATAACCAGTCATAATTTTCAATAAAGCATGCACTCATTTTTTTTTACATTTGTTCATTTAGTGTACTTCTACAAATTATAATTCACTGAAATTATGGCCACTAAAACATTTTGGCCACCAAGACAATTCAGCCAAAAATAGTCAAAAGTGGCATATTTGGTTTTCAGCCAAAAGAGAAAAAGGGACAACATTTTATCAGAAAAACAAAATATTAAATAGGGCTACAATCTAAAACTTAACTTCATTTGAATGATACTGAAAATGAGAAATGGTGATTAAAAACAGTTTCCTTTGCTGAGCAACAGCAGATCAAAAGTGAGGAAAAAATCTAGCTGCGTGGAACTATACATAGTTTCTATGAGGGACCTTAGACAAGCAGCTTATAATCAGTGCGAGTATCAAGAGAGAATTCAACACCCAAGAACATCTACAACACAGGATGATATCACTTGAAAACATGACATCTAACTCGATATGTAGAATACGGCAAAACAACAGAAGCAGAAAGCAGAAGCAGAAAGTCCCTGCTAGCATACTGATGTCATCTGTAGCACTGATTTTAGAAATGTCCCAAAAAAGAATCAAACAACAGTGTCAAAGTGGAATTATAACAAAAATATAATTCAATTTATTGCTTTGAATAACCAATCATTCTTTATTGTCATGGAAGCTGGATTTCATAGGCACATACTGTAGCCTATATACTGTAATAATTTTATCAAGTTTGTTTTATCTGAGTTGTTTTTTATTGACAGCTCAGTTTTGTCTTGTTGAAAGCAGTGTTTTATCGGTGTTAACAGCGAAAAATTTTCATTTTCAATTCCATTATTTCAATTTTCAGTGTTTGGCCAGACGTGTCTTGAACTTCAATTTAAGTTCCTGTTAGAAATTTTCAGTTTGGTGCATCACTACTAAAAAAAATTCTGAGTAGTTCCTAAATAATCAAATTAAATCCTGGCCAAATCATGAACTATTTCCTAACAAATCATACCCAAACTTATATTTTCACTCATGTTCTGAAGCTCAAACCTCAACTAAATCCAGGCAAGTTTCTAAGAACTTGGAGACGTCTGGCACATTTTATTCACTTTTTGGTGAGAGGCATCATATCGAGCCAGATATGGCTTCAGTTTGACGCCGACGCCAGGAATCAAGGTGCATGCCCTCTCTCTCTCTCTCTCTCTCTCGCTCTCTCTCCATCTCTACCTCTCTCTCTCTTTCTCTCTCCATTTGGTCTGTTTGATGTGTGCTGAAGTTCTTCGCTTTGTGCCCCTGATCAAACTAAGGCATACTGGCTTTGAAGGTGAGGAGAGGTGTCTACACAATACGCTTCCATGCCGGCAACCTTTTTCATCCCTTTAGAGTAGATACAGTGCAGAGAGAGAAACCTTCTCCAAGAACTCTGGGCAGCATTAGATTGATCTGATATACCTATACAGACCTTGCTTTTCTGCCCGGCCTAATAAGGAAAGTACTATACATAAACAGTACAGAAGATTTTAAAATGATTTGCTAGTTGAATAACTTAATACAAACTATACATTCCAACAAGTCATATATCACATGACTATGTGGTATAAATCAAGCAGAGCAGTTTCTAGCCCAAAGTTGCAAAAAAAGAAGGGCACTTTGATATCTTGTTTTTCCAATTCAGTGTATTTTCCCTTTTCGGGTTTAAAAATGTTTTATTTTTTTCATTTAGATTTTTTGGGGGATATTTACTCATTTATCTGTACAAAAAGTGAGAATAAAATACTACATTAACACATATTGAAATGGCACACTGCATTCTTTTTATATTTTTGGAAATAATATTTAGTAACAGTAATATTTGAGTTTAGGGTTTAATGAATAAATTCACTTATCACTCACTCAAGAGTGGCAGACTAAAGATACTCAGCAACAAAGTTCTATTAACACTCAAATGTTTTTTGCCTGCTTTGCTGAAACAGATCAAATCAACATGAACGTACACCAGCAGGATCTTATTAATGCATGTGTTTGTCAGTTTTGCTTTAAAAGACCCAAAACACCTACCTAATAAGCATGTTAAGTATATTCCATAACTGCCATTGCATTCTGTTACGCAATGGCAGTTATGTTACAGGTGATCGGCAAAGGCCTCACAAGTTTTTATTCCATCTGAGACATCTCATGTGGGTATTTTGTCCAATACCATTCCCATCTCTCCAACCTCATACAGCAGTCTGAGTCAGGGAAATATTTCTGTCCTGAAAGACAGGGTCGAGGGAACACTGCTCCTCTTGCTGATTCTATTTCAGTAATCCGGCAGTGATCTACCATATGAAGGAGACATGGTGGGGGGATTCAGGGCTACAGTGTTGGTGAGCGCCTGAGGTTTTCACTGAGAAAGAAGGGATGAAATATTGATGTTCTGGGGCCTGTGCGGCTGACCCGGGCCTTGCCTGCTGGGTATTGGCTTTTCTGTGTCAGAAAACAGAGGCCAATCATTAGGGGGGGCTCAGCAGAACGGGTTAAGGGGTTCAGGTCATGGGTCCAAATCCCCAGTGGGGACATCCGTGCCCTGCGGCAAAATTTTGGATCAGAACCCCCTTACAGAGGAAAGGAAGAGGGGGGAACCACAATTGTAATTCAGAGTGTACAAACGCTATCTGAGAGTGGAGTGGTGTAGCACACATACGCACACGCTTGCACATGTACAGAGAACAGTGGAATTCGTGTGCATGAACATCCATCACATATCTGACTTCATTTGCATTCAAAGTGAAAAATCTACAGAAATGCAGCAAGGCTGGAAAAGGTTGCCTGAATAGGCTAAACCTGAGGTCTCTTTCCTTGGGGAAGCATTGTGCAGATGAGTCCTGTTGTAGCTGTGGCCATCTTCTGCCTCATTACAGCTAAGGAAGACTCAAGTTGCACCACATGGAGCTAACCTAGCAGCATGGAAGCCTCTGCCATGTCGATGGCAGTGCTAGCGACTGTTCCCGCTGAAGCCACTAATTTACAGGGTGACCGTGCACTGCACCCACCACCATTTCCGGCTCTTTTGCAGCCCAAGGCTGGGGGATCAGCACTTTCTCTACTCAGTCACCAGTTCGGAGAGCCAGGGACACAGCAGTCCTTAGCAGTGACGCTAACAAGTTCACACTCAGCCGCGTACGCTAATTCCGCTCTCTATGCGCTGCGAGTGATTCGGACAGCCCTCAGGCAAAGATTTCAGTCAGAACTTGAAAGCAGAGAAGGATGGGGGAATGCGAACCCTGGAGTGCTGGGAAAAAGATCCCAGATCTCCCCCTAGAGGGTGGTAGGGGAACAGGTTATGAAGGAATGAGAGAAATGTGAAATAGCTCTCTCGATTTCACTCACTGTCTGTGAGATATAGTTCTTTCAGTTGGGGCTTCTGTACACACTTCCCTCAAATATGAGTTGTGCTATGAGAGGCTCTAGTGTTAGCAGAGAACTCAGGAGGGAAAGTCTGTGCTTGTAGAGGTAATGAGAGCTGAGACTGCTTTGGCCCTTTACCATGAACTATGTGTACTCACTCTCACCATGTTTATTTCATGGTATTTTCCACTATTCAGAAAACAAAATAAAAATACAATAAAACAATAATTATTGTCACTACATCAAATTTTCCAAGTTAATAAGAATAATGATCACTCTTAACTATACAACCAAAGGCAAATGCAGTTGGAATGGTTCTTTTCTTTATTACTTCAGTAGATTCGTCAGCTCCCTTTAATGAAACCAGTTCTTCATCAATCTCCTCTACAATTTTCAGTAGGTCGAAACGTAATATGGTTTTCCCCCTCAACTCCATAGAAGCCAAAGTGCTTCCATACGCTAGCTCAAGGGTCGGCAACCTGCGGCTCTTTTACTGGTCGGTTGCGGACATCAGAATTAGATTTACAGGCAGAAATAAAATAATCCTCCTTTGCAGTAAAATAAAGCTCTGTTGATCGTTCAAACACAGCTTTAACAATAAATGATCTTAAACGCTGGAATTGTAGCTTTTAACTGCTAGTTCACCTGGCTAGTAGCTAACGAAAAGGCAAAAAGAAAGATTCTAGAAGAACATCGATAATTTGGAGACGAATAGACTTATTTGCATTTAATATCACTTAGCTAGTTTCCTGATACATTTAATCTGCAATGAAAAACTGTCAAGCACTAAAAAAACACATGAAACTGAAGTCAGTTTCTTGTTCTCCAGCTTCTTGTTTGAATTTTCCCGTTCCACCTTAAATGGTGCAGCAGTTACATTCTGGCGCCTCAGGCACCTTTAAGGTGGAACGGGAAAATTCGAACGAGAAGCTGGAGAACGAGAAACTGACTTCAGCCTCGTAAAAAGTAGAATACTGAGAGACAGAAACTGTTCTCCTTTTGGAAAAGTTTCCAGCTGGTGATGCAAGAAAAGCGGCTATAGCTGAGCTAAAGCTTGAAGCAGAGCAAAGTAAATCTGCATTTTTGTCTGTATTATATTTTTAGCCTAAACTAGGACATTAGCAAGTATTGAGACACATGTACAGCCAAGATGGTAAAATGGACTCTTGTGGCTCCCAAGGTGGTTCGATTTCTGTTGAAAAGACAAAACGACTCTTATTAACATTTGGGTTGCAACCCCTTCACTAGCTTTTAATGTTGTGTGCTGCCACAGGCTGTCCGGGCGCTGCACTTCCGCACTTTGCAAAGTTCCGCCTTTAGCATTCCGTCAACATTACATTATCAATTAAAATTTAGAAAATTGATTGACATCTGTGAATCGATTCTGAATCGTCCACATTGCGATGCATCTAAGAATCGATTTCCCCCCCACCCCTAGTGTCCACAATTTTCATTTATCACAAGCTTCCACTTTTTCCCAAAGATTTGCTTTCAATTTTTTCAAAGAAATCCACAGAGAAATTTTTCAGCACCTTCAAAATCCAGCTTTACTTGGTTGCATTTTCTGCTTCTCACAATGATGTTGAGGTCTGGGCTCTTGTGTGGTCAGTTCTTTGTTTTGAGAGGTCTTCATTTGGTTTGCAGATTTTCTTCTTTTTTGTCTATTTAGCTGTGAATTTATTTTCTATTTATTTTCTATTTTTTCTTTTCAGAGTTGTCTTCTCATAGTGGAAAGACGGACAGAAACACCTGTGGATTTTTCCCTATATTTCAAAGATGAAAGCTTTAAGTATGGTGGTCTACCAGGTCTTGCATGGTTGTTAGGAGTGCCATTTTCTCTGAACCTTTCAACAATATTTTCTAGTTTTCTAGATTCTACATATTCTAGTTTTTGAAACACCTGTTTTTTTCAGACATATCTTGTATAAAATGAATAACCGGCACTTAATGGGCATTTTCACCTGAAAGCTAAATGTGTGAATGGATGTTCTCTGGCTTTTATACAGAAGTGTACCTCCCAGACCTACTTATAATACATAGCGCATACATTTAAAAAGAGCATTCATTTTCACAAAGTGAATGTGGAAAGAGCAGAGTAGGTTGTAGAATCATCTCACACTAGCACGCACACATGGACTCGCACACCTCTTTATTCAAAAGATTCAGCACTGAATATTTCAGGTCATATAGTAACCTTGCTCACTTTGAGCAGCAGTACGTAGCTCCTCAATAATTGAAGGCCACACTATTGATGTGCGTGAAGGGCAGGAAGAAACTGGGCCAAAAAAACTACACAACCCTCCAGCTGAGTTACAAGCAGTGTCATGATACCCTGCTAGATTTCCTCCATTAATTCAGCAAACAGATATCGAGGGGTGAAAGCAGCCTGAGGATATACTCCAGGCAGTCGAGTAACTCAGCTTGGGCCCCCTTGCAACACGTGCACATAAACGCCACAGTCTTGTGGGGGTGTGGGAGTGGGATCAGCGCACAGTCAATAACGTGGTGCAGAGCATAAATCCACGCCATGATTAGCCGGTTTGGTGAGACTAGGGAGAAAGCTCTTGATGAGCTAGAATTAATGTGGCAAATCATTGTAATGGTGGCCACACACACTCTTGCATAGGTCATTTGCGAAACAAATAAACTGTGAAAACATAAATAAATGAAAGGAAAAGCAGGAAAGGACATGCAGGAGGGAAAGACGTGTTTACAGAGGGAGAGGGGGATTTAAGAATGAGCGTGAGCATGGTAGGGCGGCCATGCTTTTGATTAGCTGAAACCGCCATGTACACGGAATGCTCATACTGGCTTCTGCATTATACAAGTGAACATAAACTCATATCAAGGCATATTACTCTGAATGACACTGAGCTTTATTGGGAGAGACTGCGAACCTGAAATTTTAGTGATTTTTGTAAGCTCCACCATCAGTCCCACCCCCCACCCCCACCTCTCCCCAAAAGCATAAATGCATCACAAACAGCAGATGGCTGCGCTACACAGACAGCACGTGGCAGTGGCACAGAGGGACTATTACTGTTTTCAGGTTAAAGTACACCAAGACATACTGCAGCTCTAATGAGGCATTAGAGAGGAGGACACGTCAGCCACAGTGCCAGATACTGCTACTGCTTCTCTGACATACAGCCATGGGATAGTACACACAGAAACAATGGTTTTTGGCACTTGTGTCAATATGCAGGACTTGTGGTGTTTTATTCTAAAACCCTGCTGATCCAGAAGCAACCAGGCAATGAAGGAACATCACAGATCTATCTATCTATCTATGTAGGTATATATATATATATATATATATATATATATACACACACACACACATATATACTGGTAGGTGGCTGTCCCAAACCATAACCCCTAAAATTCAACTAGTGAAAATAACACATTTGCATCTTACAAATATTTTTTCCAGTGTTGTTTTTAAAAGATCTTGATTTCTTTTCAAGTGAAGTTGAAAGATTTAGATTTATCATGGGTTTAATTTTTAATTAAACATTTTTTTTAAAAGGCTGTCCCATGTTTTCATGTTACTCCTGATACACGAAGAGTTTTAGTCTATAGGCGGAGTCTTATTTTAGCCACACCCCTGCATCTTAGAGCAGGACCTGAGATTGCATCCCTGTCCCTCATGGCCATGTGATGAGCAATTAGATCCCATTGTTCAGAAGTAAATGTGTCCAAAAGTCTGAAAATCAGTGCATGAACACTACCGAAACTGTGTTTGCTAGTCATGTTCTGGCTAGCGTTTTGCCCAAAATTAGCTAAAATTATCACTACCGAAACATTTGATAAATTTTTGTTAGTGACATGATTGTTTTGGTAGTGACAAAATGGAATGTTCAATCATTTACTTTTATAAAATACACATAATTAAGGTATAGGCTCAAAAAAAGTCTGTTCAAAGTCCAAAATGTGTTTTCAACTCTGTCTTTGAACTTCCCACAGGTCCGAAATAACTCTAGGGGGAGCAGCTTGTAGGAAGGGCTATAGAGAAGTAAGGATGTCTGAACTCATCAAAGCATTTGTTTAATTATTTGGGTATTCAAAAAAGTGAAGGTTAAACTTTCCATGTTTTTGGCTTTTAGATTTGAAGCACATCATTAAATCTTGATTTAGGCTGTGAAAATGACCACAGGTAAACAGAGTGATCAATTACACTGTATAACCTTGTTTATTCACAATAATAGAAAGAATTTGGACAGCCGTCAATATACTTTGGGGGAGGGGCACCCACTTACTGCCTATGTGTGAGAAACACTAAAAGCTGCACTAAGGGCAAAAATGCTGGAAGCAACACAAACTTTCTAAAACTATTAAAGCTGTCAAAGGATTCACCACATTTGTCTTATTTGCTCCAATTTGACCCTAAAGAAAGATTTTTCTATTTAAAAGACATATATATGAGTGGACAATATAAGCTTTACTGGATTGCATTTTCAACTTTCAACAGCTTAATAATATAATATTTTTGAAGTGAATGCAGGGTTCACAGGAACCTGAACATGAAAATCACACAATTTTCATAAAGTGAACCCAGTTTTCATCACAGACGCCCATGGAGAGCAACAGTGGCTGCATGTTCCAACCAACGAATGTACAGGTCTTACATATCATGTGAACAGTTACTGGTTCCAACTCTATCATGATTTTAGCCTCTCACTCTTGTTCATAGGGCTCATGGACTCTTTGCTGTGGCTTTTGTTAATTTGCTGCTGGTCATTTTATTCATAGGTCTCCTGCAAGCACCATCCAGTGTCGTCTACGAGAGGTCTACAATTGTGTATTCTATGACAGTGAGAAGCTGAGCTTCAGCCTGAACTACTATGGATGATTGAAATGAAAAGGATCAAATGGGAAAAAGCACTAACAGCACTAAAAAATAAACATGAGACAGTGAAAATTTTAAGACAGTAATATGCTTATTAAAATGAACTGAAAAATTGTTCAGTGTAAGGGACTATCCTCAACAAAGAGTGTGAAAGCGTTGCCATTTAGTGTAGAGTACAGCACTGAAAAGCAAATAAAAATTTTGGAAAAACCTCTGCAATTAAACTAGAATTAAAACATGTTTGTTTTGGCAAACTGACTGAACTGTAAAGTATCTTTCAAGTTTTTTTTTTCCATACTTTTTCCATGGTATTGGAGTCATATCCTGCTCAAAACAGATGATGATATTTTTTTTTAAGTTAAATGGTCTGTGGAGCTAAACAAGCTTCTTTTAAAAACACAGTACTGTGTTTCTACTAGCAATCAGTTTGGCAACCAACAGTCTGCCCTCGATCCTCTATTCAAGATTAAATTATTCAAGCTTTCATTTGCTATGGAGAACAGCCATGTACTTGATTTCCAAGCTTACGTACTAATCCAATCACTGTAAGTCCCACTTCATGTTTTTGAAACACAAGACAGGGCAGGGTCCCGTTAGCTCCAGTATATTTGGTAATCCTTGCTGTGCCACAGTCAGTCAAAGCCTGCAATAATCTGCACTGACAAAGCACGGAACACCACACTGACTCACGCGATGTCAAAAACCAAAGCTGGGAGGGAGGTTTGAATTCATGGCCAATACTGGGCAGGAGACCAGATGCATCTTTTGAATATCTCCAGGCAGAGAGAAGTGCTTTAATTGCTTCAATTAAGCTGGTAATTAAATACTCTGATGGAGTAGACTCTGGAGAAGTGTACCATAATGAGCATAATTGGGCAGTGCTTTCATTCTGGAGATTCTTATACATGTAATGTGGAGTAATCAGGTGGTCTTGACCATTGAGCAGTCGTACAATCACCATAATACTCTGGAGCCAAATGGGGTTACTGCACATTCCGAAAAAGATGTAAGGTTCTGAATGGAAACATAAAATGATACGAGTGATCTAGGCAGTAAATACAACCTCATTCTCAACAATCCCAATGCTACAGCTACGGTTTCCAAATCTCTCTGCTATACTTATTTCTTCTTACAAGAGCAGCACAATATGTAATTTGTTAACTGTTATCGAGATACTCGACTGGCTTTTGCAATAACAATATCACATAAGGCTGCAATATGCTAATGAGAACTGCTCCAAAAATGCAATGTTTCTACTGTCTGTTGTGAGCATCTTGACAAACACAGTTGCAGATAAGTGGTTCTGTGGGTGCTCTGAAGAAACAATAATGTTAAACAATTACTTTGTTCAAATCTTTAACAATGACACATTATGAATTCGCTAACTTTTTTATTACACTGTGAAGCAGATTACAATAGAAATATGGACTAATACAATCACAATACTATTATTTTGTCTGTATAGTGTAGTCCTACGTGCAAAACATCTTCGTCTTCGTGATTATTCATCTTCTTAACCCGCTTGATCCAGCTGGGGTCGCGGTTGCAATAGGGATAGCTGAGAAGCCCAGATGACCTGTCCCCTGCAACTTCCTTCAGGCCATTCTGGGGGATCCCAAGCTACTCCCAGGCTAACTTGGAGATAAAATCCCTCCAGGGGGTCCTGAGATGACCTCGGGGTCTCGTCCCAGTTGGTCATGCCTGGTAAACCTCCAACAGGAGGCGGCCAGGAGGCATCCTAATCAGATGTTCGAACCAACTCAACTGGCTCCTCTCAATGTGAAGGAGAAGTGGCTCTAGTGGCTCCTCTCAGATAACTGAGCTCCTCACCCTGCCAAGCAGGGTGTAGCCCACCCTGTAAAGAAGGCTCATTTCCGCTGCTTGTATCTGCAATCTCATTCTTTCGGTCATTACCCAAAGCTCATGACCACAGCTGAGGGTGGGAATGTAGACTAATCAATAAACAAAGAGCTTTGCCTCTCTGTACCACTACAGTCCAGTACAGCGACCGCATTACTGCTGCCTCCCAGCACGTGGTCAATCTTACAATCCCTCTCCCCATTACTTGTGAACAAGACCCTGAGATACTTAAACACCTTCACCTGGGCAGGTCCTCTCCTCTTGGAGGTGCTGATCCGCATACCATAACATTCAAAAAGGTTAGGTTCAATTAGTTCATTCTAAAAAGGCCTAAAGGATAAAGACAGCAGCATGCATAGCACGGAGGGTGCCTCCACAGACGTTTCGGGGCTAATTATTGCCTTATAGGCAAGCGAAACAAACTCAAACTGTAGTTGGCTTCACATGACAGTAACGCCCCAAAATAAACAATGTTTGCGCATTTTGTACATTGCGAGGCCTTTCGTGTTGGAACCACGTGAAGGACTACAACTACCATAACCAACCTGAGTCTCAGCTCGCGTGACTATGCTGTAGAGATGGCTTTGGGCAGTGGAGAAATGTTTAGTTTTGCATACGCCACTTAATGACAATAGTTCACTAATTAACTGACTACAATTACCTTGAGCACTAGGTTTTAACTATATATTTGAATGGATATATGTACGCTACACAAAGGTTTTTAGCATGTGTGACAATCGTTTTTAGTATTTTGCAATAATTCTTCTGGCACGTGGGACAATATAGTTGCATTGTATAGGCAAGTCATAGAACGTTTTTTCTTATTTGTACTGTTTCCATATTTTTGAATAACAATGACCAAAAAGTGTTAAACAATTCAAACTCTCAAACTCAATTCAAAATCTTCTATTTTAGACTGCTTTAGGAATTAGAACTTCATTGCCCTTTTTACAGCTTAACAGCATCTGGATCATTCTCTCAAGCAGCTTCATGAGGAGAAACCCGAGATGCTCTTCCAACAGGACTGAAAAATCATCATATGCTAAGACTGCACTGATGAAAACCACTTGTGTGCGTGGAGGGGAGCGGGTATTTTAAAAAAACACTTTGTTTTTAAAAACAAATTTCAGATCAAAATGTCGTCAAGATTACGGAAAAATACAAATTCAGTCAGGCATGTGCAAACTTTTGACTGGATGTACAATTCTTACACAGACATTACCCCATTGTCCCCACTCTCTCCATCTACTTATACGACCTCAGAAAGTTGCCAATGTGTCAGCTGAAAGAACCTGGATGTCACTGAATATAGCGAGTTGGAGAAGCTCCAAGACTAAAAGATGTTCCTCCGAAAATGTACATAAAATGGATTTTGCAAGTATCAGAGAGCTTGGAAGCATCACTCCCTGTCACAGCATGGCTGAGCTTCCCTGTTTACAGCATGGATTTTTTACAGAAGAGGGCCTTGGAGAGGAGAAAAACAGCCTCTCGAGAAGAACACGGAGAACATGAAGGAACACACAGTACAACAGTGTGACATCAACAAGCAGCACAGATCTAGACACACAAAATGCATTCTGGCTGCCTGCAAAACAAACTCCCTTGGAGAGACAGCAAGAGATACCATCCATGTTTTCAGAGACCATGAAAGATTTAGTGCAGAAACCTGCCTAATTCAGGCCATCAGGATCTTTAAGGTGAGTTACCATGACACAGGTTGTCAGAGCCAGCAGGGGAAGGTGAGAGAGGGAGCAGTCATTTAATGCATATTTGGTTATGCATTAAATATGCATGGGATGAATTACATTCTATTCCTGGGCTCTGTTGAGGAATCCACAATGGGCTCCAAAAAACCTAAAAGGTAATCCTTCCTGCTCGGTAAAAAAGCACTGTGAAATTCAGAGGATAAGCAGTGCTTTTTTACCCTCTCTAACTCCTGTATAATAACGCTGTTGGCAAAGCAGTTTCCAAAATCCACACAGAGCAAATATAAATTACATGCCAAAGAGGAGAAAGCGCACAGCATCATTAGCAGCAGATTTAAGTAAAGGGGGAAAGGGACAAACGTGATTCTAATAGATCATTTTCTGAATTTCATAACAGGCCTACATTAAAAGAAGCTTTTCTTTTTTTATGTTCTCAGTTTTTTTCCACTGAACATTTTGAGTGAATATTTATGATATTGATTGGTAGTTAGAGGTTTTATAGCAATGACCACAAGAATAACAATGCTCAAATAATAGTCAATACAGCAGTTTACATGAGAGGACAGAGGTGGCTAAGGATCCATGATATGGTCAAAATTCCACATTGCAATTACTTTGTGGCATACTGTGATATAAGGATATAGATATTAGGTAAACGTTGTCCTACAATATTTTTGTCATTTTTGACCAAAATAACTCGCCTTGATTCATCCAAACATCCAAAGAACATCATCTGGACCTTCTAAGGTTGGTCAGAATGCTCACAACACATAAAACATTCTGTGATTGGCCAACATTCGCATATTGATACCTTTTCCAATATCAATAAAGGCCAATATCCTGATGACAGTAAATAAACAATATACTTACAATACATAAACAATATACTGTCCAGTTCTCAAAAGGAGTTAAGATTAGGTTAAGGGTTATAAGGGCTAGTCTTGTCTGAGCACTTGCTGTCAGACTGGTCCTATCAGCAGGTCCAGCAACAGGTTTAGACCAGCCTCTGGTCAGACATGAAAGGGCCAGCGCATTGTGAGGGAGTGTGGATGGGGAAATGAGAGGCTTCTGAAGACAGGTTGTTGGAGTTAAGAGTGGGCCATAACCACTGAACAACTCAAGCATCGTCGTTATTTGAAAGGTCAAGCACTCTAGGACTTTCTTTCTCATTGGCATCCACTGGCAGGGCAGGAATGGACTATTTAAAGACAGCAACATTACATCTCCGCACCACAAAGTCTGATCATCAGCGCCTTCCACAGTGGCATATTTCCTGAGGAGTCTGATAAAAGGTCTGGGGAGGAGATTAAGAACAGGAATTGAGCATTACAATCATTCACTAGAGGGAAGTAATATGTTCTCTGTACAAGGCTTGAATGAGTTTGTGAATTGGATGCTTGTTTCCACAGCTATTTTCAATGCTGATATTTACCTGTAGCTTACTTAGTGAGAAAAGTATTAATAAGTGATTAATTAAATAAATGGGGATCCTGTCTGGCCCAGCCATCTTAAGCAGTGGCCACCAAACCTGCTCCTGGAGATCTAACTTCCTGAGGAGTCTAGATGCAATCCTTATTAATCCCAGTTGATCCATTCAATAGTTGCCCCCAGAGGTTCTTGACTAGATGAATGAGTTGTGCCAGACTTGGGTTGGTGAAACTTGGAGGAAGGCAGATCTTGAGGAAGAGGGTAAGTGAACACTGGCCTAAATGCTGGCCCTATGGTGGAGAGTTTTGCGAGTTTGATCCCTGGTGATGCCAGTGGAGTCCATGGCCCAGGGTCTAAGAGGGCATAACTGTCCTCATACTCTCTGGGTGGGTAGGATGGCCCTCCATCTCCTGCCATCACTCAGCATGATGCCAGCCAACGAGAGTGCCTGTTAGCTGATGTAACAGAATTGGCAGTTAGTGTGTTGTGATGTGGATTGACCACCCAGTTTGAAAAGATGCGCTAGTGCTTGACTTGATGGAAGCATATACTAGCCCTCATCCTCCCATCTTGGCAGCATCATCTGACAGAGGGAGACCTAGCCAGCAGGCGGAATTGGCAATGACTAAATTGGGGATAAAAGTAGGAAAATATCCAAACGCAACCGTCTAAGCGCCAAGACAGGAGCCAACAAATCCCGCCCTTTTACCTGCTTCTACCTACCTAAGCCTTCTGTATGTTCTTCCCTTAGCCTTGTGTTTGGCCAGAGTTTGCTCTTAAAATCAATACAAGAAACACAATTCAGACAGCCACTTCTGTATACACAATTACTTCCAGCAAAATCTAGACTGTGCATATTTAAATAGTGATACACCCGAAAAGAAGAGGCTAAATCTAGACTAAGCTCTAATTCAGTTTATTGTGTATAATTTATCATTTCTTTCCTACACATTTACCCCCCATTTCTTCACTTGGAAGAACAGGAGGGATCAATAATGTGCATTAAGCAATATCCTTCTCTTATTGACTTGTGTTTGGCCTCATAAGCGAAGGTGGTTTTTGCAGCAGCCTCAACACAAAAAGTAAATATGTCCACACAATCAATGGCAAGCCTGACTGTGTCATCGGGAGGTCGGTGCTTCAGTGTGTCAAGTAAACAATAAAATAAATAAATAAGTAAATAAATAAACAAACAAATAAATGAGCAAGTAAACCACTTGCAGTGCCAAGCAGCACTAGTAACTGATTCAAGTCAGACTGGCAATAAAACATAATAACAAGTCATTGGAGCTCGTCCTTCAAAACCCTCTATTCAGAAATGGAGACAGATCGATCTGGTACTTTACAGATGCTAAAGCTACTCAAACCTTTTCTTCTGGGTTGATAACAAGAGGAAAAGAAAATACACCAAAGAGAGAAAATGGATAAACAGTGCGTGTGTACAGTGGGTGCTTTCCGCAGCTATAAAAAATCTACTGTTTACTGGTGCTTTGTTCTGGAGGGCACTCATTCAATATTGTTGTGAAGTAAGAAATTTTCCATACTACATGTATAACGTATTTTACTTTTTATTGAAAAGCAACAGGTACTTCATATGATTGCACCACATACATAGCTAAGAAGTAAATTGAACCCATTGACCTTAAATCCTTCAAGTTCTTTTAGAGCACTGACAAAAGCACAAAGAGGGCTGCAAGTAGCACTTGCAGAGTCAAGAAGCATCTTTTGCAGCATTCAAATAGGAATTTACAGAAGGATGAAGAATTTGGATAGTTATATATCACTCACAATGTACAGTGCTAGAAGTAGTCTTGGGACACCTCTGCCATCATTTTTCTAGAACTATTTTATTTGTTAATATGTTATGGAAATTGTGTGTTACTATATACAAAAGTGCATAATTTCAGCTATATTCTAACTTATGAGTCAATGCTTTTGGGTCCAACAGCACATTAGCAAACTAGAAAACTTTCACCTAAACCCCCATTTTACTTACTAATACAATAACACATCTTTTACAAGGAAGAAACTTACATTTTTTTGCAAATTTTAGTGCACAATTTCTATTTATTTATTATTTATTATTATTATTTGGGTTTCTTATGTTAAACACAGTAAATAAAAAGCAAGTGTGGTTAAGCGTGTTCTCTGTAGTGGATGTGTTAACTTATTTTCACTTAGAAAATTCAACAAAACATGCTGACCGCCCAAACTTTTGCATTAAATTATTCACTGTAAATTTCAGAATCAAGTGTGAAAAATGTGTACTCAGTGCCTTAAAGAATGGATGTGCAACAAAGCACGAACTTAAACCTCGTAACTTTTCTGACGGACTCAACTAGAGACGGGCCAACAGCACTTTTTCCCTTCCAATATTTGAGTCAAATACACAGTTACTGGCAGTCTTACCTGGTAGGTGTCCCATAGCCGGATAGTGCAGCGCAAGGGCAGTTCCCTCATCAGCAGGTTATTCATCCAGCGGAAGGCAAACTGCAGGTACTCCACCTCATAGTGCTGCATGTGTCGATGCACCGTCTCTGTACAGGGCAAAAACACATGAGTCAGCGTGTTAGTAAAGCACTGTACATACACACACACACACACAACTCACAGAGCACTGTATCACAGTTCTCTTTAAAGAAGTTTCATTTACCAATAGGGGAAAATGTGGGGAAAATATCCCTCTTAAATACAATTTACTGTAACGCTAAACTATATCTGTGCATGAATTTAGTATTCACAGAATGATGATGCAAAAACCTACACAATGTAAATAAACTGAAACAGCAGTCATTTTGATTTTTATAGCACAAGAAAGGAATCTTGTAAAGGTGCGATAGTGGGGCAAGACACCCCCTGTCTGGGTTGAGAAGTCCCCCTAATGAATCTTGCATGAATTTGCATCAATTTGTCATCTACATTTTACAGAATGTATAATTACAAAATCATTTCTAGTATTTGCCTTCATCAAAAAATGTAACTAATCAAAGTACAACACTAAAAATATAATATTTTAAAATGAAATTGAGGCCTCTATCAGCTTACGTCTTAATGATTCCAAATCACTGAAAGCATTATGACAAATTCCAGTAACAGAAACATTTGAAATGTCAATTTTGATCATTAATTACACAGTTTTCATGATTATATTAGTTATGTATTGTATTTAACATATTCTTTTCAGTGTATTATTATTGTATCTTTTTGTGCAACAACAATAATATGACAGAACAAATCAGGTGTGGGTGTAACTCTGCCAAGCTGCAAAACTCATATACAACCTTAGATGCCTACAAAGATTTCCTAATTCTAGCTAACGATCACTGTAGCTACCTTGTACTGCGAACTCTAGCTAGCCAGTGAAAGTCCAGTGAACACCTCTGTGTCTTTATATGACAATCTAAGTAAATAATAATGTTTTTAGGGCAATGTGCTAAAATGGGCCTTTTGCCCCATGTCTGGGGAGACGTCTTGCCCTTAAGATCTAACATCATGTTTTCACTTCAGAAAAAAAAAATCCATCTCAAAACCAAATGCACTGCTTTTTCCACAATCCTTCCCCCAAAATTCTACATTAAAAAGGAAAAGATCACTGTTATCCACTACACAAGATTAACTGACTCCAAAACGTTTCCCGGGGAATAAATTCCAGGAATGTCATCATCCATATGAAATTTCAGAATTTGTTAGAGCAGTGATTTTCAATCTGTGGGCTGTGGCTGCACAGGGGGCAACTGGCAATGCAAAATATCACTACAATATACAGACATTTAGACATTTAACCAAACCAATAATTTCAAATATGCCAAATATAAATATGAAAATTATTTGCAAAAATAAAACATCAAAAATACCTAAATATTAAGGTTGTGCTCAGTGACTGTTCTGGCAAAATGCATGACCAATGTAACAAACATAGCCAGCTAGACAATAATAAGGCAATGTAAAATGCATGGAATTGATCCATCATGGATAAACTGATTTTTTTGTTTGCTTATTACTTTTTTACTTAATATTTTTTGTTTGACTATAGCCTAGTGAATTAGTCTAGTGAAGCAGCTATATGTGCTTGTATTGAAACAGTTTGGACTGTAATGCATTAAATGTGCTAAACAACATCCACCCACTGCTAATGCGATGCCCAAACACATGAACAGTGAACAAACTGTCTTATTTTTAATCTAACACAAAAGATACATACACACATGCATGCACATGCACACAGAATCACAAATAGCAGCAGCATAATGCGTTAATAAATCCATAAAAGCCTTCCTCGGTCCATAACATCACGCAGACAGCGCTGTCACTCAGGCTAGGGGTAATTACTTGTCTGTCAGCAGAGTGATCGGAGCGTGTTGCATTCAGGAGAAAAACTGCGGTATTACTGATGGTGCTTTTCCTTAATCAGCCATGGGCACAAGGGAGGAGAGAAAATACAGCGCGACGCACCTTCAGGCCCCAGCAGAAATGAAGGCATCTTCATACGGCTCCTAATAAAGAGCATGTTCTGGGCCTGTCATAAGCATGACAAGAACCAGCCACGGACCTTGAAGGAGCACATGCACTTTCCCTCTCCCTCACACACACACACGCACACACACATGCACACACACACACACACACACACACACACACACACACACGCACACACACACACACACACATCCCTCTCACTCTCTCTTTGACACACAGCGCAGTGGTGTGTGATTTCACACCTGTCTTCACAGAGTCATTTACACTTTGAGCCACTTCACATAAACAGCTTATTCTCATTAACACTGAATACGGCACACTCGCAGATATACACAAGCAGACTCAAAATCTCAGAGAGAGGATGTAATGTACAGACATGCTCACCTGTCTGTTATAAATAACAGCAAGTGCTAAAATCGTACATTACAAAAGAGACTTGGTGTGGTGAATATATCGTAGAGCTGTCACAATTACTGGATTAGAAACAGTCAAAGAGAATTTACCATATATGTTAAATTCTGCTACAGGTCTCTCTTCAGCTGGCTTTATGCTGTGAAATTTCCATGCAACTTTAGTTGCTCAAAACCTCTTGAAACTGCACTTGAATTGCATAATGTCAAGCATCTTCCAACCTATGAAAAATGCAACAGTTGAAAGAATCTGAACATTTGATTGTTCTGATTCATATATCAAGAACATCACGGTATCAAAAATACTGTAACATGTAACTTTGTTTTTGAATTGCTTCGTGTAACTGGTAAATTTTACAGAAATTATGATGCATGCAACTCGCAACATTCAACTAGTTGCATAAAAGTTTCACTGTATAAAGCCAGCCTTACAGTAAGAAACAGAGCCTGATGGATTCACGTATAGCAGACACGTAAAGTCATGAACAGTGAAAAGGGTGAGTTCAAAAACCAATTCCCTGTAGCAAAGTCTGGTGTCATTGTTCCTAATAGAACATTTTAGTGAATTTAACATGACACTCTAGTGCACTGTGAGACTAAACTACTGGGGTAAGTGCAGTGGAATTATGTAGCTCATCAAATTCAACAACTAGAAGTCATGTCTAAATACTGTACTGTTTTATAGGCATTTTGATATACTTGTTAAAGAATCTGTAAGCTCATCATACCAAGGTCAAAAGGTCAGAGTTTTCAACATTTGGTACAGACCACACATCTATTTTAAACAGAGGCCATTCTAAAATCTGCATTATCATTTGTGTTCTACTGGCTTCATGAGGCACCCTGTGCTTGGACCCCCTCCATGTCTGCCAACTGCAATGGAATTTTTAGGCGGTCAATAAGCTCTCATAGAACATATGACAGTTTAGTTTAGACATAAACAAAATGATAGCTGGTTGTCTTGGTTTCTAACTATTATCATTTACACATATTAACTTCTTTTTCCCCACCATTCAAAAGCCACTGCAGAAAGAAATCTGAATCTGTGAAAATTAAACCAACTTCACCGCTCACAAAACATGGCTCTTTTATGTTTCAGTAACATCTCAGTTCTTACTGGTCAATAAATATTAAATGTATCTATAGTTGGGCCGAATAATGCCTGTGAACTGCTGCTGTGCTGTGTTTGGGTGAGAGGAGGGATTCTCCCTCAGAATCATGTGTGGACATTCTCTGTCTTTTGGCACCTTTGGGACATCAATCTTAAAAAAAAGCAATGTATAAATGTGTAAAATTATTTAGCGAGCTAGGTCTCCACCAATCGCACAATACTTCCAGCACTGGGCAGGTGAAGGCTAGAACCATTTTCCCCTAAGTCTTGTAAAGCCATCCACTGCATCTTTTCTAGTAGAGCACAATGCTAATGCTTTGCTAAACGGACAGCTGAACGTGTCTGAAGAAAAACACAAACTGCTAATTCTGTTACATCTGTTAACAGATGCCCATGCTAGCTAGCATCATGCTGAGTAATGGGGGAGAGGTAGGACCATACTACCGACCTAAAGAGGGCAAGTCCAATTATGGTCACGGATGGCTTATTATGGTCACGGATGGCACGGATGGCACCAGGGATCAACCATGCAATCTCCTGACGGTGGTGCCAATGCTTAGAATGTTGTGAACGTACTGAAAGAACATACTTAAAATTATAGCTAATTTTAAAATTTAAATATTAAGAAATATACCAAGGATGAGTATTCAAGAACTTGTTTGGAAACACCAACAAGCATTCGAAGCCTGTGAAATGCTGTCCAGGCCAGCCCTAAACGACTACTAATATATTTGATAGTGCCGACTTTACTATAAACAATGACGCTTTCCTGTTTGCTTCTATAGCTGCAGCCTAGAAGGAAAAAGTAGTTTACCTTCATATTTAAGATGATATTTGAGAATACTGTAAGAGAGTCTATGATGATAATGTCTGCATATGGTTGTAAGTTCTTTCTCTCAGACACGCAGGAACAAAACAGAGCACATTCTGGGTGGGGGAGGACAGGCCGGGGTCAGAGATCAGAGAAAGACAAGTGAGGCGCTCGCTCTGTTTCTGCTGAGCAGCGGACTTCTGCGTGACTTCTGCTCCCTCTCATCCATCCCATAATTACATCCGCACTGGCCTGCTGTTTCCAGGCCACTCTGCGTTGGATAAAGATACTGTACTGCTCTCATGCAGCCAGCTCATTCTCAAAGCCCACCACCAGCTCTTCCAGAGGGGATTCCATTCACCAGTGTATGATCTGGCTGCCAAGGCTGTGGAATAACTTAAAAGAAGATAGAGCTTTGCATGTGAAACTGAATAGGTTTTAGTTTATGGAGCAGATTCATTTTTAACACAACATGGTATTAAAAAAAGACTACAGATAGTATTGAAAAATCAACTGTCTTTTTTTTCATTTATAAACATGAATGCTGCATTCAGATAAAATTTCTGTAAAAAATTAAACTGTCCAATTCAAAACATAAGTAATTAATGCTTTACATGTGCATTAAATCTGCTATAATGCATCAAATATGTTAAAAACACTCAATAAATACACAAGTTGAGTACTGTGGAGCTAATCATATATTTTTAGTAAGATTATTAACAAATGATCTTTAAAAGCTGCTGCTCAAATTTTTATTTTGCAGAATACCAGTGAATTTTGATTGAAAGTTCACAGCACCACAGCATCTGTTTAATGAAGAGTAGAGTCAGTGTGAAAGAGAATGGCAATAAAAAGAAGTGAAATGTGGAGTTACTTTAAACAAATTGATAAAAACTAGAGAACACATTATGCAAGGCGAAGCTCTCTCACCACAGTTTTATTATACTGCAATAAGAAATCATCTGTCCTTCAGCAGAATATGCAGAATGGATCATTACACAATGATAAACAGTTACTTTAGAAGCAAAGCTGTAGCATAGTTTCAGAAATCTGCAGCTTCATATATACACACAAACCATTTTCATTCACAAACAGCACCTGGCTCTTGTTTATTCCCTAATTACTGTGAAAGCCTACAATAATTTGTATATATTTCCATGGTGTTTACATGCTGCTAGTAGCATTTGTTAGATGCGTTAAAATGACAATTCAAAAACTAATCAAATTACTTGAGTAATGACAGACACTGTCTGTCTCTTCTAGGGTTGGGCATTTTCAGATTATTACCAACACTTAAACATTTTCTCCAGAAATAGAAAAGTTTAAATGTGCGGAATGTAAATAAAAATAGAATGCAATGATGTGCAAATCATGTAAACCATATTTTTAAAGGAAAATACTACAACGACAAAGACAACATATCAAATGTTGAAATTAAGAAATTTTATTGTTTTTTTTAAAATATATGCCCATTTTGAATTTGATGACAACACCACATTCCAAAAAAGTTGGGGCAGGGCTATGTTTACTACTGTGTTTCATCACCTCTTCTGTAAGCGGTACTGAAGAGACCAACTGCTGTAGTTTTGAAAGTGAAATGTTTTCCCATTCTCATTTAATACAGGATTTCAGCTTCTCAACAGTTCGGGGTGTCCTTTGTTGTATTTTTCATTTCATAATACGCCAAATGTTTTTAGTGGTGACAGGTCTGGACTGCAGGCAGGCCAGTTTAGCACCCGAGCTCTTTTAATACGGAGCAATGCTGCTGTAATACGTGCAGAATGTGGTTTGGCATTATCTTGCTGAAATAAGCAAGGTCTTTCTCTGAAAAAGACACAGTCATGATTGCAGCATATGTTGCCAATACATCTATATATCGTTCAGCATCAACGGATGTCTTCACAGGCGTGCCAGTCAACCATGTGCACTAATGCCCCCCTATACCATCATGAATACTGGCTTTTGAACTGTGAACTGATAACGAGCTGAGTGGTCTTAAGCCTGGAGAACACAGTGTCCATGATTTCCAAAAAGAATTTCAAATGTTGATCTGTCGGACCACAGGACACTTTTCCACTTCCCCTTAGCCCATTTTAAATAAGCTCGGGCCCAGAGAAGGTGGCAGCGTTTCTGGATCCTGTTTATATATGGTTTCTTATTTGAATTTTTGGGTTTTAACTTGCATTTGTGGATGCAGACGGTGGTTTTCAAAAGTGTTTCTGAGCCGATGCAGTGATTTCCTGTAGAGAACCATATCTGTTTTTAATGCAGTGCCGTCTGAGGGCCCAAAGATCACAACCAGCAAATACTGGTTTTTGGTCTTGTCCCTTGCATACAGAGATTTCTCCAGACTCTCTGAATCTTTTAAGGTTATTATAAACTGTAGATGATGAAATCCTGAAGTTCTTTGCTATTTTACATTGAGAAACATTATTCTCAATTTGTTGCTCTGTTTGACTGTTCAGTCTTTCACAGAGTGGTGAAACTCTCCTCATCTTTACTTCTGAAAGACTCAGCCTCTCTGGGATGCTTTTTGATATCCAATCATGTTATTGACCTGTTGCCAATCAACCACCAGGTGTTTTAGTATTCTACAACTTTACCAGCCTTTTGCTTCCCCTGTCCCAACATTTTTGGAACGTGTTGTTGGCATCAAACTGAAAATAGGCATATATTTTTCAAAAAACAATAACATTTCTCAGTTTCAACATTTGATATGTTGTCTTTGTACTATTTTCAATTAAATATAGGGGTTAAATGATTTGCATATCGTTGCATTTTGTTTTTATTTACATTTTGCACAGCGCCCCAACTTCATCTGGAAATGGAGTTCTAGACCATAACATAACCCTAAACTCTGAATACTTAATTGTTTGTTTTTTTTATTTACTGTGGGACAGTAGTTTGAACTAATTCAGTAAAATGATCCATGTAAACTGTCAGTCCAGTATCTTTGTGTGTGCTATGACAGCTTTATTCACAGGCTAAATCTCCAGATGTACCAGTTGTCACTGCTCCTGCGTGCTTGCCTGTAGCTCTCTAAGGGTTGGAAAGATGACATTTGTCACCACGACATTACGAGATCTATTTTCAGGGCTTAATCATAAGCCTTAAATCAGACAACATCCTCATACACTGCATTTCATCTGAAATTAATTATGCTCAGTCTCCAGTCAATGACCATGCAAAGCACATCCAAAACAGGTCACTATTCCTCTCTTATTTCTCAATGGCCACGGAAGGTTATGAATAAATGCATGTGTTGGTGTCTTATTTTTTTTTCCCCTCTTACTAATTTAGACAAAGGCAACTTCAGAAGGGACAGAGGTTGCTTGTGAACAAGCTGCCAAGAGGAATCAAAGGCTTAAATTAGCCCAAAGGGAGAAACAGCAAGCAAGAGAGAGGTTAAATCCAAGAGCTTGACCCCTTATCAGTGTGGAGGTGCCCTACTAGAGTCACATACAGAGATAAATCATGTTCAAACAATTCACGTAAGAGCACACAACACTCACACAAATAAATTTATCTGTCAATAAAGAGTCAGACCTGAGAGACTTTTGCTCTCGAGTCTCTGTAGAGGTGCCACTTCATCTCTCATGATGCTTAAAATGTTAATGTGTGCTCTCCAAACAAATGCCAGCCTCATATGAATACAGCAAAACATGCTGTGCCTTCATTTACATAAATTTACCTTTAGCAATCTGCATGCAGATGAACTTCATAGTCATACAAAGCAGAGGAGATAAGAGGAAACAATGTGCAAATTGGGAAGAGTTTGCTTGAGGAAGCCTCATCCAGTGCTGCTGGGCTACTATCGACAGCTACCTATTAGGACAATCCTCATCGTAGTAAAAGTGTACACTGAATGCTGTAGTTCTCTAGCATTTATTTCCACTTTTTCCCCTTCCAATTTCCAGTAATCCTCAAGTATCTGCTGATAATGAGCCCCGATAACAATACTATCTCTATCTAACCAAACTACTCAACAAGTGCCCAAAAATACTGACATTTGAATACGGGATTCCTCATTTTGGTAAACGCAGTCTCCACCGTATTCACTATTTGCAATACAGATACTGTGTTTAAGTGTCACTTACTGTGGATATGCCTTTCTGTGTAGGCTTCAGAAGCTCTAAATTCAATATCAGCTCCTACAGAATGGCAGTCAAGAAATACACAACCAAAAAGAATCAAACCTTCATATTTATTAGCCAGCAATTCAAACACTGGGCACAGGATGGCTAATGTTCTTTGGCCGCAGTAAATCGTCATATGAAGAGGCCTTTTCGTGGTTAGAGCTGGCTGTCTTCAAACTGAAAACTCTGACTAGATTCTTCAATGGCTAGCATCCAAAGTAGCTGCCAAGCTAAGACTTTTGTTGCTTGCAAAGGCAAACGCAGACACCTCCCACTATTATTAGAGGGAAAAGCTACCCTTAGTAACGGGCTGACATGTCCAGGCAGCCTTGATAAGGTTATTAATTTGCCAGTAGCATGTCACCCCCTGGAGCTGATGGCCTGTTTATGCCTCAGTTTCATATTCTTTATCTGGTACATGCACTGCACATTCACATGGTCATAACAGAGAATATAGCAGACTAAGCAGCTGGTTATATCTTGGGCAAAACTGGAAGCTCCATTACTAAGCAATGCCTGTCCCAATAGAATGCAGAAGCTATTGCTTTAGCTTACACCAGCAAAGGATGCAGATGGATTGTGCGTGCATTCTACTGGGGGAATGGCAAATTAATAGGCTTTGTTTCTGGGTGTTCCTGCTTGTGCAGCAGGGAGATGTACCTCTTCTCATACTTTTGTGAGGTTCTATAAACTAACTACTGATTGCACCAACTCCAGAACATACTGTATTGAGTGCAGGCCTGTCTAAGGTGCTGCAGGACTCATGAGCCAGACTCTGAACTGTTTATGTACGAATAAATGGTTGACTCATGTTATGTGTGGGCTTCAAGCATGTCTGGTAATACATCCTAAAGTGATACACCAATAACAAATACAGTTCTGAGCAGAACTCCACCTTTCATTTACTTAATTTATAGTCAAAGCAGCCAGTTAAGTTTTTCACAGAAATGTGCAGGGGTATTTTTTCCATACCTCCAAAGTTTAGTCTTGGAAGTTGGTTGCACTTTCTGTATTCTGCAAATACATTCAATGATGCTCTCTGAGGTCTAGACTCTGGGATGGCCAGTCCACTGTTTTGAGATCACCAGCAGATTACTTAGCTACACATCCTTTCAGACTCGGTGTTGAAATATCCGTAATGTTTTCATTTTTAAAGCAAGAGTGAAGCTTGATTTTCTTTTCTGCTTAAGTGCTGTTTATCTGTTGGTGACAGTTTTGGTGGTCTGCCCTTGCACGATTGTCGGGAGTCCCATTTTTCACTTATTTTCCTGTGACATTCCCATTCCTTACGCAAATTATCTTTTCAGAAATGCAAATATATTTTCTCCTGAATAATGAATAATTTGTACTTAATAGGCATTTTGGCTGGAAATTAAATAAATGAAGGGTGGCCTCTCACTAAATAAGGTTAAGAATATAAGGTTGTGAATAGAGACGGCATAGTACCAATTCTTCTTTTCTGATACTGATGCCGATATTGATACCGAAACCTTGAGTATTGGCTGATACCAATCCAATATTTCTCCTTTAAAAACACTTTAAACCTATTTTAAATTAAATCATTTTACTTAAAAAGAGCATCTAAAAGTAGGATATCATGCTCAAGTTACTCAAAGTTACTCACTCCCCCAGAGGAAGAAAAACACAGCTAACAACAGCACATCACACAATGAGAGTGTGATATTTTCAGTCCAGTTATAGGACTCACTGGATTCAGTGGACTTTTTTTCCCCTCTAGTATCCGATCCAGCATTTTCTATCGATATCAGCCCAATACCAATACCCGTTGATACTGACATGCCATCTCTACTTACAAACGTAACCCGAGTTCTTTGATAGCATTATTCAGGTATCTCAACAGAACACCGTTCCTGCATGAACCAATGAGGAGATCTGCTCCTACTGACACACTATGAGATGCTGCAGTGGCTATCAAAAGAAGAGGTGGCTCCACCCCAAATGCATACATCTCCACTGCCAGCCAGTACAGCGTACTGAGCATGAAGAGGAGAGACAAGGAGAAAGAGAGAGGAGGAAACTCTATGAGAAAAAGTCAGTGAAGTAAGGTCATGTGAATTCCCCAATAAAAAGTTGACAGGAGCCAAGTCTCAGTGAAAAGTCATCTAAATCAAACCTGTACACTGTGTACCGCCAAGTCATCTAAGCAAAACTCACATCAAAATTATGCTAAAGCAAGCACATTGGAGAGAACAAGGAGGTAAAATCTCACGACAAACCATTACTGCCTACTGACAGAGCACAAGCATCAAACTTAATAGCCCTATATACAGGCTAGCTGTGCAGACAGGTAGACATAAATGTGAAATGTCTCCTCTGTGCTTCGGTGGGAGAGAACGTTCTGGAAACCATGGCCTTACCTGTAAGAAAAACTCATTTAAGAGCACAAAAAAGTAAAATTAGCCAAGAGGGAGTGAACTGACTATGTCTTCAGTGTTTTCACACTCTCCTCTCTGAAGTGAAGGCGACTGCCTGTTTTATTAACCATCCATATTTTTCTAGTGGCCTTCTCAGGGTGTTAATTTTAATTGGGAGCACACTTTCATTTCCATGGTTGCCCCACCGCTAAAGGTGCTGAACGATGACAGCGGCTGCTAAAGAGCAATGAATCCGCAGCTTATCAGGAGCAGGGAGCATGGGCATCCATCATGGTGCTCTCAGCAGATAATGTGGGGCCTGCCTGTACTGTCAGACCCCAGTGCAGGCTGTAAGGGAAGGGACTGGCCATAAGCTGGCACGGAGAACTCTTCAATGGCTAAATCAATGAGCAGCAGTGGCTCAGTGGGTTAGGGACGCATGCCAGGAAATGAACGTGGTGGAGCTGGAGGGTTCCCTGGCTCAGTTCCCAGGAGGGCATGGGGCTGTCGATCTAGCATCGGTGGATTCTAGGTCCAAGTGTGCTTTCTCTAACCACTGCAGTTGTCATCTTAAGCAAAACACAGAGCCCAAACTGACCGAGTGGTGCAAAGTACACAGATAATACTGATCTCCTAAATGCAATGCAGACTGCAGACTGAGTGAACAAACAACAGAGATACGCAGTATCAGTCAAAAGTTTGTACGTCTTCTTATCCCAGTTTATATTTTGTTTTTAATTTGAAGCAGGACAGTCTTTCCTCTGGGATTTTTTTTCAGTAGTGGGGGCAGGCCAACTCTCCTACGATGGATGTAAAGATGTGATTAGTCTGGTAGTTTTTAGAGTTTTAGATGTACATAAACTCAACTGTGTACTTAACTAAGTTCATTAAAAAGCTCTGCTACACACACAAGTGACTTCTCACCATTTTTTCTTTTTTACTTACTGTATTTACTTCTTTCATGTTCTACATTTTCACTGGCTGTTGGAGGAGTCCATTCAGATTAAGTTGCTGACCAATATACACTGTTAGATTGTCCTCAGAATCAGGTCAAAAAAATCAAACATGTCTGATTTACTCCTACTGGTCTGAAACGCGATTGGAAGGCAAATGTATCCTTCACACACTACTTGATTCACTCCCTCACTGTTGACTCCAACTGACCCAAAATCTGCAGACTAGAACAGACCATCACCGACTCAGCCAGACTGAGAATCAGGGCTAAATTCAAGGTAAAAGATGTGTAGTGTAACCCTGCCTTTATTTCTCTCTCTCTTTCGTCAGATTCATAGCCATACGATGATCAGGTTGGGTGTCGCCACATATCTCCACCTCCTGTATCTGTCGTTTCATATTAAAAGCCCTCTGCAGAGTTTTGTAATTGACTTCGTAATATTTCATAAAATTCTATAGTAGAAACACTGCAGGACCCCAAACCAGTTTGAAGAGCAAAACTGGAAACCCTAAACAAGTAGCATTTTGCTAGGAATAAAAACAAAAGCAGACACAGTCATCTTCAACTGTTCCAGAACAGGAAAGTTAATTTGCAATCTCCGTTACTGGTAAATAATGTTATTTCAACTACATTATTATTTCTATATTATTATATTAAGTCTTACCTTCAATTTCTCCAAAGTCTTGGGATCAATATCACATCTCATGTGCTTGCATTTAATGTATCACTTTATGCATGCTGTGCAGCAAAAGCTATGTTATGTTATACTTTTATAGATCATACAAGTGAAATTTGCTTGTCCAGTCTTGGGGCAGCACAGCGTTGCAAGCAGGACAGCACCACCTAGGGCAATGGGGGGTTAAGGGTCTTGCTCAAGGGCACAACCAGAAGTAACCACTTATCGGTAATAACGTTTCAGTTCATCTGTTTCAACACCAAGGAATTAACTACATTGTAAGTTTGCTCTAAAAGGAGTATGATGTTGGTGTTATGTTGGTGTTGGAATGCACGACCTGAAATATTGCTTGGAGTGAACTTTCTGTTTTTCCATTCTGTTTCTGAGGCATGATTTTTATTAAGCATGAAAAAAGTGTTAAAATCTAAATTTTCCATTTTAAAGAAGTCCTCCTTTGACCTTGATGCAGCTTTAACACACTCTTGATCATTCTCTCAAGCAGCACCATGAGGAGCCTCCTGAGATGCTTTTTCCAACAGTCCTGAAGAAGATTACACATATGCTTCCAAGAATGTTTTTATACGTAGAGGTTTTGCTTTGGAAATAAATTCATACACAGTCAACTTCACTACGTATATTGGGTTTGGAAGCAAATTCCATGAATTTATGCAAAGACTTTTACATGAAAATGTTTTTAAAAAGGTTTTCACAAACAGTTCTATTTAAATGAATCAAACACTATTAAATGAACCTGAAAAGGAGCCAGCTGCAAATGATTTTGGTGCTTTTTGCGTTCACAATGTAAGCAAACTTTTAAGGGGACTCAGTCCTGAAGTTCTCTTTCTGGTCCTCTTCAGCAGTGATGAAATCTCAGACCACCTGTTGTTCACATTACAGATCCTTTAGAACTCGGAGTTCCAGGTAAAGCCAACCAATGGGTAATATGGTTCATCATACAGCTTCATCATCTGACTCGCTGACTCATGTTCGAACTCATGGTAAAATCACCAAGCTATAAAAAAAACATTACACTGTTGCTGTTGTTCATTAAGTTAATTTAATTTAAATGATCCTTTCATTAAAGATTTTTGTTATACCATATATTATATTTTTGTTGATGTTTTACAAAAGCAAAAAGCTCCTCAAGTCTCTGTTACAGTAATTTAAATTCAGCTAGGATATTTAACTGTGCCGCATGAGTGCCTAGCATCACCCTTTAAGCACTGTAAAAACATTGTAAGCACAAGGGCTCTCGTGGCTTATTGCTTTAATACGCAAGTATTGCTGTCTCTTCACAAGATCACCAAAACACACTGGCACCATTTATCCTAAGTGCTTTACTTTTACCCATTAAGTACTGGAAGACTGGCTGCGTATGTACGGTAAGCCTTGAGGTTCTTTAACCGTAAAGCAAAACACAAAGTGGACTAAGGCTCTTTCGTTTTCACAGTGCACAAATCAGTCGGACCACAAAATGAACAAGATATGTGAACCATGTTCAGGACGTCCACATATAACGTTGGAAAACGTAAAATATCTTAAAAGTCTGAAAAACATACAGTCAATCAGGTGTGCCCAAACTTTCGACTGGTACTGTATGTGTGAAGGTATTTAAGCTTGGCGCAGAGACAGGAGAACCTGCACCGGTGGGCTCTTATTAAAACCAAAGCACAGACTGGAAAGCAAGGCCAGAGAGAGAAACTTGGAATGGTAACAGCAGTTTTCATTACAACAGCTACAGTTTCAAAAGCTTATGAAAGTGCTCCAGGTGCTTTTGAGGAGCAGGTAGATCATTAAAGCTTAAGATAGAGTCACTGAGAGGAAATTGGCAGGCGGATTAAAATGGCGCACCGGTGAGGAAAAATCAATATGGCTGTTTGAACGGGTGATCTGGTGTGATCACACATCAGCCTTTTCCAGTTCCACATACGAAGAAAGCTGAGAGCGAAGCCTGGGATCATGACGCAGAGAGAGAACGTCCAGGGGCGAAGAGGGAGAAATCTTTATCGGTAAGTATCCCGGCGTACGATCAGACACATTCAAACATTACCCACTGCAGCCTAGCGCTCTGACATGACACACGAGATAAAGTGTGAATAAGGGGAGAGGGGTAAAAAAGAGAGAGAGAAAGAGCGAAAGCAAGAAAGAGCGTGAAAGAGCAAGAAAGAGAAAGACAAAAAAAAGAACAAAAAAGAGAATAAGACAGAGAAAGAGAACAAAAGAGGAAAAAAGAGAAACAGGAAAAATAATAGAGAGAGCAAGAAAGAGTGAGACTAAAAGAGAGTACCAAAAGAGAGAAAGAGAAGGAGAAAAAAGAGAAATGAAGGAGAAAGAGAACAAAAGAGAATGAGAGAAAGAACGAGAGAGAGGAAGAGCAAAAGAGAGTGAAATGAGGGAGAGAATGAGAGAGAGAGAGGGAGAGAGGGAGAGAGAGAGAGAGAGAGAGACAAAGACCAGAAGAGAGAGAGAGGGAAAGTGTGATAAAAAAGAGATAGCAAGAGAGAGAGAAAATGAGAGAGTGAAAGAGAGAAAGACAGGAAAGGAGAGGGAGAAATGATCATCAGGATAATGAGGGCTGGCCTCTCAGGTCAGAATGTCACTCATTTAGTACCAAAACAAATTTGAACTCCACGCTCTGAGGGTTCATTTCATCATCCTGTTGCATGGCTTATTCCAGAGACTTTTTCAATTTCTTTTAATTGAACTGCATTTGCAGTTTTTTTTCTTGACAATGACCCTCATGTCACAGCCAAGCTCCACAAATACTTGCGCATCAAGCGACAAGCTTAGCACTACACAATCAGATCACAGAGACCAATCTGCATTATGCTTCACTAAGGAGACATGCATGTATGCTCAAGTACGAGCACACCATCAGCTCAGGAATAAAAATGGGCTCTGTATTTAGAGTCCAAAAATACAGAATGCATTACTTTGAACTTTCTATAAAGGCTGAAAGTGTCAACTGCCTCCATAGTGAGAGAGATCGCACTTCAGTTACTTTCAGTATTGCTATTGTTCACTATAAGGGGCAGAAAGACAATAAAGAAAATTAAAAAAACAATAAAGTCCAAGTTAAAATTCAGAGGCTGCTGTATCTATTGTCTGTATTTTCCACAGTGCTTTCTGCTATACAGTACATTCTGGAATGAAAACGTGGTCAGCTAAAGGCCTATTTGACCTGGATTAGTTTTACCTGGGGACGATCTGTGAGTGATTGGTCATTTTAATCCAGTATGAATTTGCTATGGCTATAGTTTTTACAAATCTGTAATGGAGTGCCAGCCAGAATAATTTGTATACTGGAGTATTAGTTCATTATGTTGTTAATAGTTTCACTATTTAGTCAAGACTTCCAAGCTCTATTTCACACACACTACCTCTACCTCTCGCTTTTCATTCAGGTGCTCATGTTAACAGGTCAGATTTACAAAACAGGGGAGGAGCCTAATTTTTCCATGTGCCAAACACACCATGCAGTAAAACGTAGTGAAATAAACTGTGAAAATAAATGATGGGCATGTCAATATTCATATGAGGGTCGCTATAAGACAATATGCGTTGCAAGACTAATGCTAACTGCTGCGCTGCTCTCAGAACTCGAAAAAAACTGGTTTGGTTAGCCTACAGGGTTATTTCTAACCCTAAAAAGGGTCGCACACTGATAAAAGGTCAAGAACCCCTGGTCTATTACAAATGCATGTGAATTACAATAACAGCATCCAAGCAATTCAGTTATTTGGAAATGACGTAGAAATGATCTTTTACAGGAAAAAAAGACTAAGAAAAAAAGAAAACATCTCTTTTTCAGTCCTGTCCACCTTGTACTGTGCTAACGGCCTGCTTCTGCCTAACCTCTACAGCCCTCCGAATGTAGGAATGTATAATTCAGCAAGGCTGAGCGAGTGAGTAAATCGCCGGCATGTCTGCACTGTACACTAAACCCTCTGTTAAAGTGGAAGAGGGGAGGCAAAAGCTACAGAAGTGCAGGTGACCTCTGTGGCACAGCACTCTGGGCCAACTCAGATCAGACTGCAGAAGAGGGTGAAGCGGAGTGGATCTTTAACCTCGCGACGATCGGGAATCAAACAGTAGCTTTAAATTCCTCCCAAGCGTGACTTGTGAAAGCCGACCCACCTCCGACGAGGGCAGCAGAAGCAGACTTTTACTCTGAATTTTTCTGTGATGATCACACTGGGCCCTGGTAGCAGATTCTGCTCTGTTAATCACAATAAGGAGTGCAGGACATACTGAGAGAACAGTGAGATCTGAATGTGAGAGATCCATAATTACTGTTATTACTCTTTGCTAAAGCTGCACAATGTACTGTAACTTAGCTGTAAGTGTAATGCTGGCTGGTACAATACTACTGTCGCATAAATATGCAATATGCAAATGAGTCTGTAACCAATTGCTGAATGTTTTTATAGAGTGACCAATCACAGATGTTATTTGGGTGTTTTGATGATTTGATACAATTACATTGCCCAGCAAACATAAATGATAATACTAAGCAACCACAAGATGTAGCAATATAACTGCAATATGCAATATACCTGACCATATAGTAGCCAAATCTACTAGCCAAAATACTGAAATACTGTTTTAATTCCCCTTCTCCTAGAGCGCTAATTAGTCCTATTTAGGAATAGTCTATCTGGGTACATTTCTGACTCAAAAGTTAGGGACCACAAGATAATCGACTTGCAAAAGCAAGAGAGAAAAAGGGAAAAAACAGGACTTACCAACACTGAAGTTCAAAAAAATCATTAAAAGCTATAGAGAAAGTGGGACTCCTAACACCCGTGCAAGACCTGTCAGACCACCAAAACTGAAAGCTTTCATCTTTGAGAGAGAGGAGAAAATCAAGCTCCACTCTTGCTTCAGATCTGAAAATTCAACACTCAACACTGTGAGTCTGAAAGGATGTGTAGCTGTCAAGAAGCCCTTACTGAGAAAAGGAAACAGCCAAAAAAGAAGAATATCTGCAAATCCAACTACTAGTGTTCTCAGAACAATGAACTGACTTCCCCTGATTCCAGACCTCAATATCACTGAATGTGTTTGGGATTACTCAGATCGTAAGAAGCAGAAAATGCAAGCAACTTCTAAGACTGAACTTTGGAGGAGTGGAAAAGTATCCCTACTTTCTTTGAAAAACTGAAGGCATGGAAGCTGTAATAAAGGGTAGACACATTATGTATTGAAAAAAAATGATATTATATTTAACTGTTGAGGTTTCTGTGTAATTTGGTGTACATAAAGGCATTTTCTTTTACTCGAAATTAAATAATGAATGGTGGTCTTTTGTGGAGAACTTCCCAGTGTTTCTCCACCCTACTTCATGTTAGTTTTCTTTTTTGCTCAGTAGACAGCCATTACAGGCATGAAGCTAGTCTCACAAGACAGTATTCAGACAAACAAACACTACGTTCCTTAAAAAAAAAAAACAGAAACTGCTCTCAAGCTGTACAAGTGCTGTGCAATTCACTTGCAAGGTAATCACTGTCATTTTGCAATCGTCTACCTATTCAAGTACGTCAGAAACAAAACTTGAATGTGTTGTCAAAAAAAAATTGGCTGCAAAGTATTATTTTAATCAACTGATTGTGTAGCATGATGTGTTTAGAATGGTATAAGTGTTGCAATTGGGCACAATGATGTATCCCTTTACGAAAAACCACCACAACCGCTGATCCAACAAAGCACTTTTTTTTTTTTTAATACCAAAGATGCTTTCAATTCTAAAGATCCCCTCATGCCTACACGAAATGTAGAGAATATGAATAAATGATGAATGGAAGGGAAACTGGTAAAATATTATGTTTACAGAATGTGACATGCATTGTAACCCTTACAAACCCTTTGACCCTTTCAAATAAACAAATTAACAAATTATGTGCATCTTTCACATTTTGCCAAGTTTCTGTTATTTAACAAAATAGTAAAGTTAGAAGTGCAGACTCGAACCAGTCAATGTAGAGTGCAAACTGAATGCAAATGTAATTTACTACTTATTATGTATTTATTAGGGCTGGCCCAAAAAGCATTTTACAGTCTTCCAATAAGCATTAGTATTTTCAAATATCCAAACACTTGTTCTAAAAATACACCTTAAAAACAAGAAATAATGTAAAGCCTTTTTAATCGCCCTTCTGGTGGAAGAGACTTCCATTTTATGGATGTTTCAGTCCGGCTGTGCTAGATACATGTCTTACATTTGTCAAAACAAGAGTCCTTCCAACCTGTCGCAATTTTTACACATCTACTCTGTTTTTTTCCCCCATCTGCACTTGTGAGTCAAGCATAAACTCCATAGAGGATTCACTTGCTTGCACTTCACTTATGCTACGCTTATGTGACACTGATGTGGTGCATCTGGTGTGAATTCAGAGTAAAGCAGGTAGCCTCAAACAGTGTTTGGATGCTTACATATCTGAGATCAAACTTCCATACCAAGTTTGTGTTTACACATTTTGGTTGTTTTGTATCGTCTAATGTTTGAATACCCCATCAAATTACATGTTTTGTTGATTTTCTAAGTAGAAGCAAGTTATCACATCCTCTACAGCACACTTAAATATGACATGTTCCTGCAAAGTTCAGTGCCAAATTCTATTTATTTTCTACATTAAACAATTTGGGGGGAAAAAAATCGGTAACTAAGTTTATGAATACTAAACAGAGAAACAAATGACAACAGCACACTTGAATGTTTACAGCAAAACCACACAATCAACTGTAAATTTCTGAGGGTTAAACAGAATTACCCAACAGCTGCAATTTGTCTTAAACAACAGTAATTAAGCTCTTAACCAGCAGACAACAAACTGTATAGTCGCACATGAGGAGTAAGACATGGCACAACTCGGTGGGGATTAGGATGATATTTTCATCTTGCTGCAATGAAAGGCCTGATAAAGGTATTCCTACTCATGCAGGGGCAGGTGGCAGGGCCATTAGGAAGTATGGTGTCAGCATCTGAGCGCTGCATCTGGAGCTAAACAGCTGCGCGATTGTAAGCGCTCAGCATGAAGACAGCAGCAAAGCTGCCTATAGCTGGAGAGAGAGAGAGAGAGAGAGAGAGAAAGAGACAAAGACAGAGACAGAGAGACAGAGAAGCCTGTGGCCCCCAGCATCCCGAGGGCCAAGCTGCCATGTTGCTGGCTGCTGCAGGCCTCAGTGTACATGCTCCTCCATCACCTGACAGAGTACAGCCATATGGCGACATAAGCTGAGGTCCACAGCCATGTGTGTTTGAACATCAGGGGCTTCCAGCAGCACGGACCCTAATCAGAGCCTTCGCAGCTCAAGCTCCGGCCTGCTCTCAGCCACGCAGCCCTGTAGCCCTCAGCCACTAGCCCCCAGCCTCATTAGAGCCGGAGGAGCCAGCGACAAACAAGCTCAGCTAGAGTCCCCTGAGAAAAGACTGAACACAGGCCTCTCCGGAGTGGCCCAGAGTTAAGCAAAAAGAAAAAGCGGCTGCTTGATTGATTTCCACCGAGCTCCATTACAGTGCAGAGTGAGATGTGCAGCGCTGTCGCGGCGCCAGATCCAGCGTGGGCCTGATTAAAGCAGACATCGGCCGTCGCTACAATGGAGCAATTTGGAAATAATGAGCGAGTAATCCGCCGGCCTGATTAAGTGCAAAAGGCAACTTAAGAACAACTCCGCTGCGTAACCTCCACTCAATCTCCGTCCAACCAAAGTGCGCCTCTGTGCCCGAGAGGCACCGCAAAAACAGGGCCTGGGACAGAGGTGGTTATAAATCAATTTAAAAATCCTTAAGGAACAATTCTGTGCATAAAATAACATTTCAACGTTCACCACAATTTGATTAAATTACTCCTGTTATTATTTACACAAATGTAGCTGGAGGAACTATATTAGAAAAATGAAGGTGAGGCATTAAATTTGCTTGATCCAAATGAGAACATTTCCACATTAATACCCTATATTACATCAACACCGTTACTGCCAAAAGCAGGTAAATTGAAAAAGCAAATTGGATAAAACTTTACTTATTATATTAAAATCTAATAGCTTGTTAGTTCTTATTAAAAATATAAATGCTACATATGAATTAATTTAATTTCAATTATTAACTAATTCCTTGTAATAGTTTGTTATTTATTGTTTAATTATTTGACACTCACAAATCAGTCAATAAACGATATAACTTGAAATATTAAGCATTTACTTAGAAACACAAACAATTCATATTCATTATGCATAAATACTTAGTAATTGTCTATGCTTAGTTCTAAATGACAAAGTAGTCATTTATCATCTTGTTAATTTGTAAATCAAACTTTTATTCAATGCTTAGGTAACCATTATGAAATGGTCTATATTATTTAAAAAGTTATTACTATAAAGTTGTTACAATAAACTATAAACTATTTGTTTTTGATGTATTTATAAATCTATATATTTATTACGCTTGCATACAATACTTTTCTCAAAATCATTATCAGACTAAGCTGACAAAGAGACAATAACATACAATAATATACTCATAAATACATTATAAAATCCAGCTGCAACTTTACAAACAGGGGTCCGATAAACATTTATTAATGTTACTTTTTACTAAGTTTACATTAGTTATCTGGTAAAAGTTTATTCATTACAAATTAGCATAAGTAATAAACAACTACTTTATCACTAAAAAAAATTCATAAGTAGATTCATCATTTTATGAGTCGTTGGTATTCAACTAAGTAAATGCTTAATATTTGTTATTAGCTGTGGGTTATTAGTATCAAATTTACAAAATAATTATCTGGAAGTTAATTATTAACAAGCTGTTACTAATGATTTAATTTCTATTTTCATAAAAAACAAACAAATAAATAATAAAAACCAAATAACAACAATAAATGATCAGCATGCCACAAAATGGTTAAGAATTAAAATAAAGGCATTTCTTTGAGTGTAAGTAATGCCTATATATAATGAATATGTAATAATCACTAAACTATTTACTATTTATAAACTATTAGATCATGATTAAGTTCCTATTTTAAGGGTGTGTCATTATAAAATGTTAGCCAAAACTGTACTGATGTAATATATTTTAGTATGTGGAAATGATACTTTTCTGTAAAGCTGAAAAGAGACAAAAATACACCAAGCTTTTCTGGGCATTTAAGTTATTTTGGGAAAATATAAGCATATACTTGATGAATATTATTAATTCTAACTTCCCAAAACAGATGCAGCTGAATCAGTACTTTTAGATCTACGCATCAATGCATGTTTACACTCCTACAAGATACTACTGCAGGAAACGGTAAAGAGAGGATACAGTGGGGGATAGGCGAAAAGAGAGCGAGGGATAGAGGGATGAAGGGATGGATGGAGTTAAGGAGAGAGCAGTTACAGGCAACAAACACAAGGATAAGTGCCTTTTGACCTCACTCCATTAACTTCCCACTGAATGCCTAAGGCTCTGCTGTAAAGAAGGAAAGACAAGGGAAGCTTACTCTGTAGAAGGTAACAAGTCCAACCTGCTGGGTTTCCATCTGCAGCGCACCTAGTTGATATGTGAGGCAGCATAGTGCACTGACCCACAGGACTACATCAAGTGGAGTGATTATCTGATGCGGACCAAAAATCCCCACCCAATTTAACTCAGTCAAATTAGATTTGATTAGGCTAGATTAAATTATAGCAGATAAAGGAGAGGTGGGAAAAGTGAGCACAGTGTTGACAGCTAAACTTCAAAACTGGCCTGACAGAGGCCTACTTCTGACCTGCTCCTGAGCATTTATTAGTGACGTAACCATCTTAATAATTAGGGCTGCAACTACCAAGAATAACTATCGCTCGATTACTCGTCTAATCAAACCATTATACCTTCTGACATTTCCTTGGCATCAGACGCTGAAATCACTTATTTTGTTACTTATTTTACTTACATGAATGTCAGGTGAAAGAAACTGAAAACCATCACTGATTCATTACTGAGAAAGCGTTTTTGCTCATCCAAGTGCTGCTATTTATAGTATGTTATTCAGCTGGCACTGACCTGTTATCAGACTACTTCACTACTTTTAGCAAGGCACAGTAGGGGCAAATGTTAGCTCAATAGACAGCTTGTGAGGAACCATCCAGATACACATCCAAATGCCACAGATGCAAAAACGTAGCTGTTTCTGCTGTTTAATCAACATGTTTATTTAGTGTGCCACAAATTACCAGCAAGAAAACTACTAGCAAGAAAACACAAAAGCAAGAATGTCACAAATCAGACGTGCTTATCATTACTCTGATGAAACAAATCAGTAAATAACACTTTGAAAGAAATCTCTTAGCTGTTACTTCATAACTGACTAATCATGAAGTAACAAAGAATTTACAGTTATGTATCATTAATTAATATAGTAACATTAACTTATAAGACACATTTGAATCATTATTTGATTATTATTTGATTATTCAATGACACTGCAGACCCTAAACTGAAGTCAAGTCACAGTGTCTCCTGTCTCCTAGTGTAGCCTTGCCTTAATATTACTGTTTATACCTGTGTGTAGTCTGTTACTCCTCTTTCCCAGTTGGTTTCTATTCTTGACTCTGGTATAAGCAGCTCTCATATTTCAGTTTATCTTTGTCTGGTGTGATTTTCCTTATGTTTTGCTTGCAGTGTTTGTTTTTGTCTTAAGTTTAATAAGCTCAATCAACTCACACCTACATTCTGGGCTTGGTTTGGTCTTAAGTCTAAAATGGAGGTGTCAAGGTAGGATGGATAGGAGTGTTTATTGAGGTTGTTTACAGACTAATATCTTCTATTCTAGTGTAAATAAACTTGGAGACAATGTCCTTGTGGACATTTATAGATATTTATATGAACCGAACTGCTTTCACTTTCAATTATGGGCTGCAGATAGTTCACATATAACTTACACATCATTTGTAAAACCAAGAAATCAGTGTTATTTGTTCATGTTAATACCAAATCATCATTTTCAGCTTTCCTTTATTTGGGGTTTACAAGTGATACAGTGCATTAGTAGCCAAAATTATTTTAAATTGTTTTTTAAGATGTGTTTTGTATATATGCACACCATATATTCACTAACATTGGATAATATTTACATTTCTGATTTGTTTATCCTGAACTATTAAGTGACATAAAAAAATACATATTTTAATCTATAGACATTACCACCGGACTGTACTGATACTTTAAAAAATGAATAATGGTAAAAGTCCTGGTTAAAACATGATTGGCTAATATCAGTTCATAACTATGAAGTAGAAGCTCACTGTGAATTAACAGCTTACAATGCTGTGAATATACAAATTCACAATGAGTAACTAAATGCCTGATTAGTTCAAGATTAGTTAATCATGTAGTAAGTGCTAATAGATGTCTTATAGACATTTGTTACTATGAAGCGTTTCCAACAAATCAATGCTAAGTGCTTAGCTACACGATTTGTGCAATAAATGAAAAAAAAATATCAAAATTTCACACGCAGATATATTTTCAACAAGAACATGCACATGCCATCGCCAATTTCGCAGAATGGATCACCAGCGAGATGCTCGGTTCGACCAGGTTAAAGGGGGGACCATTTGGGCAAGGTATAGTTAGGCTAAACAGATGATTAATGTATAATTATTTCTGCCACTGTCTTAAAGTGATACATCCAGCAATTTTCCTGAACACAAAAAGCTGAACAGCCTGCTAGCCTGGTAGTTTGCCATGAAATAGAGTCTTAAATAAAGGTATTACACTGCAGTTATGCAGAGGGGCTATCATTGCAGCAGCTAAACATCTAACTACAGAACCTAGATCAGATAACATCAGGACTGATGCTTACTGAAGCATACTGCAATCTGTTGAAAAGACCACAAATATCAGATGAAATTTACTAAAAATTACAAAGCACTTGTAGATGACTAATCAACTGTTGCCTAATCACTGTAGCCTTATTAATAATAGCCCCTTAACAAATTCCTTAATAAAGAAATACTAAAATATTTGTGTCCAAGGAATATAAACAGACACATGCATGTCTTCTAGTTTTGATTTTTGAGCCTTGTTTTTTTCTTTTTTATATACAATGATCAGCATTAAAGATGTATTTGCCAAAACAATTATGTCAATTAAAGTTCTGTTCCGCAGGTAAAGGGGCTACTTCCTGCTCAGAGATTTCTTCATCTATCGTGTTCTGAGCTGCTGATGATCTGCAGTTTCCTCCGTATCATCACAACTTTCCTGTTTACACTCTCAGGCAGGAGATGCTCCTAATTTAGAACTACATACGGGAAACACGAACAGTGCTTAAAAAGGGCAGCAAAGTATTTACATATGCACAAACTGAGCTCCATTCAGTAGGAAGGTTTTCTCACCAATACCAATCGTAAGGAGCTAAAACCTTTGACATATGATCATTTTGGCCAATATAATTTTATATGGCCAATAATTAAATAAAAACAATAGTCTGCATTTTTGCAATGTGTAATCACTAATAAGATAAATCAGATAACAGTATTGTTGTGCATGGCAAAGCAAATTACTAATAATGGAAATATTGTAGCATTGGGGCTGGAGCTTCCCCAAATTCTTAGCAATTTTCTGGACTCTATTAATTAGCTCTTATTTTCAAGCAGTTCCCTTCACTTCTCTTCATTTCTGGACTGAAACAGCAGAAACTCAGCCTAAATAGAAATGTTGTAGCACTGGGGCAGAGCTTTAATTTTAAAAATGTAAAAAAAATGCAAAACGTTTTTAAATAAAAAAAAAGTTTATTAATTTCAAAAGGCCTTACTGTTTTCTCTTAATTAACTATTATTTTTAAGTAATACTCTTTAGAGATTTTTTTCATCATAAAATGTTACTGTGATGCCAAAAGTTGGGTTTAAAAGGATATTTACTTTACCTATGATTGTGTTTTGTGTTCAAATTTATTAGTCTAGTCTGTATTGCTGTGATAAATGTGAACAGGTGCTCACTGTCAGCTTAGTATGACTAAAGCCAATGACTAAATTCTTCATCTTTCATGAGGTGTCCTCAGTAAAATACAAAATTAGTGTCAGTATTTTAGCAGTGGTATTTTCACCAATACAGATAAATCTACAGGAACGATATTATCAGTCAATGGATATATGAGTCAAGCCCTCATACGTCCAAACAAACATACAAATGCACACGACTAACTTACTCAGTCTTGTACTATAAGTCATGCAGGGGCAGAGTTCTGTCACTTAACAGCGATCATGAAGAAAGAAACACTTTTAAACTGTCTGGAGGTCAAATATCAACTGTTCCCTTTCAGTGGTTTCTTTGCAAAGCACTTGCACATCCCATTTGAATGCATAATACAAGACATTACCCACTTGTGATTAGAGATAAATACAATAAATGTGACATGAGAAAGGCGCTGGAGCCTGACAACGTGAAGGTTATTCAAGAACAAGCACCAGTTCAAAGGCCTTCACAGATAATGCCTGTTCATTGGCATGCATTAGTCCAGTGTTAATGTGATCATTTGAATGACAAAACATCAAGTTAGCTACATCAAGAAGCACAAGCACAGCTTGCTGCTGCTTGAAAGGAGACAGTTAAAGTTTAAGTAGCTTTCTGGGGAGATGTGGCTTTTGAAAAGGAAAAAGAGATGTATTTTTATAACACTGGTTCTCCTTGTCCAATGACACGAGAGGTAAGTTCTTAGATGGAAGATAAAAATGGAAGAACAAGTAGTCTGATAATGCCCAGAGCACTGCAGTGCTGCAGATTTTCACAAGGCAAGGCTGTAAAGCGCTAAATTGAGTAAAACAAAGCAAAACGTTAAAGGGTTAAGCATGTTTAAAGTATTTACCCCTATGAAGTCCTCAGTTCTTGTATTCTCTCTATTTTATTTTCAGTATTACGACTTTATATTATTCATGGCAATATAACTAAATAATCAAACTAGAGCAAAACTCACACTGGAACAATAAAGAAGAAGGAAAGCAATCAAAATAAAGCAGCAGGAAGGAAACACAACAGTCAACAGCCAAATGACTACTTTATCTCTACCATGCACACATACAACGAGAGATGGATGAAGGAGGAGAAAGACAAAGAGGGAGACATTCAGAGGAAGGGAAAAAAACATCAACAACAATCTTCCTGCTTTCTGTCCTCCCCAAAATTAAAGCCATCATTGAGCTTAATGCAGGCTGAAGAGACAGGGGGCTGGGTGCTGGAGTGCAGGAGCGGGCCCCTGTCTCAGAGAAATGGCCATTGAATTCTGATTACGGCAGCCTAATAGAAAGTAATGAGAGGGGCTTATGCTCCGGTGGCTTTTGCTTTCCCCAGCGGGGCAGCTACGCTCTCTGCAAAGGCCAAGCCACTGGTGCGCTGATTGGGCCTGACACTCTGGCTGAAGGGGGGAAGGATGAGGGCAGTGGGAGGGAGAGAGGGAGAGAGAGAGAGAGAGAGAGAGAGAGAGAGAGACAGAGAGAGACAGAGAGAGGGTACATAGAGGATATAAAGCCAGATACATAAGGTAGGCAAGACTAAAACATTTCTACACTAAGTAACAACCTGAGGACATACAATATTCAAAATTTTTTTGCACTAAAACAGATGTGTCCGATTTTCCTTCAGAACTTTTAACATGGTCCCAAGTTCATGCTTTTGGAGAATATATCCTTGTGCTTCTCACAAAAGAGTGCAAATGCTAACACAGGGTAAGCCAATGCAAAGATCACAGTGGATGTAAAGAGTTAAGAGAATGTAAAAGAGCAAAACAAGCATAGACAGCTTCACTGCCTCATTTAGGAGCTGAAACTTCAGCACTTTTGTGTACATTTTTGGATGTTTATAGCCCAGTATAGGTCCTAAGCCCATTTGACAAAGCAGAGGCCAACCTACAGAGCCAGTATACCCAGTGCAACATTTAGTATTGTATCTTGGTTGCTGTTATTCCAATGACAAAGACAATGATTGGTCAAGTGAATTCAAATCATCTGCATAAGTTCACAAAATGAAATGGTGTTACTACAATAATTTAGCATTTTTGCCATCCATAATATCAATTTTGTTATGTAAAACATCAGTTATAAAAAGTAAATAACATCTGAATGTACTGCACAAATAGATAGCGTTTAGCTTAGAGGTGGGCAATATGACAAAAAGATAATATCATTATCATAATACTTTAAGCAGCTCATATCCAATGTTTTTCTTGTGTTCTGTTTTTGTGTTTTTTTGCCTCTGAGGTCGACATATCACATTTCTGTGGGTTTTCTGTACCAAAAAACAGCACAATTAATTTTTAGAGGACATTTCACATTCATTTTCCACCTTCTCTTTATCCCTTGCGATTACACAGGCTGTTTTTTGCCTTTAATACTGATATATGTAAATGACCTCTGTTCTGACTGGCTGTCCTGCCCCATTCAAAAAGTGTTTGGGGCTAAAACACTCATAACAGCATGAATGGGTGGTGCTAAACTGCTGTAAGCTGAATACATGGATATATAGAAATGTGCTGGACACAGCAACAACAAATGCAAAATGGGCTGTATCTGCAGTTCAGTTTCTGTATATGGACTGTATGGTATGGGAGTGAATGGAACATTTAGAAACCCTAACCATGGTATATGGTACATACTGTATCAAACTCGTATAATTAAAACAGTAAGGAAAATTCAGATTTCCATGATATGGTCCCCTTTAAGAAAATTTCACGATACATATGTATCATGTTTGGCTTTTCTATGGTTTAGTTTGGTTAAGTTGGAACAGAAAACTGGGCGCAATGATCTTTATTCAACATTTTATATACTATACTGGACAAAATATGTAAGACAAAATATGCTCTGTTTGTAATGAAACATGCAGTTGGTCAGCGTTGCTAAAGTACTAATACCCATGGTATGATCAGAAAAGCATACTGTGACGTCACGAAACAACAAAATACTGTCATACTGTCCATGTCTAAGAATCCTTGAAAAAACATTTTTTTAAGAGTTTAGAGGTGGGCAGTATGACAATAATTTGTGAGTTACATCACAGTGTGCTGTTCCGATCATATCATGGGTATCAGTGCTTAAACGACGCTGACCAACTGCACATTTCATTACCAACAGAGAATAAGCTCAACACTCAAAGAATCAACTCAATGCATCAGTGGTTCTCTGTATGGTTAAACGGTTCATTTCCATGATGAAAAATTCCTGTTGTACATGGTTCTTTAAAGAACATTCTAGAAAATAACGTCAAGAAAGTTACAACTGCTGTCATATCTTATTTCTTTTGGTTTCTGCTGTTCTTTTTTATTCCTTTCATTGTTCATACTATATGCCATTGTTGAGTTCTGTATTTTTTTTATAGTTCCCTCTTGTTTTCTTTTGTATAATACTGTAATATTTCTGTGTTTTGTTGATGCTTTGTAAAGCGACCTTGCGCTTTGGGCAGGCACTTACACAAGTAAAACATTTTTATTATTCTTTATAATATAAAGTCCATAAAGGGTGGGAAGCAGCAGAGGGTACAGAGCAGCAGTAGTTGAGCAGAGAAAGGCCAGTGGTACCCACCATCAATCCGGCTGACCAGCTCCTCCAGAGCCTTCACTTTCCTCTGAATCCCTGGCTGGGCAAACGTATAGTTGTCCTTGAGGAGAAAAGAGAGAAAAAAATGATAGCTTAGGCCTGCCTCAGGCTACATTCAACATCATTACTTGTTTTCACATTTTATGCCAAGATGATATTGATGTACAAAGGTTTACTGAATGACAGGTCCCCATGGAGCCCCTCACTTACAATACATTTATAATGGCTACAATTAAAAGCCATTGATCACATAAAATGGCATCCATTAGCAATGCTTACAGCGTATCTTTATGCCTGAGGGATTCTTACAGCATAATGACAACCGTGGGAAAAGGGCTAGTGGGACCATTCACTGTCTCTTCTCTACACATACATTTAGGCCTGTGGGCACAGTCCATTTGTGCATATCAAGCATATAACAGCAGCACACACGTACACACCCCCACACACACTCGTTGCTGAAGCAGGATGGCCATGGTGAGCGTGGCTGCGTGCTGGGAATAGTGATCCCCATAATTAAGTGATAATATTCATCATGGTCCCGTGGCCCACAGTGCGGCTTAATTACCACATTCATTTCAGCCTGTGCTATCAGCCCTCATGACCAGACAGCCACTTATAGCCCCCCCAACTCCATCTCCCTATGCTACCCCATGCTCAGTGGGGCTCGCAACCAGTTAGCCTAGCCTAGCACTGGTCAACAGAGCCCATAAAAGTGACTGGAGGGGATGCTGCGTAGTGCCAGCTGCATGCAGAGGGTTAAGGAAGATGAATAGCGCACTCGGCTGTGCTCAGAGCGCCAGACGGGGATATTGATAAACAATAGTGGCTGAAGACCCATCATTCACAGCAATTACAGGGCTGCCGGGGAAGGCTCGGAGCGAGAGTGAAGTGTGTGTGTGTGTGTGTGTGTGGGCAGGTCTCAAGTTACCTGCTGAGAACTCACTCATCTACACTCAAATGAGGTGTAGTACCGAGCAAGAGAACACACAAGAAGAACAAAGGAGAGCGTTTGAGTGAGTGAGTGGGCAAGCAAGGGAGAACAAACAGTGTGGAAAATCAAGAACACAATGTGTGTGCGTGTTTACAAAGTTTAGAAAATCAGTTCACCTCAGAGACTGGGATCTTACAGGCTCTAGCGCAAAATAAAAATATGAATGGGCCCCCAAGGTAATTACTTTCAATGAATAAAATGAATGGCAATGTAATCTGCTAGTTCACTCGCTATTGTTTTATGTATTGTTACATGACCTCAGATCAGCAGATTCTGGCCTTCTCCAAACACCCTGTGTAAACTACAGAAACACTGGAAAGGCTCCCTTCTGTTTTTATGCTTCTAAAACTCATTACCTCTTATAACTAGGCAGTCAAGTTCAGTACACATTTTTAAGAAACACTTAAATATGTTTAAAACCACACTTGAAATCCTTTAAATCACATTTTTATTTAAAATTACTGCTGTCATTTATTTTATTTGCTTGTCGTTTCATTCTATTTTTTTTGACCATTTTAGTTTTCCTTTTCTGTTTTAGTGTTCCTTTTCTGCTTTCAGGTTCAGTCCACATTTTAACAATAATTTGAAAATGTATAATTTTAATCCAGTTATTAATTAAAATACTGTCATTTATTTCACTTTACTTCATTTTATTCATTTAATTAATTATAACTTCCTTCAGGATGTTGTGGAGATGTCAAGTCAAGTCAAAGTTTATTTATGTAGCGCTTTTCACAACAGGCATTATCGCAAAGCATCTTTACAGAAAAATCTGGGTCCAAGCCCTCATGAGGAAACCAAGTCAAGTCAAGTCAAATTTATTTATATAGCGCCTTTTACAACAGATGTTGTCACAAAGCAGCTTTACAAAGAATCCGGGTACACGCCCCCAGTGAGCAAGCCTTGGCGACAGTGGCAAGGAAAAACTCCCTCAACAGGAGGAAGAAACCTTGAGAGGAACCAGACTCAAAAGGGGAACCCATCCTCCTCTGGTCGACACCGAGGGCAGACACAAAACAGTATAAGTGGATACAGTTTAACAAGGGCAACAGCGCCAAGGAAAAATCCCTAAGAGCAAGAGGTAGAAAACTTGAGAGGAACCAAGGGGAACCCATCCTCCTCTGGTTGACACCGGATAGCAAAACAATAACTTAAGAGCAATATTAACAGAGAATAAGGGCTTTCCATTAATAGAAATTATTAAAATAGAGAAAAGGGAAAAAAACAGCCTGTCACTGGACCAAAGTAATTAGATTAAGCATTGATTACTAATAACTACGAGTTGAGGCCTATCAGAGTAACAGTGAGAAACAGAACTGTGACAGTCACTGTTACCAGTGAAAACCAGTAACTACTGTTAGAAGTGTATCACAGAGAACCACGAACATCACTGCTGTTAGAAGCCTGTAATGATGACCTGTTAGTATGAATATGAGAAGAGCTCAGAGAGTATTGTGAGGCAGATGAAGCAATATCTATGATTAAACAGTTTGAGACTGTGTTTTGTGCAGAGCATTGGACAGCAGGAAGCTCCATGGTGGTCAACTGGTCCACAAAATGAAATGCATCAGTGTACAGTTCTTATTGTTGTAGTTATGCATATATATTGTCCAAACATTTTACTGTTAACGAGTGTACTTCGGAAATAAAGGAAAATAAAGGAATTCTGACCGAGCTCAGAATTCCATGTTTACTCATAATATTTTCCAAATGGCCAAAAAAAAACCAAAACAAAACATAAAAACCAGTGAGTTATATCAAAGCAGCAACATCAATCCTAGACTCGTCTGCAGCCCTGAGCACAAGATAAACTGCAGACTATTTTTAGCTTGAGACAATGGTAATCAGGTACATTACAGTGTCAGTACTAGCAGACCTCCAGCGAAACCTGGCATCCAATGGGGACCCAAATTCACGCTGTAAAAGCCTGTTGTCAAATAAGCAGTGATCTTTGCTCCACTACGGCAGCAGGTGGAGTCATGAAAGAGCCATTTTCCCACGCTGCCAGCACACTGTCTGAATATGTTCTCAGTGTGCACAGAAAAGCTGAAAATACTGGCTGAGAGGCAGATCCTAACACTGACAGCCCGAACACCCTCCTAATTGATTTCCACGGCACCTTCCTCCGGTAACTTGGCAGTTAATATGGTAACACCATACAGAAGCCTGCTTAAATTAGAGAAAATAAACATGCTTGTATTTTGGGTCAGAAATTTGTAGACCAACTTGTTTTTTTTGTGTTTTTTTTTGGTTTGGTTTGGTAGCTTTTGGTATGGATTGTAGTTTTTGCTATTGGTTTCATAAATTCAGTGTTTAAAGCCTATTAACTGCTTCTTGTTCAAATAATCAAATGGCTAAAGTTTACTGTCTGAAGTCAGCCTACATGCTACTGTCACAGTAGATTATTATTATGATAATATAATAAACTTTGCTTGTTTTGTTTTTATTAATTTTGTTCTAAACACAAAATCTTTTAAGCCCTTGTTTAGGTTTCGCAAGGGAAGGCATTTCATGTGTGAAAGGGTGCAGCGGAGTGCTGAAGTGCCCATCCTCTGTTGAATCACTCACTCAAAGAGTTCCAAATTGCCTGTGGAAGCAACATCAGCAAAAGAACTGCACTTAAGGAGCTTCACGAAATGGGTTTCCATGGCCAAGCAGCTACACACAAGCCTAAGATCAAAATGGAGAATGCCAAGCGTCATGGGTAGTGACGTAAAGCACGCCGCCACTGGACTCTCAAGCAGTGAAAACGTATTTTGTGGAGTGATGAATCATGCTTCCCTATCTGGAAGTCTGAGGGACAAGTCTGGGTTTGGCAAATTCTAGGAGAACGTTACCTGCCTGACTGCATTATGCCAAGTGTAAAGTTTGGTGGAGGAGGGATAATGCTATGGGGTTGTTTTTCAGGGGTTGGCCTAGACCCTTTAGCTCCAGTGAAGGGAAATCTTAATGATTCAGCATACCAAGACATTTTGGACAATTCTATGCTTCCAACGTTGTGGGAACAGTTTGCGGAAGGCCCTTTTCTGTTCCAGCGCGACTGAGCCCCACTACACAAAGCCAAGGTCCATAAAGGCATGGCTGGGTGAGTTTGGTGTGGAAGAACTTGACTGGCCCATACAAAGCCCTGACCTCGAACCTATTGAACACCTTTGGGATGAACTAGAACAGAGCTTGTGAGTTAGGCCCTCTTGTCCAGCATCAGTGTGTGACCTTACAAATGCTCTTCTGGATGAATGGGCAAAAATTCCCACAGATACACTCCAAAAATTTGTTAAAAGCCCTCCTAGAAAAGTGGAAGCTGTAAAGGGGGGAGACCAACTCCATATTAATACCTATGGATTTAGAATGGGATGTCATAGAAGCTCCTGTAGGTTTAATGTGTAGGTGTCCCAATACATTTGTCCATACACACCCAGAGGGTCTGGTCACTGCAGGACCCTCTATGCCACGGGCTCTAGCGCAACAGCATAAAACACAAAAAAACACATTATGAGACAAGAAGAAGAAATATGATTACTTCTGTACACCTGTGGACTTTGACAGTGAAAATGCTATCAAAACTCATAGTTTGTCAACAATTTTGATTATAAAATATAAAAGTTTCACTGTGGATCCTTTTCATTCATGTGTTGTTTACTTAAAAAGGTGCTTTATAATGCTCTATTTATGATCTTATGATACAATAAATCATTCTAAAAAGTTTGCAATACACTCTAAGAAGTGTTAGAGCGATTTGACTTCTATTGTTTAGCCTTTCACACAGACAATATAGCATCTGCAACTGTACAAACAGGAACTAAACAAGGCAATACAGATTAGTCAATTATTGTAATAGTGGTTGATACAATAATCAATAATCATTAGTTACAGATCTAGTAAACAGTTTTGCTTTTCTGCTTTCTGAGGGGTTGGCTGCTACTGGAACAAACGGGTCTTAAATATTTAGCGCGTTTAGCAATTAAAGGACTACTACTGTCCTCCTGAGAACACAAATTCAACCGACAAATGGAAAGATGAGAGTATGAGAAAGACTAATTAAGAGATATGGTACTTAAATAAGTTAATGGTGACACTTTTAGAGTAACTCTGAATTTAAGACCATTGTACAGCAAATGAGATCTACAATGGCATACCAACTCACCTTAAAATGGTAGCGAAGGTTTTCCAATGCATCAAATTGCATTCATTCTGTCTGATATCAAAATCATTTCAATCTCTTTTAGTGGTGCTAATCAAATCATTTGTCATTTGATTAAGTTTAAGTGGCTCTTTTACAGGAGCCCTGACGTAGGTGAAATTTGTCTAGCTGGAACGGTTTGGCAAAGACCTAAATATGCACTCAGGAAGATTAACTAATAGCTCTGCTCGCATCCACGCACAGCAGCATGCATCAGCAACTCCAACAGGTGGTAGAGTTCTGGCCTGACAAAGAGGCGGCCCTCGCTGCTCCGTCTCTGACTCACAAGGGCAGATAGCGAGTGTGTGTAAGCGCGAGTGTCAGTGTGTGTATGTGCGAGTCTCTCCATCTTTGATGAGGCTTCAGAGAGTGAGGAAGCTTTAATGTGGCCTGGGAGCAGCTGAGGCGGCAAACACCCCACAAGGGGAGAGAAGTCATTAACCGATAAACAATTTCAGCCGTCCTTCAGGCTCAGCTGTGCAGCCTCGGTGCTCCAGAGGTGCCTGGGATGAATACATGAGTAGCTGGATCCCGACCATTAAAGTGATCCTGGCTCCGGCCCCTCACTTTCTCTTTGGCGCTCCCCTCCTCTCCACCGTGACCTCAAAACAGGACTTGCCGAGCCCCGGTGCAATGCTGGTGTGCTAAAACAGATGGGGCGTCCATGGCCGAGTCCGTGCCTGGCCTACTTTCACAGGCCTACACCTACTCTTCAGCTGAAGCTCTGACCCTGGAGGATGCTTGTGGCTCAGTGAACATTAACGCTCAAAGCCGGGCTAATCTATCTCTGTAGGAGTCTCTCTCTTGCTCTCGGTTAAAGTGGAAAGTGGAGGAACTGCTATTCACAATCAGGTGTCACAATCAGGCCACATCTGGACACATGCTCACAAGGTATTTGCTGTTGACCTAGGATCAGACTTCCCTTCATAATACAAAAGGATTTTAGTCTAAATCAGTTAAAATGTGTTTACAACTCTGGCTTTGAATCAATTTGTAGAATGATCCACACAGTGAAAGAAATTTCAAACTAAATCACGACCAATTTGTACAGTGCAAGTTTGTGTGGCTCTTATGAATGCAAACTATGTGTTTTGTTGATTTTTTTTTAAGGAGAAAATGAATAAGCATATCCCCTACAGAGAACAAATATGGCATTTTTCCACAAATTTAATGCACAATTTTTATTTATTTGAAGAGTTTAACATATTGGAAAACATTTCCTCACAACATATTCAAATGTTCAACAACTTTTGGACAAGCTACAGTTTATATTTTATTTGTTCCCCAATATGTTAAATTTAAATAATGAACATAAGTGTGTTCTCTGTCGTGGATGTCTTAACTTACTTTCATTCAGAAAATCAACTAAACATGTAATTTGACCAGGACGCCCAAAGTCCTTGACTGGCTTGATCAGACGCACCAGTGTAAGGTAAGTGGGCGCAGCAGAAAATTAGGCAGGGAGTGTTCTCCTCTAAGCACGCTGAGCTGCCTAGTGTCAATGTGTTAGCGGCAGTCTGAAGATAACGGCACTTCATGTGTCTTGGAGGAAGAACATGGAAGCCTTCATCCTTGGCAGCATGGTCTGATGGGGGAGACTGGACTCTTACCGTTACATAAAAGGTGAACACAGTCCACTCACAGATTCTAAACAAGTCCAACTCTGTGAGGTTTGTCATGATCACAACACTGTGATTGATCATAGCATTGATCGGTAGATTTAAGATATTACATGTTACTAGCTTCCTAACTAGCCCCCTCTTTAGTCCTCGGTTGCATGCCATGTTCTAGTTGGGCAATTAGCTGTTAAGCAGAGGGGAGCGGGGTCAGTCTTAAGCATGCATTAAGCCTGCCCAGAGGCCTCAGTAATTACATCTGCATTATTAAAGCTCCTCTGCAGTAATGAAGTACTGCTGCTTCGGCACGCTGATCCCGCAGAGTCGTAAACAACCTGAGGTTTCCACAGCAACAAGGCCATGCTCTTCGTCCACACCACCTCTTCCACCTTCATACATAAAGACTTAAGATGCACTGAAATTAGTTACTGAACTTTTTTTGGCCAAAAACTAAAAGCTAAAAAAAATTTGATGGAAAAAAGTTAGACTTCATATCAGGGACAACCAAACAATTTGCCTCATTTTGATATGAAGAGTTTGATGTTGTATGCAAACACTACTAAAGTTTTAAAACATATTGTTCACTCCTCAAGCCATACAGTCCATCTGTGGATACTAAAATGAATGATAACTGGTTTTGGTACATGAATCCACACAAATGCTCTAAGTGGACATCAAGGAACACAAAAACAAGGCAAAAGTAGGAAATGGACCTTTTAAGCCATTTAAAATGAAATTGTCCAACAACAAAGTGACAAAACTCTGCAAGACCTGTATCAAATCTTTATAATGGAAAGAGAAACAGAACTGCCTGTTTCTTTGCTCAAATACTGACAAGTTCAAAGAGAATGTCAAACAATATAAATAAAAGAATAAATAAAATAAATGTAATGGTACAAAAAAAGGGCTTCCTGTTCTGGGGTCAGCGTGTCCAGAATTTTCATTTTAGAGCATCACTAATATAGACCCCTTAAAAGAGCAAGCAAACAGTTGTGCCCTACTGTTTTCTGAGCAGTAGACCGCTACTGAAATACACACACAAATCACACATGCCTCAAATATTTGAAGAGTGTTTAGCAGTAAAAATGACCACTACTGTCCTTCTGAGAGTGCAAATTCAACCAACCAATGGAAAAACAGAAGTTTAAGTAAGTATGATTAAGGGACGCAACACTTAACGGCGACACCTCCTGAAGAACTCCCTAAAACTAAGACCGTTGTACAGGTCAGAAAATAGTCATGTAAAAATGAATTATTATGTTTTTGGTACATGAAGCAAAACAAATGCCATAAGCGGACCTCAGGGAATAAGAAATATGTACACTCTTCAAAAAGATGGTTCTTCAAGGGTTCTTATGGAAAGAAAATGGTTCTTTATAGAACCATGAATACTCAAAGAACCCTCTGAATGATTAAAGGGTTCTTAAGACTGATGGAGAATGTCTTGTGTATGGTTCTGTACAGAACCTTTTGGAAAATGGTTGTATATAGCACCCAAAAGGGTTCTTTTACTGTTACGATGTAAAGTTTGTAACAATAGAAGAACGCTTTTCGGTGCTATATAGAACCCATTTCAAAAACAGTTCAACATAAAACCATCTACAGCACATTTTTCATCAATCTGAAGTGCCCTTTAATGATGCAATGGCTTCTTTAAGTGATCAATGTTCTATATAGAGCCATTTTCTTTACTAATGAACCCTTGAAGAACCATCATTTTTAAGTGTGTAGGATATGGGTCCTTTCAGCTATTTAAAGAAGAAATTTAGAATCAAAGTGTAAAAACTGTGCACAGCTTGTGTCAAAGCATTATAATGGAAAGATCATGAAAGAGCTAGCAAAGTCATGTGACCCCTGACTGAAAACTGGAAGAGGATATTGTGTGCTGTGAGTTGGGGCTAGATGCTCAGATGAGTCAGCTGGTACTGAGCCTTCCTCTGGCACCATGCAGGCTGTTTTTTTTCCCTTCCCAGTCACTTCTTTCTTTTTCAGGGATTTGTTCTGAGCCCTAGCTCAGAACCAAGTTTCAACTTCTTGGCACCTTCACCCCAACCTCCCCGCTCCTGATCTTTGATCCAGTCAAGCGACTACTGGAGAAATCCAGTGAGCCAAGTCTCTTTATTTTGCTGACTATACAGCTTGCAAACCCTGCCTCATTCACTTTAGGTGGATCATGTGTGCTTCGCTAATCTTGATTTGATGCTAGCTACAAAGGGGTCAATTCCTCTCTCAAGTCTAAAGCAGAATAAGCACAAAAAAGGAGATTTGAGATCAATGAAAGAGGACTATGACTTTTTTCTCTGAATAAAAAAGTACAATGACTGAACGAAAGAAGCATTCCGATAAGGAAAAGGAGGTGAGGGAGCAGCGCGGTGAGAGCAAACAAAAACAAGGCCGCTGACAGGATTTGGAGCTGTGATGACAACGCTGATAACCTGAGTGCACAAAAGAGAGGCGCTCTCAGTGCGACTGGAATCAGAGAGTGGGCTTTTATACTCACTCTGCTGCTATTGATGCCTCTCCATCAGTCCAGCCATCCTTCTCTCTCTCTCCCTCCGTCTCTCTCTCCATCCGCCCCACTCTGCCAGCCAAGCCTCTTATCAGAAATAACCCGGCTATTCACTGTGTGAGGAATCAGGATCATGAGCTTATCTCTAGAACATCTCAAAGTCACCGTCCAACATGCCGCTTTTTCATGCATCTCTCTTTCTCCCCCTCACTCTCTCTCTCTCTCATGCTCTCTATCTCTATTCATTATGTGGCTTTAGTGATCGAGAAAGCTTTCAGATATCTTAATGGGCTCTGAGAGATGCTTGGGAGGGGAAGGGGAGTGCATGCGGATGGAGTGCTGGGAGAGAAAGTGCTCGTGTTTTCACAAAAGACTGAGAAGTGAAGCATGTGGGTGTGAGGGCTCGGTTGATATAGAAAAATTTGTCACCGGTACAATTTTTTAGGATATACAAAGTCAGATAACTGATAATATCAGCTGATATAGTGTTATATGAATGCCTGGCCCAAAGAGCATTTTACAGGCTTTACATTCTTGTCCTCAATACTACCTTTAAAAACAGTCATACGTGTAGTTCATAATTACATGAACTGTAAGTATGTATGTTCATTTTCGATATTAAGATATTTAGTTTCTTAAAAAGAAAACAAAAAAAATGTTACACTTACATTTTCCATTACCCATTTCACGATGGACAATGTCATGTCAGATACGGCGACAGATGAATCTAACTGAATTTTCACTTATCTAGATAGCAGTGCAGACACATAAGTAAGTTTAAGAACTTTGGATATGAGTAGCCAACAGTTCAGATTTTACAGCCAATTCAGAGGTCCAAGTTCAGTTCAGTGAAATAACTTTGGTAGGTGAACATAAAGCTCATTTAGCATTGACGACTCAATGTGGCTGAGTTCTGCCTAAAGTTGATGTTACCTATGACACAATTTTTTTTTGGCCTAATACCATGTCCATTGTTAAGCATTTATGCTAAACATCACTGTTGTATCCATATCTCTACTGATTACTTCTAAGAATCGTTATTTTAGTAGAATAACGTCCTGGGCTGACTTGATTACTATCTCTTGGTTGTGTGTTCATATTAAAGATATGGTGACTGCCTTTCAACATGAAAACTGCCACTTTTCTAATAGTTTTACGATAAAATGTTTTGTTTAAAATAGTGATAAATAATCTACCTCTGAATTATTCAGGAATTCACAAGAGTGTTCTAGAATTCTGTTGGAGCCTAAAGGGTTAACAAAAGATGATGCTTCTCAATACTAAGTACGGATACAAATACCGGCATAATAAACAAATACTTAGGCATTCAAATGATTTGACACGGTTGTTAACTGTGAATTTATTAAACTTGGTTTTGGTTTCCCAGACCCAGACCCAATGCCTTATTAGCACTGCAATTTAATCCAAGTCTATGTATAATCCATGACTGCGAATTATTAATATTCAATACAACTTTTAAATTACTTTTAAAGCAATAACTTCAGCAGACTACGCTGGACAGGGCTTGCAGAAGTACTACGGATAAATCAATGAGTAGCAAACTAACAAAAGTAACAGCAAAGTGGAAAGCTCAAGTTCTCCTCGAAAGCCCCTGCTGTAATCCATAAGATGTATGAATTTCATGGCTACACTCACGAAAAAGTTGGAAATATTGAATGTATATATGATTTATACGTTATATACACGCCATGTTTGGAAAAAGCAACCGCTGTTGCTCTCACTGGGCATTGATTCATGTACAACAAAGTTACAGAATTATTGAATAATTACATTCTGATGAAGCTTTTTAGCAAACATATTTAATCATTTGATAGCCCTAATACAAATATACACCAAGCTACCTACAAATAACCTTATAACTAAACCTTTTCAGATACATAATGCTGAGAGCAAATTTCTAAGTACATTGTTTGTGCTTCTCAACAAAAGCGCCTCATAAATGAACTGCTGTAAACACAAAAACGTGTGACATTTTAATTTGATATAATAAAATGTCCATTCCCAGACATCACTGGTGCTTAATCAGCATAACTTCCACAGACAGATACATTTGTGGAATCTTAATATCAGCTGACCAGCCAAACAACATATCAGTCGGCCACTAGTGTGTGCAACTGAAGAAGAGTTCATTGTCAGGGAGAAAATGAGAGACAGGCTGGTGTATCAGATCCATGATGGAGGGGCTCGGTGAGCTGTGACAGAGGCATACAGCTGTCAATAAAAGACAGAGAGGAGGCGCGCAGAAAAATCAGCTCTTCCTGCTGCAGTCCTCGCTCTCTCCACAGCCTCTTGATTGAATATAATTGGCAGGGGGGGATGCTGGGTTGAGATAGCCTCCTAAACAAAGAGTGGCACTGCTGCGCCTGCCAGAACACACACACACATGTATAGACACAGCAGAGTATCAGCTCTGAGTTGTGTTCTCCCAAACGCGTGCAGCCAAAATGAGACAATAGCAGCCTCTTGCTCCAACAGCAGCTCAGAAACCAGCCTGCCCATATACACAGCCAACAGAGCGGGAGAGCGAGAGAAAGAGAGAGAAGTTATGTATGGCTGCAACTAATGCTTATTTCTATAATCAAAACACCATGACTAGTAACTAATTATAATGTGTTATTCGTTTTTCAGCTCCTCGCCCTTTGCTGCTGTCAGTTTTAAACTGTCTGGTCCACCCCAGCACTTCCTGTAGTGTATTGCATTCTGTCAAAAAGAGCATGTGTGAGAAAAAGAGCATGTGTGACAAAAAGAGCATGTGTTGTTAATAAAAAACACAATTTTTTTTCCCCATGTTGATTCTGTAGACTAACCATTGTAACCTTAAAACTAAGTGGCAGACTCTTTACCATTGGGTCAGGTGTTAAGGTTATGTTACATTTGATTTTAACCACACATATGTGCGCAAAAGATAGTTGCTCCATGTATCCTGCACTCGTCGGAAATTAATGCATTATTGGTAGCTTACAACAGATAACAACACAAAAAAGTTTCAGCTCTCAGTAAGTTCCCCATACGCTGTCGCATTTCAGACAATATCCTTATAAAATACAGAAGGATCATACAACTTTCTTTTCTCCACCCTAGTGATCAGTTTCTCCTCATCTATTTTGGCTAGTTTAACAGTGTTAAACTAGTGGCGGGAGAAATTCCATCAATTTTTAAAAGTGTCTCCATAATTAAATGAACGAAATGGGAAACATTAAGAATGAAATGGAACGACTGCTTACAGTGTTGGTGACACCGGAAGAGTTTAATGGCTCTAAAAGCTAGCTCACAGAAAGCTACGGCATGAAATGATTACTAACAAGTTGTTTGTTAGTAATCATTTCATACAACAAGGGTAGTTTTGAGAAAGTTTTGGCTTTAAATATATTTTTGATATCCATGTAGGACGTTGTAAAACAACCTAGTCTTCAAAAACTATGATTACATATAAAAATTCAGACTTAGCAATCCTTGGTTCCTATCACTACTACTGTAAAAATCTGAGCTGGTAAATTCTCTAGAATTTAGCATTTCACATCAAACTACTTCGAATGACTGTTTAGCAATTGGATTATGTAGGAACTTTGAAAAATCTGTACAAGTCTGGTTTAACTACAGTGTTTTTTTTTTTAACTTGGAACATTAGTGCAATGTGACGTGACATTAATAATAGAAACAACGTCTGCCAAACAGAGAGTCACATCGCTGTCTGATGCTCGGGCTGGTGTAGACAGCATTGTTGATTATATTAGTTATGGTTTGGTTTTAAAATAAAATTCACAGCTATTTCTTGAGTTCAACAAATAGCTGTGACGTCACTATGTCTTGTTCTAGGCCTGGCGTCTGGCTGGTGCTACTTCTCTAGATCACTGGATCAGATGATGCAACGGTGAGGCTGCGGTTCTCTGGCACTGCATGCGTGAGTGAAGGACAGCTCGGGGGCCCCTCTGCCCCGCCAAATACCTCGCCAAGATGATGAAGCTTGGAGGCAACGGGGCCAACCGCCTCATCAGTATTCCACAAAGCACTCCAGGGCATGGTGCCAAAACGCCAGGAGCTGGCCGGCCGTGACGCTGCCTGATGCGTTTCTGCAGCGGCCTGCCATCCCCGTCCTGGGCCTGGAGGCCGGCGGCTCGCCTGTCTGCGCAGTGGGCGTCCATCCGGCCCGGTGTCAAGGATGAAATGCCAATCAATGCTAACAATGTTATAGATGGAGGAATAGACTGCTGGGCAACTGGCTGAGCATGTGTCAATGCATTCTGCAGCCTCACACTTTTGTCAATACACTGTTCCAACAGAGCAGGAGACCAATTGGCCAAATCAAATCATTAGGGCTCGAGGCTCCGTTTGGGCTCAATCTTTGACGATGAGCGCATGCAAATATTTAATGGATTATCAGGGATCCGCGTGCTCCGCAAGCGACTAATTTGTCCTGGCCATTTAGAGAGCTTTCGGAAGGAGCTGAAAAATTACCGTAGTCACTATACATCAGGTTAAAACAGACAAGGGGGAGATAGCGAAACAGACAGACTCCCTACAGGCCCATGGGCCACAACGCTGCGCTCTCTGAACATATCATAGCCTGTTACCCCTAGCTTTTATTGCCAATGAAAGCCACTAAATATGGCCTGACACACGACGGGATGAGGCTCTTAATGGGAATGCAATAGAAAACAATATTTGCTTCAAGATGGCAATTTTGCCAAATGAATGATAGGCGTGTTTTTTTTCCCCCTTTCATTTATGCTTATGCCACTTTTACATGTTCCACTTCTGCTTTTAAAACAAAACCCCCAAGAGGCATGAGGTAAATGGTTTCATTTCTTTTCCCTCTTAGTTAGCATGCAGAGAGAAGAGAGCAAGAGAGAGAGGGAAAGAGGAGGGAAAATAGGCTAAATAAGCAAGAGGCTCATTAATATCACTGAAGGTGCATTTCACTGACAAAGGGCCCCGAGAGGCACCTATTTATTTAGGAAATTAATAAAAGTGAGTGTTTGCCCCAGTGTAAATGCCACTTTCTGTCCACAGCAGCATTTCTGAGAGCGCTCTGCTCTGCATGGGGAGAGCATGCACCGTGGTCGCTCTGACCTTGGCTCTAATTGCACGGCGGACACCAGGGAGAGCCACGTTTCCCCCTAATGGTTTATAAACAATTTTAAAGGGGCTGCACTGCTCGGCGACCTTAATTAGTTTGTGATCCTCCGGCTCACGGCCCTAAACCCCACTCTGATCCAGGGGCTGATAGAAGAGCTGGTGGGGGGTCTAGTGGAGAAGCATTAACCTTCCAGGCAAAAAGCAGGAGGACAATTTATAGACTCTTGCGTGCGGCCAGAGCTGGAGCCGGGCCACCGGTGAAAGCATGCAGCAGTAAACAGAACAGACCCAATACTCTCCAAAGGCGTAATTGCTTACAACATACCGAACACATAGAGAGAGAAATTCTCAACTGCTACAAGAACCCTCCCAGGACACCATGTGTCTATTACGCCATCATCTTAGTAATAAACCAATGTGAGAGAAAGCATTAGGTTGCTATTAGATGAGAGCGGCACAAATACAAAGGCAAAAACAACACCTTGGTAATGAAAAAAAAAATCCACCTGAGCTCGGAAAATGGCTGTGACGTCTTTTACTTGTTATTTTCATCCTAGTCCGTAAGAGTTTCTCTTGTTCTCTCTCTTTCTTTCTGTGCATGTAAAGTGCTGGCCAAAAGTCTTAGGCAGCCATGGCAATTATTAAACACGATTTTTACTAATTATTAAATACTGCCTTGGCAGTATGTGTGTCCTACCAATAAAAAACTGAATATAACATTACAATAAACAAGAAAAATTAAATAAGTAAATACAGTAAAACGCAACAAGAATTTCTTGTTCTCAAATCTTTAGGATGATATCCAGACATGTGAGTCCAGTTACTGCTGCAATTAAGTTATTTTTTTTGTTTTCAGTTTTCTTTCCTTGTGGAAAGTAAAACAACAACAAAAATGTATTCCCAAACATAAGCTTCGGTTATCTGCTCTACTACATTAGGCCCTTTATTTCCTTTTTTTAATTCTACTTGAGCGTAGGTTTGCTTCAGACATGAAAGCAGTTGCGGGTTCGCCTGTACATACATGGCCTGTGTAAAAGCAGTTTCAGAAATACCGGTGCTACACTTCATATTGATTTGCATATCACCAAGACTTTATTCACATTATACTGCCGTTTTGATACTTGAACACAACAGCAGTGCTCCCGCAGAGCGATGGCAGAGAGAAATGGAGGAGAGGAGTAGAAGCGGCGGAACAGACAGAGAGACAGGCTTCTCAGCAGAAGACCAGGCATGACCTAAGCGGCTCTTTCTGGGCCCGTCTCCATCTCTCTCCCGCAGTCTAACCCACGCAGCCCTGCCCAGACAGACACTGAATCCGAATGAGTCCAGCCAACACAGCCTAAACAGACAGCACGCTAATTCACTTCTTAAATGCAACACTGCTGAGCCTCTCCTTTAACTTCTTCACCCACCTCAACAGCTCCCAAATGGTATGTCAAAAACGAATGACAAGAATTTCCCAGGAAGTGATTTGAACAAGAATGAGCTTTTACCAAAAAATTTTACCAAAAAGCTCACAAAAGTGTGTATACATGTGTGCAAGTGTCTTGGTGTGTGTGAGAGACACAGAGAGACAGAGACACAGAGAGAGGGAGAGACATGGAGGTCTGTTTTTCACAACAACACAAGCATTCCAAGATTCCAATACCGCTGATGATTTCTTCAAATGGCTCAGATTTCTAAACATTTCCAAAAGAAACTAAAACAAACAAAACACACAGACACACCGGCCACTTTATTAAGTGCACCTCCATGTATGAACAGTTTTGGTACATTTTATGATGTGCATGTAACTGCATATATAATAACATATCACTGCAAAAATAACACACACACACACACACACACACACACACACACACACGCACACATATATATATATATATATATATATATATATATATATATATATTGTATATATAGCATCCTGGAATGTAAAAATTGCACAGATCATTCTGGGTTCTAGTAATCAAACTATGCTGTACCACACTGCCCAATGGAAAAACGCCTTATGTCAAGTGCAGCAAACATGCCAATTAGAAAGACTTCATCACAGCTGAATGAATGTCTGTTTGAAATAGCTTTCTCTAAACAGGAATACTGCTGAGTCTCAGCTTTTAGAGGACCCACATTATGAACAAAATGTTCCCAATTTTTTTTTTTTAAATAAATCTGTTTTTCATTTGATATGTAAATAAATAAACACGTTTCAAAATGTACCGTTCGCTCATAAGTCCATACATAAACTAATCTGTGGAAACTGCCATTTTGAATGAATTGTTTCATGTCATGAAAACCCAACATATATTTGCATATATCCACCTATTTAACCTACAGCATTTTAGCCCCACCCACTCACATAGAAGTTATAAGGAGTGTTTCAGCCTGGCTGCTTTTTTCAATCAGGCCCAAAAAAGGACAGCCAATCAGAACACATCATTTACATATATCAATCTTAAAGGCTCAGCAACAAAAACAGCCTGTTTGATTCTAAGGGATAAAGAAAGGTTGAAATATGATCATGTAGAAACGAATGATAATATTTTTAGTAAAACCTCACACATGAACAGCTGGCAGACCTCTGGGAAAAACACACGAAAAATGTGGGATATAGGCCTTTTAACATGTGCCTGGCTACACCTTACTACAGTCTACAGTCTGTCTCTAGCCAGAAAAGAAAAAAGTAGGTATGTGCAGCCATGGCGCAGTAATGCATGTCGAGCACATCCCCTAAGCAGCCCCAGAGAGACATAATAAATGATCTAGGCACAATTGACAACAGGGCAATTTGAAGCGAAAATAAGCACTTGTGTGAGGTCTTCTCCGCCAAATAAAATATATGAGCCAAATGAGGGAACAGTGCGATCAGTTTTGAAATAACAAATAATTTTAGCCTTGGAGGAATGACAGTTTAAGTGATTTTGCCTCCCTTCTCCCCCTGAGCCCATTATTTATCTAGGAAGCTGCTTAGAGGACATGGCACACATGCCGTGATGTCATCTGTGACTGTGTGATTTCACAGCAATGTTTTCTCATTTGCAGCTGAAAAAGAATCATTCTCATTCAATCCTACATGAAAGTATACTCTACTCATGCTTTTTTAATTAGTGAAAATGACTGTAGTTCCCTTTTAAACCACTATCAAAGCTGACCTACACATGAACTTAACAGTCACATCTTTCTAAAGGTATAGTTATGTACTTTAGCTTTAATTAGAGCTGCATTTTTGCAATTAGCAACTATTTTAAACCTTTCATTTTATCTGGACAGTCTACTCAGAGCAATAAGCATCCGTTCTCTTGTGCAGGACTGCAAATATTATCTGCAGAACTGTAGTCTAGTATCGTACCCCCATATCGTACTCCAGGTATAGTCGAACAGCCAAGACATGGCTGGTGTCCAAATTTTGCTTCTTAAGCTTGGCATGGGCGTTACAAGGCTAAGATTGTTAACAAATGCTAGTCGCCTGTTTCAATACAGGTTTTAATAAGCCCTCGTCCGCAAGGCCTCAAAACCATCTTATCGGCTGCTCCATTACTTTTCTACCTCAAGTGAAGTGTGTTAGATGAGCCCTCAGAAGGGCGAGGGATCAACTGAACACAAGTGTTGATTTAAGCAGCAGAACTTGCCCAGAAATCAGAGTGGTTAATTGGTTGAGAGAATTCCTTGTGAGCCAGTAGGGTCTTGGGCCAGTAACTGTGAGCTAATGTATAAACTCAAGTGTATATAAGCACAAGAAAGCTCAGACAATTCTTAAATGTTACAATCAAGTATGTATCTGTGGTAAAATAGGGGTAAACCAGCAGCTCCCACCTCAAGTGGTCCAGCCCAGAGCTTTGTACAGTGGACAGAGATTAGATGAAGCCAGCTTCTTTTTCTCATTTCTCGTTCCACCTTAAATGATGGAGCAGTTACATTCAGACGCCTGTACAGGCGTTAGGGTGTAAATGTTGCACTATTTAAGGTGGAAAAGAAATTCGACTAAAGCTAGTATCTGTATCGAGAGATTAGCATATCTAATTAATTGTGATGGTGTGACTCTGGCACTGGCTGAGACAAGTAGTTCATTTTCTTGGTATTATCAATAGAACTTTGTTTGTATATGAATCATGTAAAGATGGACAGCAGTACAAATAACTGCAAATCACAAAGTGGCACTGAGAAGACAATAATGAAAAAGCTACTTAAAGAGGACATATCCAAGCAGGTGGGCAGTGATAAATGCGGACCGTAATATATTTAGTTAGCATTAGTTTGCAGCATATTGAGTGTAATGGTTATGTCCCCATCATATAACTCCTGGTGTGAAAACAAAAAACATGCCAGCCCTGCTGCACTTTGATGCACCTCCTTTTGCACACCCCAAAATAATGGCAGTCAAAGCTGTTTATAAGCCATAGCAGTAAACTTCTTAATATGCTTTCTAAATGCTTAATATTTCAAAATCATAACATTTGATTTGCAGGAGTTTATCTCCAGCTAACAATGACAAAAAGACAATTCACCATGGTTCTACTCTGTGTTTACTGTCATGTTGAAACTTCTCAAAAATATGTTTCACTCTCAAAAGTTTGCACGCTTAACCAATCACTGAGGCTAACCTGCTGAGGGCGAGTGCATCTTCACTGCTCCCTCCCCGCCTTCTGGCCACTTTTGTTAGGCGTGACACACATATGAGTGGTGAGTCAAAGTAGGCGAGCATAAGTTTAAAAAAAGAATTAAAACTGGGCCTAGAAGTCAATAGTCACCTAAATCTTTTCAGTAAATACATTTGCAAGAGTCTATAAGCTTACATGACCTGGTGAATTGAAGGGGAGCCAGATTCTGTGAGGGAGTCAGAACTCCCACAGCACCAGCTGTCTAAAATGTCGGCCTGCTGTTTTGTTCATTTTTTATAGCCCACTGTAAGTCATACAATTCCCCTTTAATCTTAGCAGTTATTTATAAAAAGAACAACAGAAACTGCAACCGCAATCTGTAGCGTCCATATGCCTGCATGATGTGTGCACGTGAGTCAGAGTCAGAATTCGGGACACTAGTTGTCTAAAGTGGCTGCCTGCAGTGTTAAACAAAATTTTACAGTGTAGCTGATTTTAATAGCTCACAGTAAGTCATGCTGTACTCTAAACCACATCGCCTTAAAGAAGACCTAGATACGGTTTCATGGCTTGAGAGAAGTTTTGGGAATGTATTTACGGCAAAGATTTGAGTGAATGTTGTCTTCTTGTTTCTTATCAACATTAGGTTAGTAGTTCCAGTGCTAAACTAAAAAAGCAAAATTTAGCACACTTCTTGGGTTAATTTCCTTAAACTACTTGGCACAGTTTGAGGCAAGTGTGTTAAGACTTAGGCATGCAGTGTGAACAATGATAACTGATTGGTAGCAGTCTCAAACAGAACTTAAGTTACTTGTTAGGTACGTTAGCCTCACAGCTCCACTGCATAACTAAAGATGCAAACTTTCAACACCAAATACGTCTCTGCTGATCAATTCCATTCGGAGTGTGGAGAAAAACTGTGTAAAGTATATCACTCACCAAAGTATTGCTTTAAGAATCAACCCAGTTAACAGGTGGAGGAAAAGTGATCGATGTTGTCAGTTTTGCATGGCAGCAAGAGTCTAAGTGGTAACCTGGAGCGGAGTCAGGCAGAAGGGCAAGGTGCTGTAATTACGAGCGGCATCCTCCCTTGAGCCCAGCTGTCACCAACTGAGCATCACCTGTCACTGGACGTGTTTAACATCACTCAATATTAAAACGGCCTCTGAGACAGCCGTACACAAAACAAGCAATTCTACAAGCTACAGGAAGATCAATTTTAGGACACTTAAACAAAAATTATATGCTCTGAAAGTAAGGAAAACATCCTCTTACATGACCTAAAACATCAAAGATGCAAAGCTCTATCTAATTACTCAAGGATAAATCTAAAGGGCTGAGAGCTAAAAGCTGTAAATAATGAAATGAGACTCATGCGAAATCTCCTTTACTCAAGGCCAGGATTCATAAAACATCTGCCTGCAGGAAAGCTCAAATCTTTGACAAAAACACACGTTAAAGCAATTCATTAAGCTTACATGTAACAGCTCTTCCGCAACTTAAGACTTAAGCTTGCAATGGGGCAAAGCAACCTCAATAAAGCTTAAATAAAAACAGTATTGTGTTCTTTATTTAAAAAGAAAACTGTTTCACAAGTTCAGGACAAAGCAAAACTAAGATGATATCACTTAGATGAGCTGTAATTACACTCGCCTTCTTTGGCTTTGCAGGAATTACTCTATGTCTTAAATGCATTTTACATGTAATTAAAGTGTTTTTCAGTGATTACCTTAACTGAACAAAATGCTGATGATTACAAGCTGCATGCTACGTAATTAACACAACATTTCACAGCACAGATTATTTTTTGCACAGAACTGTACTGAATTTCTTAAAGGTTTTAAGACTCTTACATGGTGTGCCTGACTGTAACTTCTTGATCTGCTTGAACTTTTCAAAAATATTGCATACTGAGTCATGGATCGGTAATGTGGGCTGTAATATGGACTCAGAGTTGATTTACAGTAAGGCAGAGGAGGGCAAGGTCAGAGAACATGCAAGATGTTATGCCAAGGCCTCTAAGCCTTTTCTGTGGGATGTATAATCTTTACTTGAATGCACCTTTGCAGGGATTTCTGAAAAGAAATTTGGAAAACATTGGACACAATCATACACAACCCCTTTTCATCTTCAATTCAAAAACTAATGATCACAGCAAATTTGTCACGCTAGACATAAATTATGTTCCAACAAAAGCTACAGAGAGGAGGGTATCAACACTAACACAGTGCCACCTACCACTACAAATATAGCTGTAAGTGTACACTTACCAGGACCCAACTAATACATCCTAACCAAAATTATGGTTCCACTTTTTTCATTATTAAAATATTCTTTAAACGTTCTATATATTATGTTGATGCTATTTTGAACAAAAAACCAAATATACAAGCCTTTAGAAAAATCTCATTTCAGAGCTCAACATTGTGAGATTTGATGTTATATGTTTGGTTTAGGGATAAATTATAAGATTAAAAACATTATTTTTATGTCTTTTAATACTTACATTAATGACATTAAGAAGTCATAAGCTCTTGCTATTTGTTTTCTTTTGTTTTTTGGTTTTTTTTTAGAAGGTTTGAGAAAAAATGACAACTAAGAACGGACAACTTTATTTGACAGCTGTACCTCTATCAGCGCAGCGCTGTATAACTAAAGCTCTTTAGAGTCTTCATATGTTTTGGTCATATAAAATTGTATTATTGTAAATCATGATTCTGACCTTTCATTACAGTTTATATTATAACATAAATGAAATAATTAATCATGATTATGTGATTATATCATGTCTTTTATTTGCCTGCTATTTATTCTTCATTATAACTTTTTTTTTTTATTACTTTCAGTAATTCAGTAATATTTGAACCTGAATATGAAAATCGCGTGATTTCAATAGAGTGAATGTAGTTTCCAAATTTTGTCCAGTCAGAGCAACAGTGGCTGCAAGTTCCAAATAAGGAGTGTATTCTTCTGTATTCTGTATTGTTGTCACACTGGAGGTTCTCAAAGTGAACTGAACTTTTCTGCTGTGCTAAGTTTGCTGCTGATTTACCCACAGGTCTCTGATGAGTGCTGTCCAGTGTAGTCCACTTAAGGTTCTGAAGGTGTTGCTTAAAGTCATTTAAAAGCTGTATTTAAAGGAGAGAGCTACAATCGCGGATTCAATCACAGCAACATACAGCGTGAGCAGCTGGGCTTCAGCCTGAGTACTAATGATGATTTAAAGCAGGCATGTCTAACTGGGGACCTTCTGGGGTAAGGTGCTGCAGAAATTAGCATTTATCCTCATATAACACTCTGAATTCAGTTCATGAAGGCCTTGCTGATTAGCTGATGAGCTGAATCAGGTGTGTTTAATGAGGCGGGGTACTGAAGTCTGCCCTTGAGGACTGAAGCATGATGTGATTTAAAGGGTCAAACTATGAAAATGCATTCACAGTGTTTAAAAAAAAAATTGTGGTGTTATCGCGTTAGCATAATTAACATGATAACTTTAACAGCCCAAAAAACTACACATTTACCACTAAACACACTATGTTCTGAGAGTAACTGTTTAAATAGTACAGTAGTAATGTGCAAGAAAATATTCATGTAAATGATAAACAATGAAAGAATAACTGCTGACATGATGCTCACTGTGTATAACTGTTTTGGTATGTGGTTTTAATATCACGGTAGAACAAATTCCACATGTCTAAACTGTATTAGTTGATATTCTGAAAAATAATTTTCCATAAAATCAATATCAGTGAGAAAATTTTCACATCAGCCAGACCCTAAGAGACACACCCTCTTCTGCCTTTGTTTACCGCAGAAAATGTACAGGGAATATACAATACATATACCTGTGCTGTAGGTACAGGCTGACTGAGAAGGGGCTGCTCTCACTCTCTGCCCCAGCTACAGACAGGAGTCAGAAGGGCTCCTCCTGGGCCTCTGCTCTTGCGCCTGTTCGGATCTCCTGCGTTAATCAGAAGCGAGGGCTCTGACGGGCTGTTGTTTAGGCAGCCGAGCACTCTCTGCTTCAGCAGCTTCAGAGCAGGTACGAGGCTGTCAGTCAACACTCTCTCCAACAGCTGGAGCCCTCCCACACCTGCCCGCAGCCTCGAAGCACAGGAGTGCCTGCTGTCTAATTTCTCCCTGACTGAGAACTCTGAGGCCACACTCTGGAGAGCAGGGTTAAAATCTGTAAATGCTGGAGTTTACTCCTGTCTTTGAGGAAACAACTTTAACAAGGAGAAGGAGAAGGAAGGATTAGGGGTCAGAGTGCATGTGTCTGCCATATTGACAAAGCCTCAAAGCAATGGTTTGGTAAAAAAAAACAAATTTACACAGTTTCACCCTTTAGCTCAAATGTAGTCAAAAAAAAATGCAAAGGTGGCTAACATATAAGTTTATACCTTCAAATTGGTACCATGTAAATTGCATACCTAAATTATCACAAACTTAACCACAAAAGCATACAGTTTGTGAGGATGTGCACAACTACTCAAGTACTCTTAACCGTTCAAGGTGCCAGCATTCTAATACCTACATCACCATTTAAATGCTCAGCACAACAAGACAGAGAAAATATACAAACCAACAATTCAATCAAATGCTGCTTTTACATTTTAATAGGACAGTTAAATGTGAGTAAGTATGTATACTACACTTTGCTACTCTGAAACACAAGTGCCTTAACGTAAGAGCACTGCCAAGCACTGTTAAGGACAAGACTAAGAAGGCAGATGTAGCACGACTATTACTAGACTAGCAACCTGGATCTTAGCTAGATTCAGAAACAGCGGAAACTATCTCTTTAGCAAATTAACATGTTGGCACATCATCCACTGAGGAGAAATACCTTCTGTAAGATGATTTCTCATCAGTGTTCTACCAGTTAGCTGTATTTCTGAAGAGACAGCCTCTTTAGAACTACTCATCTGAAGAGGCAGCAGCTGGTACTCTTCCAACACGAAAACTACCCATTTACCTCGGGCTTTTTTTGGATAATAAAATATTTTCAACTGTATTCTTTTATAAGTATACCTTTGTTTAGTCCCTTAACAGCAGTACTATCACCTGAAAGAAGAAGCCTCCAACTCTAGCTCTACATCTATTTCGGCTTAAGTATTTGACAGTTTTTCTTGTTTTTTTCCTTCCCTGTGGTTAACTGCATATCTAAACGTTAACTGTGGCAGATACTTGAATATCAAAAGTAGTCTGAATTCACATCTCTAACAGTTTGAATGGTGCTAACCTATGGAATATAAGCCTCTATTACGTCATAGTTCCAGTGCAAAACTAGCCAACTTCAGACACCAGCAGTTCTTGGCTGACCAACTACATCAGGATTAAGGGAGAAAATTTTCACCTAATTTTCGCCAACAAGACGAGAAAGTTCCATATAGGAAGTAAAAGAAAGAGTGATGTTGCAATGCTGCACATTGCCTCACACACACAAACGCAGGCTCTTTTGTCTGGTGCCCTGGCCTCAGGGACGGACATCTCAGATAATGCCGTTGTAGTGAGCTGCCTAGCTTAACACACATTTCTCATTTCCTCACCTAAGGGCTGAGAATACAGATGGATTCGACCTGCCATATCTAATGGATCAGTCCAGCTCTGGGCAAGCTCTGACACATGCAGACATACACAGACACACACAAAAACATACTTAAAGATCCACAATACCATGAAACATGATCACTTTGCATCTCTATCATTTCCTGTTCTTAGTTTTTTAACACCATTTGAAAATGATGGCTGCTCTTTACATTCTATAAGTATTTAATGGCAAATGGCCTAACAGAAATTACCTATAATTAAATCTCTTTACATTACCTTACATTACAAGTTAAAAAAAAAAGTTTTGCCTCCTCCACTACAGTAAAAAACATGCTTTTAATAGGACAAGGATGACATTATATTGGTAGTTGTACTGGTAGGATATATATATATATATATATGTGTGTGTGTGTATGTATATATATATATATATATATATATATATGTGTGTGTGTGTATGTATATATATATATATGTGTGTGTGTGTGTGTGTGTGTGTGTATGTATGTATATATATATATATATATATATATATATATATATATATATATATATATATATATATATATATATAAAAACTTTAAAGAGTTTAAAGAGCCACTACATAATGTAAATTTTGTATACCAACTAAAGGACTTTCTTACAGCCATACGTTCAAATTTATCATAACACTGAATCGAAAAATAAAAACATACGTTACATACATGTAACATTCTGTACATCATTTTTAATAGCAATAACGTGTTGGTGGTTATTTTGAGGATTTCTATCTTTGAAAAAACTTCCTTGACAGCTCTTTGTATAACAGCACAGCAGCCATCGTTCATTCCTGGAATCCTGTTTTACTGTCAGTCTTAATTAGCATCATGCCTTTGATTTCCAACAGATTTATTTTTTCAGGCTTGGTGGTGGACAGGAGTAGCTGTGAAAATACCATGCTAATATATCACACTAAAACAGCTGTGCAAACTTTAAATAAAGCATAGGATCACAATGTTACCACAGAGCAAGAGCCCATCTAAAAAGTCTCTGCGGAAACTGCAACCTGTTAGACTAAAATGGCATGACAATATTTTGAAGTGTCCAAAATAGCAATATTGCAAGTGTTGAATACGTAGGATGCCTTTTTAATGAATATATAAATAAAATACACAAAATATTCTAATACTTATAGTTGTTTTGGAATTCTAGTGAACTGTTTTACAGTTCAGTTGCACAAAAGCAATGAAATCGCATTATTCTGTCAAACAAAGAAGAAAAATGAGACAACTTGTATTGAACGTGTCTCAGCAACTACTGAAGTTCTTGCCTATAAACACACAGGAAAAAACTATAACACTCGTGAACGCAGGTGTTAAAACGTGCGCACACAGTGCAGGCGACACTCTTACAACTTGCGAGCAAATGCTTCGTGCTATTAGCGGTGAGTGTGTGAAGGTGTGAGGAAAACAATGAGTGGAGAAAATCATTAGCGCCTATGAGAATCCGCTTTGTACACACAAATTACCGCAGTAATTAGAGACAAAACAGCACAAAAGGTTCTGGGGCTCCGAGTGCATTTTAATCTACTGGCAGAGAAGAGAGGCGATTTGCAGAATACAAATGACCTCCAAGTGTGGGGGGGACTGTCATCTGGACTCTCTCTTTCAGTGTGTGAGAGAGAAGCAGGGAGAGGAGAGTGTGTGAGAGAAAGAGTCCATTTCTCTCCCTCAACACTTCAAACACCCAGGCGTAATTACACAGTCTTTCATCAACGGGGAAAAACAACCAGACAAAAATCCTCAAAGTGGGCCACATGGGACTTTTCCTGGTGCCTTCTGGGTAATGGTGATGAAAATATGAGAATGGGCCAACAGCTAGCCCCCAACAGCTAACCACCTACATGCATGTGCATGCGTGACACACACATACACGTTCACTAGAGTGAGTCTGGTGCTTTACACACTACATCATGCCAACCTTAACAGCATTGATGTTTTCAAGCCTTTAAATCAATTAGAAACAGAGGGAGAGAAGACAAAGTTGGGAGGGGTATGCTACGTTCCCATGGCAATTCATGCACTGCCAGGCCTTTTGGGTAAGGAGGTTGCTCGTGCCTGTGGTGCAGAGTGAGAATATTCATCATCGGTTTTATTCCTGGAGAGAGCGCAGAGTACGAAAGAGAAGGAGAGAGAGGGGCAGAGAGGGGAGGAAGAGAGAGAGAGAGAGGAGTGAGAGTAAGAGAAAGAGAGAGGAGTGAGAGAGAGAGAGAGAGAGAGAGAGAGAGAAAGAGGAGTGAGAGCGAGAGAGAGAGAGAGAGAGAGAGAGGGAGTAAGAGTAAGAGAGAGGGAGGGAGAGAGAGGGAGAGAGAGAGAGAGAAAGGGGGGTAGAGAGAGGGAGAGAGAAGGGAGAAGGAGGAAAGGAGGGTTAGAGTGAGAGAGAGAAGGGGGAAAGGGGGGATAAAGAGAGAGAAATGAGGGGTGATATAGAGCGAGGGAGTGAGGGAAAGTGAGAGGGAGACAGGGTAGGACAGAGGGAGAGAGACAGGTAGTGAGAGGAAGACTGTGGGGAGAGAGAGGGAGGAAGAAGCAATTGAAAAAGATAAAGAGAGTAAGAGAAAGAGACAGTATGAGACAGAAAGTGGAAGGGAGAGAGAGTGAAGAAAGAAGAAAACAAAAAAGAGAAATGAACGAGGGAGGGAGGGAGAGAGGGTGGGTGAGTAAGAAAGTGAACAAGAGACAGGGCACGAAGGAGGGAGGGAGAGGGATAGAGAGAGAAAGAGGAAGAAGGAAAGAGACAGAGGGATGGAGAGAGACAAAGAGGGAGGAAGAGGGATAGAATGAGAGAAAGAGGGAGGGGCATAGAGAGAGAAAAAAAGGGAGGGAGCATGAGGGAGAGAAGGCGGGAGTCATGGAAGGATGGAGGCAGGGGGGAGAAGGAGAGTGTAAATGGTAGAAAGATGGAAAGAGAGGTGGAAAGCTGATAAAGGAGAGAGAGGGAGGAAGAGAGAAAGTAAGAGACAAAGAAAAACAGATAAAAAGAGAAAGAGATAAAGAACAAAGAAACTGAGTGAGAGAGCGAGAAGGAGCAAGAGAAAGAGAGACAGGGATAGAACACCTTCCTGTCTAGGACTCTCACTGTGCTGTTACTGTAAGAATGTAGGGGACACACAGAGAAAACACTTACGCTCCTTACAGGAACACACACACGTTTCTCTCTCTGCGGTGGGCTCCTCCGCACGCGCATTCACACACACAGTGTGAATTTAAGCAGGCCCCTGCGCCAGGCGAGGAGGAAATCAATTTACCTGAATGCCGTCCAGCAGCCTGCTCATGCACCAGAAGCTGTCAGCCTCGATGTTCCGCAGCACCTCCTCCTGCAAGCTGGAAACATCGAAATTTTCCACCTCTTCCTCTGCGAAAGGAGCAGAAACAATGGAGGAGGAAAAGGAAAAGAATAGGAAAGAATGAAAAAAGGAAAGAAATTGAAAGAAATAATGGGCGAGAACAGAAGAGAAAGAGTAGAGTGATTAGATGTATATCAGGGTAACATATGGTCTACCACTGCAGAATGCAACACTGTGGAAAGCATACTGTAAAGCAGGGATGCCCAACACATATTCAAATGCTTCTGAAGGCCTTCAGTAACTAAATCAGAGGTCTTAAGGTTGGAGCTAGGGCTGGAAATTTCAGCAAATTCTTTTGTATGATAAAGTCATTAGCGGTCATTATTTGTTAACCAGCAAGCCTAAAATCAAGGACACAGTCCAACAAAACACCAATTAGTAAACTGATAGCTCCAGTTCTAAAATCTGATTTCCTGAGCCATATTCAGAGCCCACTGGCTCTCGCTCTCAAAAGCCATCACCATCCACATCATCCTTCTCTATAATTTGCACACTCTTGTGCTTTTGTCACAAGGCCATGCGTCACACCTTCCCTCAGAGACCATAGACCAAATAGCTTTTCGCTTTTGATAGTTTTCCTGTTGTCTTCGCAAAAAGTGTGCCAGAACACCACTACCTTCAGCTGTGCTCTTCATTTTTCTGTAGGCCTATCCAGCAAAACCAATTGCCTACTTGTGTCCCCATGCATACAATTCTTCTTCTAGAATGATAAACTTTTCTAATCAAATAGGATTTATTGATTATTGGAAATGAAACAATTAAATTAACATTTTTTCACTAACAATACAGGTTGAACAATTATTTGTTGGTTAATAGTAAATCGATTAATCATTTATTTCTCTAGTTGGAACTAAACCGTTCAGGATGGTAGACAACCAGAATCATAGTGGGACACCACTCCTGTAAAATATCAGGCTTGTGAGACTGTGTGCGATATACCTTCATCCAATCACGTCTCCTAGTCTTCAATGAGTGCGTTTACATGCACTTAATAATCCGGTCATAAGCGGATTTCTGTAGTTATCTGATTATTCAAATGTTCATGTAAACAGCATACTCTGATTTCATAGATCGGAGTAGTGTCTAGAAATCCGATTAAGAAATCCAATAAAGACAGCTGGATTTTAAGTTACTAATCATATTTCTCAGCGCAAGTGTACTCTTACTCGGATTTCTTTAGAATTTCTCAGTCTGTGTATATGCATAAACAGACCACGGTACCGGAAACAGCAAGCATCGTTCAAGCGAGATGGCAACAAAACATTTTGGGAGTGGTGCTGAAACCAATTACATACTTGAAAAAATTTTATTTATTTTTTTATTTAAATATTCTTTATCTTCCAGATGCTGTATGGTCATTTTTTTCAGGTAAAGAGGCACGATGTTAAGGAAATAAAGGAAGAAGCCATGATTTGAGTTTTATATTACGTTTACATCATGTCTTCTGTGAGTTTATTGGCTGGATGGAAAACAGAAATCCAATTACTGCCTGACTCATGGAAACCCGGAGTTTCCCCATTATCTGATTACTCAAGTGCATGTAAATACACTGATCGGATTACTGACAAAATCTGATTCTCTGCAGTGATCGGATTATTAAGTGCATGTAAACGCACTCAATGATTGACAACCGTATTTTGATGAGGTGAAGCATGGTGGCAGGCAAATAAGAGCTGCTTGAGCACTAAACTTTTACAGACTATAAACTGTGTGCCAAGTTAGCCACTATGCTACACTTACAGTAGCCTACTATTGTTGTTCGTGCTGCCTCACGCTGGCATAGAATGTTCTAAAGCCACCCAACATATCAAAACTAGTAAAGACATAGATTCTGACATAGATTCTGAGTCACATATACTTTACTTTATGCACCTTAAAGCTAGTGTGTTATACACTTGGCAATTCCTGATACTATAACCAACGGCCTATAGTGCATGTGCCCAGTCTCAGGATAAACATTTGAAAAACCGGTTTGGCATAAATAAAACTTACACTTAGAGGTGGGCAATATGACAGTATTTTATCGTTATTGTGATTATTTTTGTTCTCATGGATGTTGTCAGTACTTAAAGAACACTGACCAACTGCATGTTTAATTGTAAAGAGATCATATTTAGTCCTGTATCACTGGATTCAGTGCAGTGCCCTGTGTGAAATGTTGAAAAATAATCATTGTATTCACAGTTTTTGAAACATTTTTCAAATGTAACACTAATAGCATGTGTCAAATGCATATCACATAGCATGATAATTCTGCATTTTATAAATATGGATACATCTGCATTAGCATCAGCATTGATATGCAAATGAAAAGAAGAAATATCACACAATGGTCCAGAATTCCTATATCAGCACATTCCCCGTCACTTTTATAGATAACAGTGTGTTTTACTCTCAGATACCACACAAGCAAGACTCAGTGGTTAGTGAACAGCTCAACACTGTTTGAGACAAGCATGTGATGATTGAGTCAAGCAGCTAACACAATGCTAATTGGAAGTTTTAAACGTGTTAGCACATCAGCCTTGTAGCTACAGGGCTGCAATATAATTTGATCTTCAAACTGCAATGTAAAACAGATCTTAGCTTACAGTTAAAACTGCTAACCTAACTGAACAACAGTTGTTTAGCTTAAGTGCATGATATGGTCAGCAATTTTAAATGTAAGCTAAGATCAATTTAGATCAATTTGGTGTTGCACCAGAAAAAAAGTAAAAAGAAAAATGGCATGAAAATATGAACAGAAAAACCAATTGAAAAGGAACTGCCACAAAGCAGAACAGAAGTGGAGGAAAACTAAACTAACTACTCAATATGAAATACTTAATTTGTATTAATATCTATAATAATGCAGTACAAACAGAGACAGAAATACTACCCAAAACTTATTAATGACAATGGAAACAACCCAAGAGTTTAATTTTCAATAACAGACCGCCTGTTAAATTCTAAATTAAACTATGATTATCTCACTGAGGCTTTGACATCAACATGTAATGATTTTGCATTGTTTTTAAATAAAAAAATCAATAACATTTGGTCACATTTTATAACTCTAAAAATATCAATAGTAGACTCTACTTTGATTCAACAGCAAAACACTCTGAATAGTTTTAAAAAGATTAATGAGACAGAACTTCAAAAAGTTGTCATGCTGCCAAATTCCTCTACCTGTGTTATAGATCCAATTCCAACAGCATTTTTAAAGAAGTATCTGACAACCTTTGTTCAAGTGTGCTGGACACTGTAAATTGAAACCGGCACTTTTCCAGACACACTTAAAACATTAAAACCGCAGTTGTAAGACCACTATTGAAGAAACACAACCTAACCTCAGTTGTTAGCAATTACAGACCAATCTCTAACCTTCCGTTTTTTAAGTAAAATAATTGACATAATAGTTTTCTCACAGCTTAACGATTTCTTAAATTTACAGAATATCCTAGTCTAGTCTGGCTGCAGAGCAGATCACAGCACTGAAACAGCATTAGTGAAGGTAGTGAATGATCTGAGAATAAATGCTGATGCAGGTGATGATTCGGTACTTATGCTTCTGGATTTAACTGCAGCATTTGATACTACAGACCCCAGAAATCCTGCGGCCTGAGAACCTGGTTGGTTTTTCTGGAACTGGTCCTCTACATATTTAACTGGAACACAGTATTTTGTAAGCATAGGTGAACATCTCTCAGGTAAACATGATATTTTCTGTGGTGTACCACAGAGCTGAGTACTTGGTCCACTTCTGCTTTCCTTATATATGCTTCATCTTCATCAGATTATTAAGAAGCATGGAATCAATTTTCATAGTTAGGCAGATGACACACAACTATATATATATATATATATATCTGTAGCTCCAGACAATGTCACTACATTAGACAAGCTGGTAATATGACTGTCCAGCATTGTTAGCTGGATGAATAGCAATTTTCTATAACTTATTGTAGACAAGACAGAAATAATTATAATTAGGAGTGAAGCAAAGAGAAACAATGCGTATGAAAGACTTGGGAATCTAGCTCTGCAAATAAAACCTGAAGTTAGGAATCCTGATGTAACTCTAGACTAAATCATATTAATAATATAACCTTTTTTTTTTCATTTAAGAAAATGAATAGCATCAGTTCGACCTTATCTCTGTCTGCAAGATGCTAATAAATTGATCCAAGTTTTTGTTTTTTCTCAACTTGACTACTGTAACGCTTTGTTCATAGGACTTCTTACAAGCACAACAAACAAAGAAGATTCTCAGAAAAAACATTTAGTTAAAAAGGGTTCAAAAGGGCCCTTCGTAACCAGTATTTAAATTCCACTTTCACCAGATTACAGGAAATGTAAATTTGTAAATTGGATGCTGTCATTACTTGTGAAGTTGTTCACACAACAAAACGACAAGGCGTCAAACACTAACGATTTCCCAGCACACAGCTTAGGTGGTTTTTCCACAAAGCCAAATAACAGACAGGTCAGAAAAAGAGTGAGGAAAAAAAAATGAAGGTGTGCAACAGCTTTGACACAGCTGACTATCAGAGGCATTAAAAACAGCGGAGGGCGATTTACGCAATTAGCAGAGCTGTGCCTCCTGCTCACTTCCGATCTGCTGGAGACGACTCAAACTGCAGCCTGCAGCAGCTGACAGGTTACTCAGGTAAAGCAGAGGCGGAGAGGAGATCTAAGAACTTCTCCCACACAGAGACAGACACACACACATGCACATGCACACTTATTATGGAAGGGGCTGCCAGCACTCCGCTGTCTCCTTGGCAACAGCAGCGGAACCTTGAGGCTCTGACAGGGCTTGAAGGCATATAGCAGAAGCACTTGCACTGCCAGCAGTCCCAGGACCGTAGTCTCAAAAAGCGCATCCCAGGCATTACACCAGTGGCTCCCTATTCTGGCCCCTACCTTGCATATTTCCCTCAGGAAGTGCTTGTGAATTCGTCAAGGTGAGTCAAAGAAGGGAAAACACCAAATTACACATGGCTGTGACTATTAATTACTTCTATAATTTGGAACATTTCTATATTTGATTAATTATGGAAATATACTACACTACTAGCACTAAGTTATTCAGTGAATCAATTATTCAATAAAACAATGACTAATCGAATCGTTGTGGCTCCTACCATTTTGTCTCACTTTGCTCTTGTCAAAGATAGGGTGTCAAAGCTATGTTTAACCGATTAATCAATCAATTACTTGTCGATTATTTGACTAATCAAATACATCTTCTGCCGTTTCACAAAGCAGCTTTACAGAAATAGTCCTGGCCAAGAAAGAATCCAGGCCCCTAGTAAGCAAGCCGTGGTCAACAATGGCAAGAAGAAAAACTCACTGAGGAAGAGACTTTAAGAGGAACCAAGACTCAAAAGGGGAACCTGGGCCTCCTCAGGCCAACAAGAGATAGCAAACTATAACATAACAAAATAAAACAATATGTTTTATGTAAAAATGAATAAGAAGATTTCTAATGAATATACATATTCATCAACAGGGAAAAGATGAAAAATAAAGATAATCAAAAGAAACTAAGTAATCTTAATCAAAGATTTATCTTAATTATTCTTAATCAGAAGTGTTCAGATTAACCAATGCCTATCAGAGACCATTGAAAAAGCATGACTAAATTTAAATACATGATTGCCAAGAGGACGTGTTATTAACAAAGGGTACAAATAGTGTGAAATGTCTATAAATGAGTAGTTTTAGTTAAATTCATGCAGAGGTCAGCTGATGCCAGCCCAAATAGTCCAAAGAAGGAAAAGTGAATAGGACTATTCACTAGAGTCTCCACGACATCCAGCCAAGGGTTTCAATCTTACCAGGAGGGTGACAAGGGCATGCAGGCAAGGCTTTCATAAGAACAGAGCAAAGGTTCTTAATTCGGATCCACTGTCCTGCATGGTTTAGTACTTCCCCTCCTCTAAAAGACCCAGTTTAACTCAAGAAGACCTAGGAAATTAGCTGATACACTGAATCAGGAGCATTAGAAAAGAGAAATGGTTCAGGACCAGGAGTAAGAACCATCGTTATGGGGGTGCCTCTGCAAGTTGTTAACGCCTAAGCAACTAAAATATGTAGGGTGGGATCACTCCAAGATTGAAAACCACAGTTATAGAGCCCTTTATAAACAATGGGTCTACTTTTTTCCATAATCAACATTGTTAACGACTTAATCGACATTGTCAGATGATAGTTGCAACCCTATAAAATATGCAGGGCAGTGGTACTCCAAGAGCAGGACTGAGGATCACTCTTATAGAGAATCATATAATGCTTTCAGACTGACTGACATATTTTCCCCCTATAGTCAATGTTGTTAATGACTAATTGACTATTCAACTAATCACTGCAGCCCAATGAAATATGCAGCGCAGTGGTCCTCCCAAACCTGGACTGAGAACCACTGTTATACAACATTATAGAAAATTTGTAAACAATGTTCTTTTTTTTCACATAATCAAAAACTGACATAATCAACAACTAATCGACTAGTCAACTAATCATTGCAGCCCAAAAAAACATGCAACATAGGACTACAGCTCAGAACACAGCACTAGGTGCAGTGTTAAAGCAGGATGAAAGGCACCTGGCCTTCGCCCTCTGCAGGAATCCAGCGCGAGGCTCCTCTAACTTTGCTGAGCGGAGCTGGACCTTTGCCTGCCTCTGCAACAAGAGAGGCCGACAGTTCTACAGTCCTCAGAGAAAAGGTCATCCTCCAGGAGATGCGCCTGACTCACTTTCCAAAGACATGCAGTCTCTTTGTTGCTGCCTTCAGCTCTAGATTCATGCCAGTGGTAAGAGGGCGAGCTGGGGTGTATTTGCTTGTGTGTGGATGTGTGTGTGTTAGGGCTGCAGTAAGGCATTGTTAATCTCTTCAGTCGGGAGAACGCTCTAACGGTCCAATGTCCCTTAGCAGCTCTCTTACTCATCACAAAACAAGGACACACAAAGAGGAGCTGGGCTTTCAGCATAAACCAACAGCACCCCCTGTGGTAAGCTAGAGAACGGCAACATAATGGTAGTAAAGGCTGGGAACAAAAATGCTGCCGCTAAAGTAGTGGTGTCCAATCTCAACCACAAAGTGCTGGCGTGCCTGCAGGTTTTATTTCAATAAGGCAGGAGGACATGAGCAACTGTTTGAGGAAACAAGTGGAATCAAGTGAGCTCCTGTTTGTTTGGAGTGAAAATCTGCAACCGCACTGGCCCTTTCCGGGCAAGACTGGACACCCCTGTGCTAAAACTTCAGTAAGTAGTTCTGATGGTCACCTAACATCTCCCTCTCTCTTTAATACAACTCACATTACACAGAAATGACTGATATTTCTCAGGCTGGACAAGAGTGGCACAAAAAGGAAGCAGGTCAGGCTTTCAACCCAAGTGCTTAAATAATCAGCCTAATATGGTTCATGCACAAAATGACAAAACACACAGGCAGGGGCGAGCTAAGCCAACACACATGTACACACACACAAAAAAGCCCTTTTGGTGTCCAACATCTCGTTTCTGTGAGGTCACCATCGTGCCATCTGTCCGAATACATCGTGATGGGAGCAGGCGGTTGCCCATGGAGACGCATCAGCAGTATGGAGGCAAGGTGACACAGTCAGTACATATAAAGAGCACAGGGGCCAGAAACACAACAGAGAAGACAGAGACTTCACATAAAACATACTGGCTCACCTACATTCATGTCAACACATTACATTACTCTTACAGTCACAATCACACAGTGAGCCTACGCAGGTGGCCAACTACAAAACTCATTTAATGCACATTTCTATGCCAGCCCCGTAAAGAAGTTAAAGCTATAACAAAAACAAGCGGACATGGCCATAGTACTTTAAAAAAGTGCAAGGGACTAGGAAAAAGAACAAAACTCCGCTAGGCCACACATCTAATTGTTGGTCAATGATTGCAGTAATCTATTATAGTCATGGTTCAATGGTTTTGCTATAAGATAAGCAGCAGACAGCAGTAAGCAGAAGCAGTAAACGTATTTGGGTCATTGTTTTTAATTGTACAGAGCTGCTTTATGTTCGTATTAAATTTACACAATTGTCCCCTTACTCCAAATATAGTTAATCAGCCTTTAGTAAAGGCAGTGGTTCTATTTAGAATTCTATTTATCTGCATGCTTAAATGGTTCTTTGTATGGTGAAATGGTTCTTCAGACTGATATATAGCACAATACAGGGTATTTCTATTGCTACAAGTTGTGCCTTTTTGGTGCTATATACAACCATTTTTAAAAAGGTTCTCCATCAGTCTGACAGACCATTTCATCATGCAAAGAACCATTTAAGCATGAAATGGTTCTACAGAGAACTCTTTCTTAAAAACCCAAAGGGCCCCATTTACCAATATCTTTTTTAATATAGTTCTTTCCTAAATTTTTTATTGAGAAAGATCCTAAGAAAAAGTGTGTTTCAGATTCATTACGTGTTCTTAAAATGCAGAACTGTTTGCACCTTTGTGCTTTTGATTGTGTGTAGATTCTGTTCTTACCTAAGAACAAATCCCAAACAAGAAAACATTGGTGAATGTCAGAATCTTTGTGAAAACTGCATAAGAGGGCGTTAAGAAGAAATTTCTTCTTAAGAATAGTTTATTAGCTTACTGCACTACAAAGCATCCACATATGAAGTGTTGGCTAGTTAGAAGACTCTGCTGTCTTAAGCACATCAGTCGGTGATCTCACATGAGAATGCATTTTGGCTTGTTAGCATCATTCCGTTCATAAACTAAACATCTTGCATTGCTCAGAGCTGCTGTGAATTTGGTGAATCTTTGCAAGTATCTCCATTTTATGTGAAATCCCATATAATTTTCATTAAAGCCAAAATAAATAGTAGTTTTGTTTGTTTAGAGTCAGCAATGGAATGTTCTTTTCACTGTTTAGTAGTCGTCAGTTGTGATAATGTTAGTTACTGATTGGGCTAAAATATACTACAAACCTCAATAGAGGCTTTAAATATTTAGATGGACGTTTTCTGCATTCAAATGTGGATTTTGTCTTTGAATTCAATTAATAACCTAAAGCCCAATTTTATTTTGACAGCCCTAGAACATATTCACCTGTTGCAGGGATCTACAAGGTTTTTACTAGAGTTATGAGTGACTATGGGAGATTATCGCTCAAAATCACTCAGGAATTCCATTTTATGATTCATACACTAAGACAAAAATGCCCAACATATGTAATGGTGCCCTAAAACACAAACAGTGCTTGATTTCAGTCATAGCCATAGCTAAAATAGTGGTAGAAAACATCTTGAAGCTTGAATTCTGTGTGTTCTTTTGTCCTTTCTTATCAGCTCAATGCAGTTGGTAGGGTATGCTTCAATTAGTCCCATATACCCTAGGATATTTCATTTTACACACAGAACCTATTTGTGTCCCATCTGAGCTGACCGCTACAAACCAACATTCAATTGGCAACGGAAGAGAGTGCTGACCACTCGACTTGCTGTACCACCATATAGATGCCAAAGAGAATCTGTATGCGAATGACTGAAAAACTCTCCATTCAGTTCCCCAGGAGTTTTGTTCAAGGCACAGCTTATATTAAATCTGCGCCGTAGGGCACACCTCTGATCTCTGACCCTAGACTTCAAGTGTGCTACAGGTACTGCCGCACAGTACTGATACAAAGAAGCTGAACATGGTCTTGGCACAGAGCTACAGACTGCAGTACAAGCCACATGAGCGATGGAGGGCGCATAAAGTTTGGACGCAGCACAGCCGTATGTCTGGTGAGGCATAATTGGAGGAGGCGAGGCTGCTGGCGGTTTGAGGACAGCTCGTTTGAGCTGCGGGGCTCCACTGGGACACCTGGCCTGGCCCTGGGGATTCGCCGAGGTGCGCTACTCTTCCGCTGTGTGTTAATTAGAACATGCTGCCAGTGGCCTCTTTCTTGCAGAGGTATGTACACACAGCCCTCGTCAAATATACACACAGGCTATGCACCCCACAATTATTAACTCCAGACCTACATTCTGCTCTCATCAAGCTCTTAATGCCATGCCGTCCTCAGCAAAACATGTACAAATTTGCGCAAAAACCACTAACAATGCAAAAAACATATGGCAAAAGCCGTAATCCCCATCGCCACAGTCACTCTAGGGAAACTCAAAATTGCTAGGGAAGGAATTTCACTAATCTGTGTCCAGGAGGCATCCGGAACCAAACTTTCTTCTTCAGAGTAACTCACTAGATATCTATTTTTGACTACTAGACATCTCCTTTTTTAAAATAAGAAATTCTTACTTTTTACTGTAATTATGTTCATCTATTCTAATGATATATGGTGTTTTTACAACACTGGCAAGACAAATCATTTTAAGCAATGTGTTTAGGTGCCTTTTGCACAGTACTGTATATATAAAGCATAACAAAACAGCTTTGAGAAATTTTCCCTCACTTTTTTTTAGTGTTGTACGTAAATGGTAAAGCTTCACAATGTACCATTCACAGCTCAGTCCATACAATCTATACATGGAAACTAAGCTAAAAAAGAACAGCTTGTTTTGAATTCACTGTTTTGGCGATGTCACAAACCTTTACCATTAAACATAGCCGTCTATTGGGCACACAACAGTTTAGCCTCGCCTGTTGATGACTGTATTTGGTAAATAAAACCACACAAATGTTATAAAGAGGACTCAGTGAAAAATAATAAAATTCAGTAATAATGTAGGATAAAATATGCTCTGATCGGAAGCCTTACTTCATTCCGCTCAAAGTACCTTCTTGGGTAGTTTCGCTTTCAAGAATGTGGTAAAATGTTTTCCCCAAAGAAGTAAAATGTTTTCTCCAAAAAACAGAAAGGTAGCTGAAGAAAAGAAAGGACGTCCATACGGACAAACTGCACCATTCGGCAGTCTCGAGCAGAGCCCTCCATCTGGAGCCAGGCTCCTCACTGACTCCCACCGTTGCTTCCTGTTGGCCTGCAGCCGCTTCCTGTGCGCAGGGTCTAACAGACAAGCTCCCCCTGGCAGGCCGGCACAGCCAGCTGTGAGGTCCTGGCACTGGTTCTGACGTCCCACACCACATGGCCCTGCCATGCCATATGCCCTCCGTTTGCCAGGCCACGGGGAGGAGAAGGAGAAGACCGGGCAGGCTTGGACTTGGCCTTAAACCATCACCCCCACATGCCCCGAAGAGGGCACTCACACTCGCACCCACACCATCACACTCACACTCGCACTCACACTCGCACTCACACTATTACTCAACAGAGGCAAGCAACATGACCAGCAGTGTTCGATTAAGAGGAGTCACATGAGTTTGCGCTGAGCGCTGGCTAATGAGTAGCGAGCAGATTCCGCAGAGGTGTAATTGAAAGCGCGGATAATTAATATGGGAGTCGACTTGGCAAACTTGTCGTCCTAACACGGCAGAATAATGAGAGCTGGGAGCGTAATTACGATGTAAGAGTGGCATTGCGTGAAACGGAAGGTACGGATCCATCTGTGATTTATGGAGATCATCATCTGGAGGTAATGAATAAAACGCCCGCAGCAAGGGAGGAACAGAGTGCTCCCACTCTCCAAGAGTCAGGCTCTCCCACTGTTCCAGCAGAGCCGAGAGGGACACAAGCCAGTCCAAAATAAAGTCCAGTCAACAATGTCTACCAAAAGAGAAAACTGGAGCCAGAGTCTTTGTTAATGTTGAACAAAGGGTGGGCGATACAGCAAACATAAAGCACCACGATACCTGAGGGTATTTTCACAATACAAGATATGTATCACGATATATCGTTGTGGTAAGGTTTGCGAACAAGCTGGAAGAGAAAGAAAGCAAAACAGTAGTACTATGTTTTAAACTGACAGTGCAAAAGCACTATGATTTCTTTATATGATGTTAACTAAAATAAACAATTTAAGAAGGTAAAAAACAATCCAATAAAATAATGGCACAATAAGATGTTTCTTCACAATATTCTAGATCTAATTTGCTTATGATACATGCAATCTGTATCTAGAAGTACTGACGATATTCAAAAAACATCTCATCATATACAGCTGATGGGCACCCCGGTTAAATTACATGTCTCTTTCTAAGTCAAAATAATTTCATTCATCCTCTACAGAGAAAATACATCTGCACATTTTAATACACAGTTACTTTTTATTTGCTAAATGTAACATATTGGAAAAAAACACCACAAAAAGGTGGCATATACAAATGTTGTGGCACATTAAATATGTGTTACTACAGTTTTGAGAAGATTTTTGCCTAAATATATTTTTAAAGACCACCAAGGTGAATTTTTTTCTTCCATTTTACAATTAGAAACATCACCACTCATTCAGGTCAAACTGCTCTGAATGACTTTATTTAAACCTAAACGACTGAATTATGCAAATTTTTTGACAAACCATTTGAATTCCCCTTTGAGATAAGCATCCAAAAGTAGTCTATCATGCTCAAACTGCTCAAACACACTACAACCCCACAGCAAGAAATGCACAGCTTACAACATCACACAATGTGACTATGTTTCAGGTCAAATTTCTTACAGAACAGGATTAGATTCTTTTTTTCTCTCTCCAACAACCGATCCAGTATTTTCTGCTGATACCAGCCTGATATCGATACAGATCGATACATATATGCCATCTCATTGGTCTCATTATAAACATGTCCTTAATGTACATCCATCAGCGACAGGAAATGTTAAAAAATAACTAAATAAAAAATACAATTTTCATGAACACAAGACATGACTGCCTGCTAGACTGTTGGCATACTGATGACATTTTAGAGCCAAGTGAATTAATATAGATGGCTGAAATCTGTGCCGTATTTCAGGGTATGATATTTTTTTTTACATTATTATTCTTTCACATCTTTTACATCTATTATTCTTAATGTGTTATCGCCAGATGTGCCAATTTGTTTGTTATGCTGGACCACTCTGATATTCTGCTATATTTGTGAAAAAAAAATAAATACAGAACTGGGCAAAAATCATAGGAATGTAAGCACACTGTGTAAAACACTTTTTCTTGGCAATGTGTGTTTCCACTTGTAAAAACACAATATATCATCAGAATACATAACCACAAATACAGTAAAAAGTAGTTGATATCTTTTGAGCTAGTTTAAAGAGCAAAGCTTGGTTCCAGATTTCTCCTGGACACCACCTGGACAATTTACATGTAATTTAACGAGGGATGCCCAAACTTTAGCATACAGCTGTATGATAAAGGTTTGTGAAGGTGTGCAAACCCAGGTCACCTCTGCTACTTATTTTGAATAATATTTACAGGCGTTTTAGTACATATACATACATAAAAGAGTACTTCTGTTGTAGTACTTGTGCATGCAGCTTGAGTAGAAGCCTCTTACTTAGGGCTTTAACTTTCAAGAGGCATGATTAGTCATGTTTAATCTGAAAAAAATACATAATTTACCAGTTAATTTTAAAAACAAGCAAATCCCAGAGTTAAAAATTCCATGGTAAGTTACAGTCTACACAGTCTACATATTCACTGAAATCCAGAAGATTGTTTTAATCCAGTTGCTCTTCTTGTACAAAAAAAAAAAATAAATAAAAAATTAGAGACATTAATTCTGAGAGTTAAAGTCAATTTAAAGTCATTGCACATCCAGGACGAGAACTACACCACCAAAAGACACATTTTAAAAGTGCCACTGCAAATGTCAAACAAAACTTGACGATTTAAATCTGTGTAAAAAGAACAGCCTGTAAGGCAATTTGTTGCATGGAAGCTTCTTTTTTTCCCTTTCCTAACACATTCACCTGTGGATGACAACTCCTTTCGCTCCTAGCTCAGCAGCAGCTACGTGAGGACAGCAGCTCTGAGGACAGCTAATAGGCAGAGAGAAGAAGAGAAAGTTTCCCAGAGTGTGAAATATGAGCCTACATCAGTCCATTAAGGAATTAATTTGCAGTTCTCAGCAGTTTGAGGGAAATCATTAGACTTACAGTAATGGGAAGCTCATGAGACATTAAGGGCACGGTCAGACAATTAAACTGCACTTTGAGCCCTTGTACACTGATAAATAACATGTACAATATTTAGCACTGTAACAAATACATTTACATTAACCTCCCCCCCTTAGAAACAGGATGAGCTTTATAATAAAATGCCAATGTTTGATTGTAGCAAACACTGCTAGGTCAAGCATGACACATTTCACTAGTGGAAAGGAACAAAGAACAATTTCTCAAGGCAGGGATCTGTGCAGAAATTCAATTTATAGCTTTTTATAGCTGAGTAATTAAACTAGATCCAAAAATATTCAATATTCTGCGATTACTCAGAGGAAACGAATGACTTGGTGACAGGACAATTTCTCTGAATCATTCTCTGCCTGAATGCCTTTTACATTCAAAGACGAGAAAATGTATGCGTAATTCCAGATAGCAGATTTATCATGGGGTCATTGCAAAGACTTCAAACCATAATGCACATTTAGCCAGGCTATTCATGTTCATCAATATGACGTAGGCAGAAGCCTCATCAAAAAAACTGAATAGAGATGGATATGATCAGGAAGGAGGTGTAATCCGCAGCCTTACTTTTGAGATATTCTTTGACTTAATAGCAGTTATTAAATTAGTCATTCTCCCTGATGGGCTGACGAGGGATAAAATACAGTGTCAGGTTTTGAAGCATCATTAAAAGCCCCGGCAGCTTACAGCGACCCAAGCAGTCGTTTTGCCAATGCAAGCCTCTTCTAATCGTGCCTTAAAGCTCCTAGTGTCTCTCGCTCCCTAAGCAAGGAAGGCAAAGTGTGAAGAGCGGCTCGGTTCGATGGGGAACTCGAGCAAAGAAGAGTGAAAAAATACACAGCACAAAATGTCGGAGGACCTGCCGAGGCAATCACTTAGCGAGTCGTTAGAGCAAATCATGAACGTTAATCAGAACTGCATTAAAATCAGCGTCTGGCTCACTTCTCCGAATGGAGGAATCCGAACAAACCAATACTCATTAAAGACTTGCTGGTGTGTCACACCACTGACCACTCAGTTCTCCAGTGGGAGCCTGCGGTTCTAAGTGAATGAAAGAGCCTTGTTGATTAGGGATGGGTAATTTGGCCATTTTTACTATTTATATAAATATTTTTTTGAGTGAATATTTTATTTTTGTGTAAGGCCTGACAAAAAATTTAAATATTTGTGATTACTCTCTTTATTTTAATTACTTAGTTGCAATTAATGATTCAAACTTGACAAAACCATGAGCATGCTTTTACAAAACCATGAGCATTTATACAGAGCTGCTCAACCATGTTTACCCATTTTAAGAAGCTCCCAACACACAGTTCTTGTGCTGATGAGGTTTCCAGAGGCAGTCTGGAACTCTGGAGTGAGTGATGCAACAGTGGATAGACAATTTGTACACCAGATTCAGCACTTGGTGGTCCCACTCTGTGAGTTTGTGTGGTTTACCACTTTGTGGCTGAGCGGCTGTTGCTCCTATAGGCTTCCGTTTCACAATAATAGCACTTGTGGCAAAGGCGCTCTTTAGTACAACCCATTCTACTGTCATTATTTGTCTATGGAGATTGATTTATTATTAATTAGGAGGGGTGTTCACATACTTTTGGACATATAGGTTTCATCAGAATGTATTACTTATTACTTGCAATAATTCAATAACATTATCTTCATCATGTGAATGCAGGGTTCACATTAAAATCATGTTATTTCCACAGGGTGAACAGTTTCCAATTTTCATTACCAAAATCCAGTCAGTAGCTGTATGTTCCAACCAATGAGTGGCTATATCACATATATTCTATATACAGTTCCAACAGCCACACAATTCTCTTGTTCTCTCTCTCGTTCAAACAGCTCATGGGTTCTTGTTACAGTGAAGGCTCAAAGGGAACTGGAGCTTTCCACTTTGCTATTGCTTTAATTAGTTTGCTGCATGTTCATTTAGCCATGGGTCTCCCACAAGCACTGGGTATTCAGAATTGATCATCTTTTGATAAACATTAAATAGGGTCCTTTTAGGACCAAGAACCAAATGTCCGTATATTCAAATATACAGAAACGCCCATTCCTAGTGTTGAAAGGAGAGTTGGTGGTCGAAGGGTTTAATAAACAACACTGGCTCTGCAAATGGACATGTGTGGAGACGAGGGGACTTGTTTAGTCACCAGAGGCAGAGAGACTTAAGCCAGAAAGAAGAATTCGGCTAATGTGTCATTATCTGCTCTTATGCCACCTGCTGACTGCCAAGCTATGGCTGATTCCATGCTGAGGACAGGAAAGATGGAGGCCACCGTATGTGGAGAAGGGCCTCTGGTGAGTAGAGAGAGGAAGACATTGCTCCAGATCTCAGCAGGGTTCCACTCCCTCCTTCCCTCTCCGCACCACAGCGTGCAGTTAAAGCCACATGTTTGATCATGCAGGCACGACTCCATATTCATGGACTAACTCTCAAAACGTTTAAATAAGGGCGTTTAGAGCGTCTATCAGAAGCGTTTAGCGTCAGGCTGTGCTCTGCACCTCCTTCCCCAGCGCCGCTCATGTATCTCGCCCACAGCCTGGGAGCATGTTCAGTGTTAACTGTGGTACTGAAGCTCTAATGCTGTATTCCATGCTCAGGAGTCATTACTTAACCATTTCAAGTGAAAGCTTTTACTGATCATAGACTGTGCTATCACTAGGTTTGAGCTTTAGCTTTAGATGGTATCTGGATTGTATCCAGATATGATTTAGCCACATGCATTTACACTTGGTAGTCAAATGACAACTGAAATCTGATTGCTGTGTGGGACGGAAATGCAAATGCACTCTTTACGTGGCAACCAATTACCAATAGTTTATCCATTCAGTCTCTTCGTCTGAAGTTTGTTTTGCACAGTAGTGTCTGTCCATATTGCTATTAAGTCATTTGTTTCATCCAGTACCCAACCATGTGTGTCCTCTACGATCAGACACAGATCCTCGTAGACACAGATCATGTGCCCAGCGAAGTCCGGCATGGGGAGGTGTTTTGGTTATACTGGGAGCGGTTTTGGTTGTCAAATGTGTCTTAGAGAGATGCGTTTACACTGCTATAACATGGCTCAAATGCATCTCAGACCACCTCGTGAAAAAGTTTGAGCAATTGGATTTAAATGCGTATCTGTTTTAAATGCATTTACACTTGCATTTATATGTGACTTAGCCTTATGCAATCCTGATACTCAAGATGCATGACGTTACCAGGTGTAAATGGGGTATAACATGTATTTCCCAGTGGAAAAGCGTGGGTTCATCAAAGTAGTAAACATCTCGAATTTATCAAATTTACTGAATATCTGCCACAGCCCTAATGATCATGTATACTGAAATGGCCATTTTCTGAGTCCAGCTGGATTATGGGGGCAGGGAACAGCCACAATTAGCCCGCCTTCTGTCAATGTGTTTTAACACTGCCAGTTTCTACCTTTCAACAGGTTCGAAAGATATGCCGAGGCTGAGAACTAACAGTGTATCATGCTGTTTGAAAATCTCAATTAGTGCATTAAATTGCTATTTGGGTCAATAATTGCAGAGGACCAGCACAGCATCTTGTTTCTCCCTTTCATTCAGACAGTGCTGTGGCAAAAGGTCTTACCTCCAAGCAGCGATAAGGGCCATTAATTATATGAGAGCAGAGGGATATGCAGGAGTTGTGCACATGGCTAGCAGGTCTCTGAGCTGAGCCCGTGCCTCCATTAACTTGCATTACCTCTCCGCACTGCTGAAACTCCTGGGCACTAACGCTTGAGAGCGCTTCTCTATGCCTGGCATACCAGAGCGCCTCAACCCACATCGCCTCCAAACTCACCTAGCCCACAGTGCAGCCTTGCAGAAACAAAGTGTTCAGCTTGCATGGAACATTCTTCACAGCAGTGGCCTCAGAAGACATTGCCCGAGGCCTACAATTTACAGCATTTCTAAACGCTGCTGGGGAACAAAGGTAAATGGCATCATAATGTAGCCCAAGGAGAGGAAGATGAAGAGAAGAAATAGTTGGAGCCAGGATGGAGCAGCAGCAGGCATGTGTCAGAAAGACCAGAGTGAGTTTAGAGAAGTGCGGGAGAGTTGCCAGGGCAACACAGTAAGCTCTTATGCAAGCAGAACCGCTGAAAATAGAGGGTAAGCCTGCGGTCTAGCTACTCAACCTTGACTGACACCATAATTACTGGTCATCATAAGAACCAGCAGCATTTGGTCATTTGTCAGGAGAATTATTCACTCATTCCATCCAGCAGCACTTGCAGGACTTAAATGCAAGAGTAACACAGGAACGGTTCATTATTATCTGTGTGGATCGGTGCTAATGACCATTAAAGGCAGTGGCAGCGAAGCGCGTCTCTCCTCCAGAACTTTTACCCTGGGAGAATCCATACATCGGGACGAAGCAAATTACAATATAGATCTTCTCCCGTTCGATACCATGCCACATTAAAAAGCAGACCATACCATTCCATCAGACTCATCCCTTTAATTATAAAGCCTTAATGTTGCCTAATAGGAAAATAGTTTTGGTCTGAAGAATGGAAATAGGCTTAGGCAGAAAGGAGTGGGCAAAAGTCACAAACTATCATGACCAGAAGTGTGTCTGTTTATGGCACAAGGGGCTGCAGAATAAGAATATCAATGGCCACACATACATTGTTTAATTCCTCAAATTGCAAATCTTTTTTTTTTAATCTTATATAGGAATTTTTCAAAATTTCTGCATAATCCAACAACTGAGATGTAAACAGCCATTCAGACCAGTTTGATGTGAAATGATTCTCACCGACAGTTTTCTTAAGTTTACATTGTTGATGATAGGAACCGGGGATCAAAGTGTCTACAATGTAAATTTTATCTACTAAACTCAACCTGCATGCATCTTCTGAGTTTTATATGTAATGATGATGGTAAAATCTGACAAAAGCCTTCTTTGGGTACTATTTTGCCTTACAGCACCCTGTATGTATATCTACAATATTGAATGGGTTTATAAAAATTAATTTTAGGCCAAAATCAAATCTCAAAACCATCATAAAATGATGTCTCAGGCATCGGGCAGCATATTTCTAACCATCTCATGTAATAACTTTGTGCAGCATTTAGAGGCACTAAACTGTGTAAAGGTCTGGTTCCTATCACCACCCCAATTCTGACTCTGTAAGCTCCTCTAGAGTGAAACATTTCACATCAAAACACTCTGAATGACATTGTTCAAATCAAAAACAGTGGAATTCTCTTTTAATACTCATTATTTAGTAGTAAATAACTGCTAATAAATCTAATATGCAAGTTAAACAGAGTGAGAAAATGAAGTGCGGTTCCAAATCAGAGTGTCACCTGTTCACGTCAGGTTTGGTTTGGTTTTGAACATTATTTCTAAACAAAAAATAAAGATTTGTGATGTTGGAAGGCTGATTGATTGGTGAGTAGTAGTTACATTGGATTTTAAGCTTTTTAGATAGCTTACAATTAGGTTATTCATTAGTAGATGACAGCTCTCTCTGTTATTAAGGTCACTAAAGTAATTTAGCAGGTGCGGTCATTAAGAATTTGGGGCCTTGGACATGATTAAGCCAAGTCTTAGACTAAACCACAGTGTTACTGGTGTTTAATCACCCAAAAGCAGCTCGTTTTGTCTTGGCTTACTCTTAACCTATAAAGTTTTATTTTGTTTCCAGTTGACAGCGCATGAGTTCAAGTTGCAAATACAGTTGCATTTTAAAGGGTTAAGCAAGTAAATGGTGCCAAGAGAGTAAAGAAGGAATGAGTGATGATGGACAGCTCTGATTAAGAAAAAAAGATCATATCTGTCTAGTTCATGCAGAGGTATAAATAACTTTTATTCACATACACAGCAGCAATACCTGCCACTGAGAGAACAAATCACCTCTTACGAGAAAAAACAGGAAGGCACTGGATAACAGTGCAGATAAATTGAAGGATCCTCTACAGGTGGATCAGAGCACATTCAATCTCTCAGGATTTCACTCAAAATCTACCATCCAAAACACACAGGTATATAGCTGTGGCCCTGACAAATATCTCACCCTGATGCCCCTTTGTTCAGATTCAAGTCTGAGCATTATCAGAGCATCATTTTTGGAAAAACTGACAGCCTGCCAATGTGCAAACCAACCGCCATTATCTGTTCCACAAAGATCTTAAATCTATCAAACTAACTAAACTTACACTCAGCTTTTTGCTATTACATCTACATTTAGTGATTTAGCAGATGCTCTTGCCCTGAGCGATTTACAAGACATGCAAACAGTAAAAGGCAAAGTGATACAAATGCATGTCTGTGGGAATTTGTGCTTATTCAGTCAATTCATCCCAAAGGTGTTCAGCAGAGTTGAGGTCAGGGCTGTTTGCATTTGTGTGGTCAGGCACTGATTTTGGATGAGCATGTCTGGCCTGGATCTTTATGGACTTTACTTTGTGCACAGGGGCACAGTCATGCTGGCATGCTGGAACAGGAAAAGGCCTTCCCCAAACTGTTGCCACAAAGGCATATAATTGTCTAAAATGTCTTTGTATGCAGTAGAACATGTTAGCATTACTCTTCAGTGGAACTAAGCCTAGCCCAAACCCTAATAAACAGACCATTATTCCTCCTCCACCGAAACTTTACTGCTGGCAATGTATGCATTCCGGTAGGCAGCATTCTTTTGGCATCCGCTAAACCCAGATCTATCCATCAGACTGCCAGACAGCAAAGCGTGATTTATCACTCCAGAGAACACATTTCCACTGCTCCAGTGTGTGCACCCACATAATCACAGTCAGTGCACAAATTCTTCACTGGTATTTATTATTCAAATATATTCTTAAAGGAAAATTAATCATCATAAAATTTCGGATTCTGCCATTGTTAATAACATGAGTTAAAGTTTGTGAAAGCTTGAGCTGGATTGATCATTCTTTGTTAACCGATGGATGAATAAAAATGAAGATATTTACATTTACACAAGTACTGCGGATGTGACAAGAACGACGGGGCAGCCTTAGAAAAAATGACAGCAGCTGTGACAAAAACATGTCAGGTGAGCTGTATTTTCACCTACAGCATATTTCTGTTCACTTTTAAATACAAGCTCTTTCAGAGTACCTTCGAGGCTTTGTCAACAGACAACATCTACAGTGAGCCTCTGTTGTATGTCCTCATACGTTTCTTCACAGGCAAGGTAAGGGAAAAAGGAAGGGACTTCTTCAATAATACATTAGCCTAACAGCAACGAACAAACAACAGGCCTAACTGGCCTCAAATTACATCCTGTCATCATGCATCTTTAAAAATGGGGATTAAGAGCAATCCTAGGCTCAAAGGCATTGCGCAAGTGATTCTGCACGAGGAACACACTCCTCCGAGTCACGCTTTCATCCTGCTCCTCAATGAAAAAACAGAAGTGTTTGCTTCTGAAACGGAAGGCTGCCTTCAACAAGCAGCTTGCTAACGTCCCATACGGCTCGTGCCAATGCTTTGTGGAAGCATCTGAGCGACAGCATGCGTGTGGATCAGCGGCTGCTTCACTAAAGCAACACTGATCCAGGCAGCATTACTGGACTCGGAGGAAGTGTTTCAGTCAAGCAAGGATTCACTGGCATTTGACACAGCTTCCAAAAGGCAGTAGCAGAAAGTGAGTGAGTAAGCGATTGCTTTCACATCACTCAGCAGAGCTCTTCAGCTCAACTTCAGCAGCTGCTCCGCTTTTTTCTCTCTGCCCACCATTGATTGAGGGTGGTAAGACGTATTCTTTTCACAGTGAGAGTGCGATGTGTTGCCTGTGCTTGCTGCGTTTCCTGACTTTAATGGGGCCCCCAGCAGCCTGCAGTCGGATCCAAAGTCACACTCTGACTGAGGGGCCATCGCAAACGCTGTCAGGGCTTATTGGACCCAGTGGAACTGTGGGTAATAAGTGGTCGAGAGAGTGAGGATGTAGTGGAGCACATCCACCACAAAAGAACTTTTCCCCAGCAGTAGAACAAAGAGAGATGGGGAATGACAGGCAGACAGACAGACAGATAAAGGGATAAATTCAAGCCTCTTTTATACACATCTGAACATTTCTGAAAGCATTTTTTCCAATTTTTTATTCGTTTTCAAATAAACCCCCATCTACAACAATAACATTTAGTAAATAAATCATAAAAAAACAAACAAAAGAAAAAAATACCTCCATTCACACAAAAATAAGTTTGAAAACACTCACATGAGCATGTCAGCACAAGAAGAGATGAAATACATCATAAAATAAGTCAAGAGTCTTGAAAAGAACATTCCAATCATGTGTATTGAGCAAAATATGAAGCATCACGTTTTAGAAAACTCGTGATGGCATATTACAACACAGTAAAACAATGCCTTTGATCTATTTAGAAAATAAAGAATGACAAAAACAATGGGGATTCCTATATGTGGAGTTTCCAAAACTAGATTTCAAAATGATGACAGAATGTAGAGAAAATGGGACTCCCCACCATGTAAGACCTGCTAGACCACTAAAACTGTCACTGACATAAACAGTACTTAAAGCTTTCATCTTCAAGAAATGGGTTAAAATCAAGCTGTACTTTTGCTTCAGAATCTAAAAAAAACCCACAGGTGTCTCTGTCCATCATTTCACTGAGAGAAGACAACTCAACGCTCTAGTTCTTAGAACAATGGACTGGCCACCCCAGACTTCAACGTTACTGAATGAGTCTGGGATTGCTTGTATCAATATCCTTGCAGATTTTTTTGAAAAACTGAAAGCAAGTCTCCTGAAAAGAATGAAATCTGTTATAAAGGCAACTGGTAGACACATTAAATACTGAAAAATTCAATATCAAATTTAGTTGTTAAGCCTTCTGTGTAACTTTCTGTAAAATATGTTTTTTTGCTTTTTTCCAGAGGTAAATGGGTGAAGTGAGGTCTCTAACTTTTGCACAGTACTGTACTATATAAAATTGCATTTTTTGGGACAAACTTTATTTCCAAACAAAGCACTCTAAAACAATTATCATTCATTTTTCGATTTTTCCGATACTGTCATGAAATTGTTGGACCCTTACTGTGGAGGAGACCTATGCAGACAAACAAGCCATCCTCACATATCTGGGAGAGCAGAAAGGACTCTCAATCTTCATCCCTAAAGAGCACCTCTTTGCGCAAACACAAACACACAAACAAACAAGAACACAGACGAGAGCACTTCTCAACCAAAATAATAATTAAGATATCTCTTTCCACTGCTTGAAAGACAGAAAACCTGTCACGCAACAGAGTGAGGAAGAAAAGAAAACAAGGGTGAGAAAAAAAAACAAACAACAAACAACACATCAAAAACATCACGTAAGGTATCACCGTGATGCTTTTGAAGGTGCTAGCCGGCCGGAGCTCTTTCAAGGCTCATCAGCAGCATGAAGGTAAGCACGGTGATCTTTTGAGGATCAAACAGCGCATGAGTCAGAGCAGAGAGGAGTCAAAAGTGACAGAAACATCTCGCTCTCCATGTTTGAGCATGCAAACAACTGGAGGCTCTAGAGTCCAGCCCTCCTGCCCACCCAACACCCTTGTACATTCCTCGCCTACTGGGCTTGAGCATCTCTAGGTCAGTCTCTCTAGTTCAGACAAGAAGAGAGAGGAGGGATCAAAGAGGCAGGCAGTGTGAGCCCACCCATGCACTGTGTACTGGATTACTTCTCGAATACAGATGTACACTGTACCACCACTGTGGCATTCAATGCATTAGCTTGTATCTAAGGATGCATGACGGAATCATATCAGTATCAGAGGATAATTGCTTTAGAAAAATGAACTGTGGACAGATGTTTGGATTTGAACGATATTTCAAACTGATATTGAATGATGTATTTCTTAACCCCCGGAAGAGCAGGAGGTTTAGGCGACACTGGGCTTCTGCTCTAAAATTATCTGAATTTTATTAATTTTTCTGCATTTGTAACCCTACAGAAACAAATGTTACATTTCTCTGTAACATCAAAAACGTGGCTATTTCTACTATAAAAGTGATGCATAACTCAACTGCTGAGATATAAACAGTCATTCAGAGTGTTTTGATGTGAAATGGGCCATTGCTGAGAATCTTAACAACTCAGATTTCCTTACAATCATGCTAAGAGAAACCAGGGGATGCAAGGCCTACAATACAAAATAAGCCTTTTTCTTTTTTTTTTTTTTTACAATCCAGAATGACCTGCGAACCTACATGTAATGCTGATAATAACAAAATAAATAAAACAAATAATTAAATGGTAAATTAAAAAAAAATAATTATTTGGGTATAATTTTGCCTTATAAAACCTGCATGCACATGTCCTGAAGGTAACATATTTCAGTTCAAAAATTTATTGCAGAACACCACAGATGAGTCCCTCTGAGAATCTGGAAACCCAAGAATCTAGAAACATGGGCCTTTATCTTATTAATTTTACAAACAGACAAGCTCAGCGCGTACATTATACATTAAGGCATCAGCCGTTGTAAAGCTCCTGTTATCTTTATCTCACATGCCTTTAAGTCTTGCTTTTCAGTTGCTTGCCAGATCACATGTACCTGCACTACTTGCTTGGATCATTCACAGCTTACTGCCTTTAAACAAAGCAAATCAACAGACTCCATATAAGTTTGCACGGCAGTGATACTGTAGGGGTCTGCCAAGTCCACTGAACACTACTACGGGTCTTTTATGTGTCTGGGATTGTAAAAAGACTATTGACTCACCAATATACTCAAAGACGTAAACAACGAAGAAGGGAGTGACAAGGTCGTTGATGCCCTGCACGTAGCCGCTGGCTGGATGCCGTATGGCCCAGATGAAGAGAATTCGCTCGAAGATCTGAGGAATGAGGAAAAACGAATCAAAGCCTGCACTACTGACACCATCACAGGAGTCATTTATATTGTTTATAAACACAAAAAGCAGACTCATGCAAACACACAATGTTATGGGGCTTAAGCATTGCAAGGTCACTCATATGACTGCTTTTAATTAGACACAGAGAGCATCTCCTCATTCAGCCAGCAATCAATTAAGAAAATCAATTAAGCTTTCAAGAGTAATTAGCATCACAACAGTCAATACAACAGACGGCGAGGGTGAGAAAATGACTGGAAAGAAGCACATGTTGCCGTAAGTTTGGTGGACATATACAGGGATTAGTGATGAAGGAGCAGGTCTCAGAGGGGGGAACTGTGATTGTGTAAAATCAGACTTTGATATTAAGATTTTTAATGAAAGCAAGGACTATCATTAAGATTTCGCTTTCATTTTTTAAGGCCGCTCTCCTGCTGCTGGGTAACAAGGACTTTTATGTGACTTTTTTCCTTTTCTTGCTAAGCAAACACCTCTATCTTCATTAAAGGCAGCGTCTACACTGGTTTTTAATGTTTCACCTTGCTGTCAGCTTGCTCAAATTAAAGAGAGCTTGAAGTTCGACTTAAATCAGGTACAGAAGCAAGACGCACTCTCTCTTTGACTTCTCCCAGCGTCTGACAGGCCGAACTGACGGCTGGCGCCTTTTGGGGCGTCATGTTCCTGTCAACCCACGAATAAACTCATCGCTCGCGTTGGGCCCCAAACAGCAAACATGCTCATGGCAGCCTCGTGCTGCACCACATCCTATTCTCCACCAATCCCGGTCCATCAACACGAACGCCACACTCACCTCTTCTGTCGCCTTTCATGTTCAAAGATCCGTTTATCAAAGCTCGGGGGGGTGTGGGGATAAGGTGGGGATTGTTAATGCAAGTTGCTCCACATATCTGATGTCTCCACCTCCTTTCTCCTCCCTTACCCTTTTCTCTTTCGTTCTGTTCCTAACACACTCTCCTTCCTTGCTGGAGTTAGGGAATGTGATATATATCTGTGGCTGATATTATTCACTGATTAAAGGGATAAATTATTAGTACTACTGATCTAATTCTGAAATTGAAAGACAATAACTGTAATTATTTTAACAGTGGCGTGTTTTCACAAGAGGAGGGCATTTCTATTCCTTTCAATTCACTCAAATTGATCAAAGTGCTTAAAAGAATAGCCTGACAAAAAATTCAATTTTACCCAGTTTTTCACCGAACCAGCCCTGGTGCTGATTTGGCGGACCATAGTGGTGGGCAACTGACGTAACTGATCGGCCAAGACATTTCTGGAGTCTGAATTTTGCTTCTTTAGTTTAGAACGGGTGAAACAAGGTTATTCTCACCAAGAAAGACTAGAACTCAATAGTCTCCCAAATAGTCCAAATTGTGTCTGTAAAAATACCAAAACTTCTTTCAATCAGCTCAAACTGCATCCAAGTTTTCATTAAGGTCATGCAAACTAGTCAACAACTTACTGTGAGCTATTAAAAAATAAAAAAACGTCACCACTGCGGGCCGCCAAGTCAGCACCAGGGCTGGTATTTTGGAAAAAAAAAAAAAGGACTGACGGTGGATCAGATCCCTCCATATTTAGGACTATCACTGATTCTAGATCAGCACTCCCACTCCTGAGATGGTTTATGAATACAGACCCTACTGTCCAAAGTGGCTGCCCACAGGTTTAAAGCTCACAGTAAGTTATACAGTGTCCTAAATCACATCAACAAGTCAGGCCACTCTTAATGAAGATCTGGATATGGTGTGAGCAGTTTGAAAGAAGTTTTGGGGATGCATTTTTACAGAAACGATTTGGGCTGCCTGAAAGACCGCTGAGTTCTAGTGTTTGCTGCAGCATTACCTTCGCTGCAGCAGTTCCAAACTAAAGAAGTAAAACTGGAATCCAGACATCTCTCAGTTGACTGACTGCATCTGGGATGAGTGGAAAACCGCAAAAAAATTGAACTTTTGCCAAACTATTCTGTCCCACGTATAAAACTGGTTTGACTTCCCGTCCAGGGAGGATCTCCACTGCTATATCAATAAGCTAAATGCTGCTAAATCATGTGAACCCTTTACATAAAATAATATAAATTCATGTCTGTTTTAGCTTGGCTACGTTATGGCTAACTAAAATGAATCAATCTTCGTTTCAAGGGTGTAAATTCCTTTTTTGATGTTTTATGTGTTAAAAAGGTCTGTATCTTAAACAATGTGCTGTAAGTCCCTTGGACTTTTGTACAGTACTGTTTATGGATAATAACGTGAACATGTTTCGATATCGACCACAACAAATATTATCATTATCAGTCCAGAAACTCTGTATCGGCCCATCCCTAGCTGGGATTCATGGCTCTCGCTCCCCTCCAGAACCCCATCACAGGGTGGAAATTAGACACTAAACCAGGTAGCAGAAATCAATGGCCAGCTGTAGTGCACTGAGGAGCTGGGATCGAATATATTATCCATTTATTTGCTTAACAGACTGCCTCCTCTACGGCAGTGGCCTCCATCATATACCATGCCTGCTTTTCTTACCCCCTGGTGATGTTTTTTAGGACTTCCATTAAGTGCTAAATAATTTCTGTAAGGGCTGAAACGAAAAGGAGAGGCAAAGTGAACTAGCTCAGGGCCACAACACATCGACCAAACTCTTGTTTCTTCAACCCAGAGCGCAACAAATGAACGCTAAGGACGACAACAACACCTGCTGGTCAAAGTCACATGGCCAAGGTTTAATGAGTGGCTTAAGAAGAGAACCTGCTTTGCATCTCATTAGCTGGCCTGCTGCTTTTGCGGGAGCGACACCTTGTGTAGAACACTAATGGAGAGGTTAGAGGGTCGTCACGGTTGGAGAGTACACTGGAGGGGCAAACAGGTCTCTTTACCACGTTGGGCAAAGGGTGAGTGAGGAAGAAAGGATTCAGCAAGCATGAATACTGTAGCATTAGTTTGGCAAAAAGTGAATATAAACAATTTTGCCCTTCAGCCAAATGTTGTGGCTCAGCCAAGACATGTTTGGTGTCTAAAGTTTGCTTCTTTAGTTCTGAATTGGAGCAAGAGGCTAATGTAGCTAACAAGTAATGGAAGCTTATACCCCACCAATTAGCATGGTAGTTAGCCTGGTGGCTGAATGCATGCCTAAACAATCTCAAACTTGCCTCAAACAGTGTTAAAATGGTAAGTAATCTCAAATAGACTTGCTTATGTGCTTTCTGACAATGGATGACATACTGTTATTTCTAATAACGGATAAAAAGTACAAAATTCAGGCTTCAAGATGTTCCTACTGTTTGTAGTTATGCAACATACTGTCTGAACAAAACCAAAAAAAAAATAGTACATTTACAGAAAAAGAACAAAGTTTTAATGTAATCTCATTTGGTCAATTTCTACTGGTCCATGCAGTAGAATGGTATATATGATTATATATCTATATATATCGTAGTATATATGATTTTGTTCAGACAGAGACAATAGGTTATGTCTGCTAATACATTCAGAACACACATACTTAAGTCTATAATGTTTTGGCCAATTGGCTGGATTTGCAGTAAGGGGAGAATCATGCAAAATTGATTTTTCATCAAACTATCACTTTCAGGCATAAGGAAGCTGTGGGTTCAGGCTTCCATGGTGTTAGGAGCTGTTTTACTATGCAAGAGCTACCACATGAGAGCCACTGAGAAAAAAAGCTTCCTTTCGCATGTTGGGAGTTCAAAAAAGGGGCACTCACTAGAAGCCCTTCTGTGGATAGCGTAGCGGCCTAAGTAAGCATATGGAATGTGTATAGTTTCTATTTTTCATTGAAAAGGGGATGACACAGAACATTTCTGTCTGTCTCTGTATACCTAAGTGCCCTGTCTGCCAGCATAGAGGCCACACAATACTCTGAACAACTTTAAATCAGCTTACAGTGTCAGTGCTTTCAAGCATGATTCATATATTAGTGCTGACACCTCAGGAATTCTTGCGCTTAAATGACATAAATCATCTCATAATTGTTTCAAGACAGGTTGCCTCTGCTTTTGTAGCAAGAGAAAGGTCTAGAAAGAAAGGAGATGAGAAAGAACCCAGAAGAAAGAGGGAGAAGGAAAGAAGAGAGAGCAAAGATGGGCACACTGGGGACAGAGGAAAAAAAGAGAAGGCAACAGACAGAAGGAATTAGAAAGATGGCAGAATGAGAGAGTGATAGAAAGAGTGAACTGCTTCTTTAACTACAGGGGTCAGTTGAAGCTGGCCCACAGGGATGTGCCTTACATGCCCCATTGGAAAAAAATACACAGTCATTTTCAAAAGTATGAACATCCCTAGTCAAATTACCTGCTTTGTTTATTTCCTAAGTGAAAATAAGCCCCTCTACAGTGAAACAAACTTAAATGGCATTTTTCTGAAAATTTTAGTGCAGAATTTCTATTTATTTGCTGAGTTTTACATATTAGAATAAAATAAACATAAATATAAAATGTATCATAACCTTTGCACAGACAGATTTCAAGTTTTTGGGGTTTTTTTTTACCATAATATGGTGAATTCAGCAAATAATGAGTAATTGTGCATTAAAATGTGTTGTCTGTCCTCTGTAGAGTATGTGTTCATTTATTTTTACTTAGAAAATCAATAAAACATGTAATTTGACCAGAGGCGCCCAAACGTTTGCACACATCTGTAGGAATGGACATTTTAACAGTTTTTATTATTGATTTACTGTATTTTTTTATTAATATCCCAACGATAAGATACATTTATTCATTTGTATTTAGAGCTTCCTAGTGCCCTACTAACAATTAGAACTCTGCTGTTGAACAGTACTAGCATATTAGTATCATTTTCTACATTTATTTGCAACCAAATTTTTTTTTTGAATTATTCCAACCATTCCAACCTTGCACATCCCTAATTAGGAAGACTACCTTGCAAATTGTCCCTAAACTTAACGCTGGTCAAAAACGGCAACGCAAGAGGTTCTCAAAGCTAACCAAACATCTGTATGGCTCCTGTCTAATACATGTGTATGGTGCTAAGTCAGCTAGCTCAATGGAAACACCTCCAACGCAATAGCATGAAATCTGTAAAGCCATTCAGTATGAACTCCCTCCTCTCTAATGAAACACAGCTCACAAAGTCGAAAGGAGGAGTGTGCGCATGTGTGTGGGTGTGTGTGAGAATACATGTGTGTGAAAGACAACTATGAGAATGTGTCTGTTTTTGTGTGTGGGCCAAGCGTTCGCAAGAGAAAGCTTTAAGGTGAGTGGACTGAATGTGTGACGGCTCACCTCTTGCACAGAAGCTTGTTGAAAGAGAGGAATAAGAGGATTAGTTCTCGGTATGTCAATGTGAATCTGCAGGGAAAAGAACACAAAAAAAAGACACAGGAGCACAAGCAGGTTAGGACGGATTCGGAACAGCCATTAAAGAGAGAGAGAGAGAGAGAGAGAGAGGGCCTTGAATCTGATCGGAGACAGCAAGCCCCTTACACTGGCCTGTCCGCAACTGAAGAAGCAGCAAAGTGGTTCTACCAACTCCTTTCTACAGCTCACTGTAAAGTATATGAATACTGACACTGATAATAACATTAGCTCTGTATAAACTACAAAACAGGTAGTGATGTACTGAAAATTCCTGGCCAAAAATAGATGTTCAGGACACAATAGGAGGAATGGTGAAACCGATAAAGCTTGCTTTGGTTTCTTTGTTTGCGTTTTTTGTGCCATACAAAATACCCGATACTATATTACTTCATGTTGGTTTTTTTGTTTGAGGTTTTGTTTTTGAAGAAATACATTTTGAGTCAACTTAGAGTGTAAAGGACAAAAGGTCTTTTTAACCCTTATTTCTAATCTTTATTACCACTTAAAATATTTGTAATGTTATGTTTTGGCACTTGTTGATCTATTTGAACTTGAAAATATTTTGGATGCAACTAACAATTACTCTTATTAATCTATTGACTATTATTCCAATTAATGGATTAATGTAACTAGTATGACTACTTGTCGATTTCCTCTTTTACAACAAAACAACAGAAGCCACATCAAGCCCAACATTGAGCTCTGAATTAATGGTGCACCATAGGAACATTAGAAAGGACTTTTTTATTTGTTTTGGTTTTTTTTTCTCACAACTGATTTCACTAAATTTCAACATGTCCCTGAACAAATCAATCCCCAGCGTTCACCTCTGCAGCCTGTCATGATCATGAAGTTTTTGGTGACGATTAACTGATATAAGAATAACTGCCATTAACAACTGATTTGTCAGTTCATTGTATGCAAATATTAAAGTGGCCGAACTGGCTGACAAGCGCTCTGTCTTCCTAGATGTTCACACTTATTATACAACAGTTAGTTCCGGCACATTTCTTTCACAATAGCTGTGTCATTCTGCTGAACACCGTTGCTAAATAATAACTGTTTTGTGGCAAACTAAAGCGTATGTCTACTGTGATGGCAGAACAACTAAACAAACTGGAATTAGCCAAAAAAGGAAAAAAAAGAGCTGTGAAATGTTTCACATACTGACTGAACAAGATGATGTCCGGGTTAATCTGGCAAGTGCTGAAGTGCTGAAAAAGCTGAGCTGAACCTGAGATTGTGACATTTTTATTTGAAGCCAGAAATACTTCTTCTGTGTGCGAATGGACAGCAGAGGCACTCTGTTTCCTTCAGTTCTAGCCGGAGCCAGCCACCAGATAAGACAGACAGACAGACAGACAGTGAGATAGACAGACGGATGGCACTGAGCAGATGATGACTGAGTGACATGCTGCTGGCTGATGGACGGACAAGCGGTCTGCGACACCTCTCTGTCCGGCCTCTTACCTCGGTCACTTTGGGCTGGAGCACTAAACGCTCCGGACTCATCCGGGGAATATCTATGTGAATCTGATGGTGCAGAGAGAGAGACACACACCACATATATATACACACACACACTGAAATATGGACTCTATTCTCTTGTGTGAAAAAGAGAGAAGGATGATGTGAGTGGACATTCAAACACATAGACACACAAACACTCAGAAAGGCAATTAACCACTCTTCAACGTCACTGCAGCTGGTAGAAAGCTGGTCACTTGGTCAAAAGGTCAAGACATTTTGTAAAAACATACATTCATACACATATTTGCTAGAGACAGATATTTAAAAATGTCTAAAAAATTAGCTGAAAAGAACAAAGAAGTCAAGTATTGAGGAGCTAATGTTGACTTTCATGTGCAAATGTCTGAAAACATTATTTGTAAAGCTACTTAACTTGGTATAAAGCATGTATTTGAAAAAAAAACACATAATTAGAATAAATAAAATAAAAAATAAACATTAGATTGTATGATGTGTGTGCATATGTTTCCCTAACCATCCCAAAGCTCTCCGTGTGATAGGACGTAGGCAGATAATCTCATCAAACCTTCATTAAATAAAATCAGACGTGCTGCTGATGGAATTTAACAGATCTATGCGATGACTGGAGTGTAGTCATGAACAAGGAGCCAAACCTGTGTTCTTCTATTAATAACTTAAAAAAACAAAAAAACAAAAAAAACAGTCTGGTTTATTCTGATGCTGTATAGTGTTCATACTGGCAAAACACACCCAGACAAATCGTTTTAAAAACTTATACTGACCATCTGAGACTTTTGCACAGTTCTGTACAAAAAGAAAAATCATTGTCTGGTGTTGGTTTGGTTCAGTTGCAGTGAGTTTCAAATAGACTGAACCAAATCGTCAACTGATGTCCAGTGCAGTTCAGACTTGGTGTGAAAGAGAATGTGGAAAGATTCATTCGCAAATAGTACCTGGCTGCTCTTTATTACATGCCAGCTTAAAGTCATTTCTATTTTTATTTTATTCATATGCTGTTAGTGGTCTTTGTTGAGTGCTTTAAAATGCCTTTCAACTATCTAAATTACTAATCAAATTCCACCACTCTTCAAAGGCTTGGAATCACTTGTTTATTCACGGTTCATCAAAAAGTATTTAATAATAACTGGAAAAAAAAATACAAAGAATTTTGGGAACAACAAGAAGTTATGACCAAAAAATGTAAATGCTATTAAACAACAGCCAACTGTCAATTTTTAGTAATTTCTTGTAATTAAATGACTAGGAATAGTTATCTGATCAGGAAGAACTGGTCACCAAATATGAGACATTCTGGATATTAATTTTATTTAATGTTAGTTCAGCTTAAGTTTCAAATAAGTTCATCCTCTTAACAGTTTTTTTCAGTTATTGAATAATCTACAGATCTGTTCATCATCAACCTGCAACAAAACTGGTTTTACATCATTAAAAACAGTGACAGCAAACTTTGAATGGTGATTTCAAACTTCTGAACAGTAGTTAAAACTAGAATGAAACTACTTAATTACTGAAAAATAATAATATCCCTAATATTTTAAGTTTGAGCATAAAAACTATCGAAGGTGTCCTTTTCTACCTTAAACAAGACTTGGAATCTACTACATTGACTGATCAGACAAAGTTTGGCACCTGCAGAAATGGAAGGTTCATTGTACAAACATCATTAACAAGCACTTGGATTTCTACCAGCACACAGCTGCTCCTGAACAACCAAGCAGCTGTTCTTAAGTATTATTTGTGTTTTCTCTGAATTTCACACAAATTTTTAATAGCTTTTCTGAACTTTCATCATAAGTGTCTTTCATTGTGCAGTGTCGGCCGACACCTGCGTGAACATGGCGAGGGCGCCTGCCATCACTCCCACTCAGCAAGAGTGCAGCTAATTGCCCTCTCCCAGCGGTAGGCCTCACCCCTGCAATGCAGGAGCAGCGCCTTCGCTGAGAAAAGCCAGTCAGGGGCTGTATTCCTGCAGGCTTTTCTGTTCTGCTGCCTCTGACAACTAGTTTAATAAAAAGGAATGTTCACGAAAACTCTGTTCACCTACTTCCAAGTTCACTGCGCCTACAAAGTTTCCCCTAAAATGAAACAACTTTTTCTTTTTATTTCAGGGCAGAGGGGAGGTGGCCATCACGCCGTACCAATTCCAAACTCCTCTGCAGAGCACAGAGTTTACTGCCATTCTCTCAGCGGCTGGACCGCAGGGCTCCACAATACAGACAAAATCATGTTGCAATTCTGTTGCCGCATACTGCAGTTATCATTGATAATTAGAGATCCATAGAGATTTGAGCAATGTTAACAGTAAAGATGTATTTATTGTACTCTGGAACATCAGAACGTTTAGGTAATGCTAGGCTAGTGTGCTAAAATATCTGGATTTTATTCATTTTACTGCATTTGTAACTGTCGACAAACAAATGTTGTATTTCTTTGTAATGCAAATCCAGGTAGATGTAGTACTAATCTTATATTTTATAAATGTTAACGTTTTGGCATCAGTACTGCCAGATATGCACATGAAAAATATTGAATATCTGTATCTCCCCACAATTCTACTCCATAATAATAATAAGGGCTGCACAATCGGAATCGGTCAATAACACAATAGGAATATTACTGCTGCATATACGTGCTCAGTAAACAGCCAGCTTATTATTTGATACTGGACAATCTGGGCTGCAATTATATGAAGTTAATAATGTGAGTCTGGTAAGCAAACTTGTGTTGTACTTGTAATTGAATGCTGATAGGCAACTGATTTTTGAATTTAAGAATTTAAAATTGCAATTTGGTAAAATAAATAATCTCCCCGATTGGTATTGTGATTGCAATATGCCTTACAGTTACATGTAAAAGTTACAACCCCAATTTGCTGATTTCTAAGTGGGGGAAAAAAGACTTGGCAAAAAAAGGCATTTTCCTACAAATTTCAGTGAACAATTTCTATTTATTTAAAACATAAAATGGGCCATAACTTTTTTGTGCTTTAGTTTTTTTTTTCAATTCTGCAAATAAACAGTAACTGTGCATTAAAATGTTCCAAAGTGTGTTCCCTGTAGAGGATGTGCTAACTTGTTTTCACTCAGAAAAACAACAAAACATAATTTGACAAAGGGTGCCCAAACTTTTGCATGCTACTGTACGAAATACTAAAAACACAACTGTGAAGAATTGATGTGAAAAGAAAGACTGACCCATTATTCTGGCCAAAATTATTTACATTGGTCTGATCAGGCAAATGCCTTGATATGTCAAAACAGTCTCATCACGAAGAATCTGAGACTGGTCAAGATGCATATAGCAATTTTGTAATTTTGCTCATTTGCCTTCTGCAACATCAGTATTGCAACAAATGAGGAACTGTGCAGCCCTGACAGAAGCCCGAACAGCACTTGTAGTGCATAGCACTGTGCTACAATATACTGGCAGTTCTCTGGCCCCTTCAGAGTGTGGGACAGCATGCCTGCAGTGTGTGGAGGTATGTTTTTCTTCCTGCAATGAGAAGAAGTGGGCTTTATCCCAATGTGTATGAGAAAGTGCAGGGGAACGAGACTCCCCCGCAAGACTGAAGTGCTGGTATGGATCCACTGTGTTGTCCTACTGTCAGCAAAAGGGTGATTTTCTGTTCACTGTGAAAGGCCATGATTTTCTGGGGGAAAGAGAAGGTGGGGAGCAACTCAAATCTTTCTAGTGAGTAAGAGTCTGTGTGCGAGAAGGAGCGACAAAAGCATTACATAATTCACACACACAGTGAATGAATTCTCAGGCAAAGAAAGGGGGCATCAATCAAATGGGATTGCACACATATATTAGGTAGAAATGACGCTTATTTTGATAATACAATGTAGGATTCTTGCTACATGCATAAAATCCTAATTGCAGAGGGCTGTACACTACCACTGAAAAGTCTGGAAGCAATGTTTTTTAATAATATTAAGCCAGTTTGGACGCAGAGATATATAAAATGATTCCAAATATGCCAGCATTTTTACTAGGAAGCTAGGCAGCTGTTTAAAAAAAGGAAGAAAACAAGAAAAAGGCAAAAATGAAACAAGAAAGAAAGAAAGAGAAAGAAAGAAAGAAAATTTATTCAAGCAAGAAGGAAAGAAATCAAGAAAAAAGCAAGAAAGAAAGCAAAAAAGAAACAAAGCAAGAAGGAAAGCAAGAAAGCAAGTAAGAAAGAAAGTCAGAAGGCAACAAAGAATCAAGAAAGAAAGAATGAAAGAGAACAGGAAAGAAATCAAGAAAGCAAGATGGAAAGCAAGAAAGAAGAAAGCAAGATGGAAATAAATTTTGCCTGTATCCAGAATGAAGCTTAGAGCAGTAGACGATACTAAAATGATTGTGAAAACTGTATAGCACAGATAATTAAGTTAAAATAAAATGTATATCCAAAATGTCTCATATTTAAAAAGTAAGGCACGTAACAGGGCACAGAAAGGTATTTTAATAAAAAAAATCTAAAAAGTACCTTTTGCTGCCTGTAAATGTGCTGTACATGTAAATCTAAAGTGTAAAATCTGTTACTGCACATGGTAAAAACATTATTAACATGCTAAGTGATTCCAAACTTTTGGATGGCAACATATGTCCTTATTTGACACTGAAGAGACTTTGTAGTTGTAAATTCTCTAAAATATGGTTACTCCTCATACAGGGAGTTTGTTTTGCTTTTGGTTGCAGGTCACCTCCTGCACTGAAAATCAGAAGTGAAAGTTGGAGTGCAGGTATTGTATTACCTGTCTGTAGGTGTCCTGGTGATGCTCGTCATTGCGGGAGTCATAGTACTGCTCAATGAAGCCAAAGTACTCCTGCCTCTTCCTCTGCAACGTGCTGGCTCTGCGCTCTGCGTTGGCAGGCAGGTAGCCCTGAAAACCACCACAACACACACACACACACAGTTACAGAAGGGCAGCAGAAACGCCTTTCCTAATCAATCCACTATCGAACCACATTAGCCTCTGAAATTTCTGCTGCCTGTGCACTGCACCCATATTCCAGTAAGGTTACACCCCTCCGACTAGCCCAACTCCCCCAGTCCCAACACACTAAAGCACATTTTGCTCGAGCACAACGGCCAGTAATACACAGTGTCTCAGTGCTGGATTCAGAGCTGGGTCAGCTGGGCTTTTATAGTCACAGTGAAGCGCTAGTGAGCTACAATGGCCGACTACTGCTGCGTCCTCGAGGTTTTACAACATCAGTGGACTCAACATTTGATATACACAAACAAAAATATCTGCAATAATAAAAAACAGCACTTGAGTTTCAAAAATTTTGGAAATAAAGTCCGGCAAGGCCGTTTTTGAATGACAGAAGTTATAAAGAAAGTGAATGAGAGCAAGAAGACATGACGCCACATGAAAGTGTGTTCTTTCAAATAGACTTTAAATTCAAATGTGGCCCTTAAAAAAGCAAAACTTTTATGTATTTCATTTTGTTTATTGAATTTCTCATCTAAACAGCCATTTAATACAAGTTATATAGAGGGACAATTCTGAAGAAATTAGACATTTTGCTTGTAAAAGGAAGGGAAAAGTCAAAAGAAAATAAGCGAAAAAACAGTATAATAGACCTCATCATCTCTGAAATCTCTTATATCATCATTCTTGATTTTCTCAGTCATTTAAGAGTCATCTTTATATATATATATATATATATATATATATATATATATATATATATATATATAGATATATATATAGATATATATATATATAGATAGATAGATAGATAGATATAAACAGAATGTCTGTAATTTATCCCAGAGCTAGGCTTAATCCGGATCCAGTTTGTAGAGTAGCAGCAAAATTTGCAGAATTAAAAGGCAGTTATATGGATATTAGTTAGCCTTTTTCCATCCACTGCTCTGGTCAGCCAGTCAATATCAGTCACCAGAAAAGAGGCAAACCCCCCACCCCCGTTCCTAATTCCACAGCAAGAGAGAGCACAGCAGATGTCTGCGCCCGAAAAAGAAAGTCTCATGATAAAGTAATTGATTGCATGGAAATCTAGAGGCGTGAAAATCCATTTATCACAGGAGACGCTATCCTGCACACCCATTTTTTACTCCCTACACTCAGACAAGTTCTACAACAAGATGTATGTGTGCCAAGCAGCGCCATTCATGGCAGGGGTATGGGTCATTAGCATATGTACATGTAATTAAGTCTAACTGATAATGTATTATGTCGAGGTTTCAGATCGTTCAAAGCATTCACACTCTAAGGAAGAATGAGCTGCTGATTAACATTGGCGCAAGGACTCTCAGGCCTGAGGAGGAATTTAAGGTGAATGCAAAACACAGACAAGAGATTTAATTGTCATCACTCAAAAAGAAAGAGAATGGACAGGGCTAAAATATAAGTCCAAGAGCAAAGTGCACCTCTAAACCTGCTAATGGAGATCAACTCTCCTGCAGAGACCTTCATCTATCACACTTTCCTCTATCATTCAGATTAGGGCCTGACTGATATATTGTTTGGTCAATAAAATCAGGTGATAGTTACACGGATTTAGTTGTAACAAAAACCTTTATGATGAACTGATTTTTGACCACAGTGATTTCAGTTAATCATATATCTAAATTTTCGGCTCTTACAATCGGTATTGGTATCAATTTTAATATCTGTTGGGTCTTATTTTAGACATACATACACCAGAAGACATTGATAGGTTCAGGCATGTTACACCTGCACTGGATCCAAAGTGCAGAAGCACAGCAATCTAAGAGCAGAGCCTGGCATATACAGAGTCTAAGTGTAACGGGATATAGGGTCTAAATGTAAAGGCATTCTTTTAATGGATTTAATGGAAGATGGTCTGTCGTGTGGAAAGAAAACCTGGAGACACCTTGAGACCACTGAAGTCCAAAATGTAAGATAAGTGGGACTAAGATGAAAGGTTTCACAGAGATCTATACATTTAGGCTACTAGGCACCTGGCTACTGTTACACATGCTTTGAACCCACTCATTCTTTAAGTGAACAAAAATACTGGAACGTGTGACTGACAGGTGTTTCTTGTTGCCTACGTGTGCCCTGTTAGATTAGTTGTTTAAATGATTAATAGCTACGAATGTCTTCTCATGGTTTAAGCCCTGATTTTCTCTTGTGAAGAGTACATTTGTTGTTTAAAAAAAGATAAATCAACATCAATACTAGAGGGCTATTAATGGAGGAAAAGCAAGTTATTTTGAAGCTGATAAAGAGGGAAAATCAATCAGAGCCATTGCACAACCATTGGGCAAAGCCAACACAAGAATCTGGAACGTCATGAATAAGAAAGAAAGAAACCATTGGTGTACCAACAACCAGACAACAGCAGCAGTTGATGACAGAAACATTGTAAGCGTTGTGAAGAAATACCCAAAAACAAGAGTCAGTGACATCAGAGACAAACCTCCACAGGACAGGGGTGAAGGTATCTCAACCCATCTATTGAAGAGGACTTTGAAAGCAGAAATATTTTGGCCATACCACAAGATACAAATACGGGTGCACTATGTAGCTCCAAACCCATTAAATAGGACTTTGCGGTTGGAATCGTTTCAGTACAGATGATACCACAATATGCTCAGAAAAGCATAGTGTGATCTATTGTGATGAATTTTTCACAATAATAAATATTATCATAGTACCTACATGTAATAATATGCCCATATCATTACCATCCAGAAAGAAACATGTATCTTTATGTAATCTGTCCCATATGTATTACATATTTAAGTAACTACAGTATATGCAATATATTGCATATGTATTTTATTCATCGAAGTATCTATATTACACTAATATGTCCCATACATTTTTTATTATTTCATTATTTCATATTTTTTTACTCTAGGCCTAAACTTAAATCCTGATCCTAACTACAAAAACAACTGATTCTGCCCATGAAATATGGAGCTTTACAAAACCAGGACATTTTTATTCTGAAAATTTACAACACACACACACACGCACACACACACACACACACACACACACACACACACACACACACACACACACACAGGTTTAAGCATCTATCTGTACTCAACAACAACAAACATCCCATTCAATTCAATGCACAGTGACCTCCAGATGAAGCCTTACAAAGAAACCGCTTCCCATTAACAGCTTTAAATTCTTTTGCATGGGAGCAAAATCAATAGACAACAATAACAGCACCTTGCTGGCACTAACACACACACAATGTGAGGTAAAGTAAAGCCAGGCCACAGCTAAACAGTTCAGTTGCGGTAGAAGTAGCTGGCATTGTTCAGGCCAGGTGCAGAGAAGCAGCAACAACAGGCAGGTAATAAATGCAGTGTGTCAGTGGCGAGACAGAGAGGGGACATGGTACACGTTTCCCAGCAGGCCCGGCAGCAGCAGGAGGCCCAGGCAGCAGCCCTGCTTGGTCTGATGCGGAAAGTCCCTGCCCGCACTGTGGCTCTGCATCAAGCTCCTCTCCCAGCTGCTCACACACCACAGGCTATTAGTCAAAGGCGTCAGCGCCATATTAGCGAAATGGAAAACACTATTTAATCACCTGCGCAGGTTTGTCCCTTTATTTATTAAAGCGCAGCAGGCACTGTGCTCCAAGTCTGGGTGGGAGAGGAGAGACAACTGGCTGAGGAAAAGCCTACAGTACATAAATTAACTGTGTAATTCATTTGTGAAATATACACCAAGAGGGAGATGAGATTATGCTAAATTACAGATGGTCATGTTTTGAAGAATTAGTCTGAAAATTACAACTTACAAATTTGTAAATTTGGAAAGCTCTTTACAGTGGAATTCCATTCCACATATTTTTCAAAATTACTGCATAACTCAATGGTTGTGAGATAAACAAAGTCATTCAGAGTTTGATGTAACATGGTGCATTTGAGAAACACTTATAAAGTCAAATTTCTTTACAGTGGTGGTGGCAAGAACCATGGGTTGTGATGTCCTCATTTCTAATAGAGCCATTTTATTTATATAGTATCCTAATCAACCACTGAAATTACACGTGTACTATACTTCTGAGTTTGTATAAGTAAGGTTAAAAAACATTTTAAAAATGAACTAATTTATTCATTTAAAAAAAAGTTTTCTTTGGGTACTATTTTGCCTACAATGCATGTACCTCCTCAATAAAATTTATTCTTTTATATATATATATATATATATACACACACACACACACACACACACACACACACGCAGAATTAGTTTTTTAGCCAAGAGAGCGTGATACTACAGAATTTGCCAGCTCTAGTTGCTGTTTCTCTTGGATTTTTTTAGCTGTGTTTTTGAATTTAAGTTCTTAAAACTTGGTTACAATATAATAAAACATAATAAAACATCATAAAAGCTGGTCACAATAATAAATGGCTATAATAACTACACTTAGCAGTTATGGCCCTGCCCTTCAGCGGATGAGTTAACAAAAGCTTTATGGTATAATCTGAGGATGTCTAGGACATTTTGATTTTCACACTGAGGAAGAACTACTAGACTAGAGGTCTCCTTTCTGCTCTGTTCTGGCCATAGCAGCACTGTTTTGCATAATGGAGGAGATAGATACTCTCCCCATTCAAGGTTAATGGAATGTTTATGGCAGGTCAGCCGCGGCGGGCAGCAAAAACTTCATCAAAGTTTTTTTATTGGGTTCCAACTGTCTCCTACTAAACAAGCAAGCCAACAACTGCTCTTTGAAAAGGGGGGAAAAAAGAAAGAAAAAGAGGTTCGGATCCAGCTTAGGGCTTTTGTAACAGGCTGCAGAACCATCAGTGATTTCCCTTGCCATTGCCAATCTCTCAGAGAAACTCTGTTCTGCCAAATACTAAATGCTGAACTACAGTAAACAGCCAATTCTTTTTTTTCTTCTCTCTGTTCTTTGCCCCCTTCTGAAAATAGGCTTAAGGAATCAATTTCGGGAGTAAATGAAATCTTTATTTTCGAGCAAGGAACTGACAAAACAAAAATGATTTCTACTTAGGGGAGCATTTGAGAAGATTCCTATGGGAGAAGGGGGGATGTGTGGTTTGTGTGCAGTCAGCAGGATGGAGAGAATTGATTGTGCATTAAAAGAACTGTTCAAATGGTGATGCCACACATGCACACCCTCTGCTGTCTTCACAGAGCCCCCTGTGCCAACCATCGCTCTTGTTAAAGGATGATTTCCAGCTGTTTGAATTCGCTTCTCTCTCTCTCACACACACACGCGCACACACACATGCGCACACACACACACACGCATGCGCGCACACACACACGCGCACACACACACGCACACACACTACCCTTCAGGCTCGTACAAATGAAGTCACATCACAACCTGCACACCTTCACTGTGGGTTCAATAGCATGGATCAATGTGATTTGATTGAGTGGGGCTGCCTTGGGTTGGAGTCAAAATGACAGATGAGCTAGCCATAGGCAAATGAAGGTCAGACAGGTGAATTGGATGTCTGTGTGGGTAGGCAGGGGTGGGTGTGTGTGTCCAGAGAGCACACACTGACACCAAGGGAGGGCCAGAATATCAAATCTCAGCTTCATTGTAGTTGCAGGCTTGGCACTCCATCCATCAGTGTGCCCATCGCAGCATGGCACAGGGCACAGCACTGTCTGACTGACTGCCATGGGAGAAGCCCCCCGGCATCAGTCTGAATCTACACACCGTCCTCATGTTAGCGCAGTCCTGTGGGAGCCTTTATATCAGTTACTTAATGCGCAGTGTACCGTACAGAAAAAGCAGCCCAAAAAAGTGGTTCTTCAAAGATTCCTTAGCAAAGGTTAGGGCTGCATCAATAATGATACAAATAATGGTTGCATAACTTGGTCTAGCAGCCAGTTCCTTCATTTGAGCCGAAAAATCTGCTTAACCACAACTGCTGACAGTGTGAATGACTAGTAATATTCACTAAACTCCTGCAGAGTTGGAAGCTCTGAGATGTTATCAATATATTGTTCAGTTTTATTTTTAACTATTTTGCACAATAAAAATATTTCACATTTATTTCAGTTGTTAAATATGGTTCTTATGAGTAATTGTACAGTAGTAAATGTTAAGGTTCTAATTTTATATAGTAAATAAAGTATCCAAAACATACATACATATACATACATACACATACGCACACACATATACATCTCTACCTATCTATCTATATATATAGACACATGTATACACACACACACACACACACACACACACACACACACACACACACACACACCATTTCATACATCTATACATCAGCTTTACGCTGATGTTTACAAGAAGACGGCTGTTTAGATTAATTAGCCTTCTGTATTGGTCATGATTCATGTGCGTTAAAACATAATGTATCAAGAAAGTAAACAGTAACGAGGTAAAGTATAGATCAGTGGTCCGAGCTGAACACTCAAAGAACCCTTTGCATGATTAATGGGTTCTTTGCGTCATGAAATGGTTCTGTGAATGGTTCTATGTAGCACCATTTTGAAAAGGGCTCTATATGACACCAAAAAGGGTTCTGCTATGACGACAAGCTTGAGATTGTAACAATAGCAAAACCATTTTCAGTGCTATATAGAACCCTTTTTAAAACAGTTCCATACAGAACCATATACAGCACATTCTCCATCAATCTGAGGAACCATATCATGATGCAAAGAACCCCATGCAAAGGGTTCTGTGAGTGTTCATGGTTCTACATAGAACAATTTTCTTTAGTAAAGAATCCTTGAAGATCCATATTTTTTAATAGTGTACCATACAGGTACACTTAGTAGTTCTATAATTATAGACTGTAGTCCATCTGTTGCTTTGCGTATTTTGTTAGCACCCTTTTATTCTTGTTCTTCAATGGTCAGGACCCCCACAGGACCACCACAGAGCAGGCATTATTGGGTGGTGGATGATTTTCAGCATTGCAGAGACACTGATGCGGTGGTCGTGTGTTACCATGTGCGTTACACTAGTACGCATGGATCAGACACAGCAGCTCTGTGAAACAGAGTGTCCAGAGCAACAGATGGACTACAATCTGTAATTGTATAACTACACAGTGCACCTATATGGTGAATGTTTGTGCACCGAAAGGCAGAAAAACCTGTCAGCTTTGCCTAAACAGCTTAAACACACACACACACACACACACACACACCAGCGTTCAATCCCAGTGCAAATAAGCACTCATTAGGACTCTTAATGGTGTGTGCCGGCAACAATGTGACGTCTCTCTGATGCTGCATGTATGAGGTAATTTGATCTGTTCTGTCATTGGAGCTTTGAACAATGTGTTTAAAATGGAAACTTATATCACAATAATGATGAAAATATGATTTATCATGTAGCCCTAATGTACACACACCAAGTGTGCAATCAATTAATATTATTATTAGTAGTAGTGGTAGTAGTAGTGGTGGTAGTAGTAGTAATAGTAGTAGTAGTAGTAGTAGTAGTGAAGGTCATAAGTCTGGGCCAATGCTGTCTACCAACCAAACGCTCGGGCCCTACTGAGTAGATTTTTCATGATGGATTTACATTTGTTTCTAAGCTCTCGTAGTCAATATCCATCAAGGTGCTAACTCTTCTCCTTGCAACCCTTGAACAAAATAATTGCTTCTTTATTACATTTCCTTGAAAAGCACTCATCAAAGAGACTACTTAATTCTCATTCCGCCCCTTTCTACTAGCCTTCATGCCAGAGCACAGATGTAACAGGTGGCCAAACCATTGAAGACTGCATGTATGAGAGGGGACGCTGAGGTCAATCAATAAAATAACTCATTCACGTCTTTCTCGTTTTCCCATTTTAATTTCAAGATCCCCAAATAAGGGCTCAGACAGTGATGTACGATTTGCTGCTTCTCTGTTTCAGCTCTGATTTAGCCATACATGCAAAAGAGAAAAGGAGATCATCCAAGACATGTTTGGTGTTCTTTAGATTTGCAGTGGAGCTACAAGGCTACTGCAGCTAAAAATGAATGAAAGCTTATATACGAAAACATTACATTATGCAAACTATACATCTAAATATTCCCACTCTTGCCTTAATGTTATATAGCTTAAAAACAGCAGTAGTAGCCACTCTGAAGGCAGAATTTTGTTTGTATGTGTCTATTTTTTATTACAATTGTTATACAGTATCAGAAACCACAAAGGAAAAACTATTTGAGATTATTTAACAGCTTGATGCTGTTTGAGGCAAGTGTGTGATGATTTAAGGTTTATGTAATGCTTCTGTTACATGGTAGCTTCATTAGTCTCGTAGCTCTAGTATAAAACTAAAGAAGCAAATTTCAGACATCAAATACGCCTCTGTTTATCAGCTGCTTTTGGGTAAATGAGATTTTTCAAACACTCTCTGGTAAACTGCACAACAAAACCAGCCACACAAAACAAGGCTAAACAGCCACAGAACAGGAGAAACCGAACACGTGCTGAATGATTTTTGGTCACGGTGGAGTGCAGCCGAGTTTCATTATGCAGCACCTGGTTTATGGAGTCGGAGAGAGGAGACACTGACTTTTTCGAGGCAGCTACGAGAGCAGCCGCTGGCACAGAGAGGATTTAAAGGTCAGGCAGGCTCCAAGACAGCCGAAGTTCTTCAACAGCGGAGAGAGAATAAACTGCTCATCTCCCCATGTTCCACAGATTAAAATTTCACAAACACTGACATCTAGGTAGAAATCCAACTGTGCTACAAGAGCACATAAATAAGACACAGTGACTTAGTGAGAGCAGGTCAGTCCAAGAGAAGGTCAGTCTGCTTCCTGAGAGGATGTGTGCGAGGATTAGGGCCTAGCCAATATGAAAACCGTCTCCGATACTCATTTTAAGGAGCTAAAAATGCAGATATGTGCATTCAGACCAATTTTGATGTTCACATATCCATAAGAGCTAATGAATGGTCATTTGGTTAATGCCGGGGGAAAAAGAAATAAACCAACACAAAACTAAACAAACAAACTAAATACAAATACAGACTTCAGTCAAAATTAACATATGGCTGTTGGCTTACTCTTCTAGGAGGCTAGAAGGCAGTAAAGTTTAGCAGCAGGCAGAGACTGAGGAAAAATGTGAAAAAATTTAGTAGGTTTTTGTGTTGGATAAGTAACTGAGACTGCCCCTTCAGATGAACTACTGAGCTGTTAGAAGCAACGGACAATGCTAGATGTTGATGAGGACTTGTCTTCTAGACAAAGTCTTTTTCTCTTTGTCAGAGATGTGTTTTCACTGTTTCTAGGAGCCCCCAGACAGTCCACATGTTTCCTCTCAACCTGTGTGTTGCTAGGTGGGTTGGAGCAAAAATCATCAAAAATCTAAAATCGGGAGGGTCCCTGAGGACAGATTTGAAAAGCACTGAACTAGAGTTGTTAACCAGTTAGCACAAAAACAGCACTATAGCTCATCTCTGCCTTCTCAACTGTGTCCTTAAGAATGCATCCCTGGCAATACACTCACATTAAGACACTTGCGTTTTAAAGTAGCAAAGTGTTATATAATACACTCAGCCACAAACACAAGCAAAACAGACAGTTACAGTACTGTTAAAATCAGGGTTTCTCTGAATTGCAAGCCTGTATGTTTTCTCAGATTTCTTATTGTTTTATCATTTCTCTTCACATAAAGGCTTTCTGTGTTTTAATAAGGTATCTTCAAGCTAATGATTAGGTTTGGATTTGGATGCAATTATGTAAAATGTGTGTTTTGTTATTTTGATCATGGTGGTGTTCTATGCAGTTAAGCCAGTACAGCAATAAAAGTAAATATCCTCCTCTTGATACACAAGTAAGTTCAAGTAATAAGACATCAAATGAAAATCATCAATAGCTATTAAACTGCATAAAGATATTCACAAATGAAAGCATCAAAGCCTGCTTTGCATTTAAGCACATGAGCAAGCCACCTGCAGAGCCACATCGCAAGAAAACATTTCAGTGTAGACTGATCAGCATGTGGCAAGAACGTGTATAGTGTGGGTGAGATAAAACTCACAGCTAGATTGTTTGAGTTGTAATGACTGAACTGGTCTACTCACCGAGAGAAGCTTCCATGTGATGGGACGAACTTGCCGTGGAATTCCAGACCAGCTCAACTTCCGCAGCTCCTCTACAGGGGAGACAAAAAATATATACAGAGCTGTAAATAAATATTTGCTCCTCACCCGATTTCTTCTCACTAATTTGTCACATTTAAATGTTTAAGATCATCCAACTAATTTTAATATAAGATGAAGACTACACGAGTAAACACAAAACGCAGATTTACATGATCATTCCATTTACTCAAGATTAAATGTAAAACATTAATTTCCTTCTAAACCAAATAACTTGGCCACTCCAAACCCTAATTTTGTTTCTTTTGAGGTGGACTTGCTTGTGTGCTGCAGATCATTGTATTGTTGCATAACCCAACTGTGCTTGAGCTTTAGCTCAGGACCCATGTCTTCCAAAGTTCTACCTTTGACTCATCAGTCCACAGAATATCGTCCCAAAAGTCTTGAGGGTCATCTAAATGTTTTTTGGCAAACATAAGCCTGTGTTCTTTTTGGTCAGCAGTGGTTTGTGTCTTGCAACTCTCCCATAGATGCCATTTTTGCCCAGTGTCCTTCTTACTGTGGAATTGTGTACATTGACCTTAACTGAGGCAAGTGAGGCCTGTAGTTCTACATATCTTTGTCTGGGTTCTTTTGTGACCTTCTGGCTGAGTCGTCGATGCGCTCCTGCTGAAATTTTGGTAGTCCACCACTGTTCCAAGTTTTCTCCACTTATGGATAATGGCTCTCACCGTGGTTCGCTGAAGTGCCAGAGCCTTTGTAACCCTTTCCTTGTTTCGCATCTGTATTTGAATCTCTTTAGAACGTGGCATCACATGCTGCGGTTTGAGACCTTCTAGCCTGCTTCACATTGCCAGACAGGTTCTATTTAAGGGATATTTAGGTTCAACAGATCTGGCAGTGATCATGCCTGGGTGCAGTTAGTGAAATTAAACACAACAGTCGACCAAATTTGGTTAACTGGTTGATTTAGTCGCTAACGGCACAATCACTTTTTTCACACAGGGCCAGGCAGGGCTGAACAGCATTTTTACTTCAATTAATGAAATCTTCATTTAAAAACAGCCTTTTGTGTTAACTTGGGTTATCTATGTCTAATATTAAAAGTAGTTTGATGATCCAAAACATTAAGTGTAACAAATATACAAAAAAATGAAGAAAGTTTTTCACAGCACTAGATATGTATCATATCAATACTCAAGTTACACAAGGTTTTCAGTCTAACCCAACATATTTCATTCATAGACATTATAAACCCATGGACAAGAGCTCTAAAAAGCACTAAATTGTGCTGTACAAATTTCTAAGAATGTGTTATATTTATTTGTGATATACTTGTCATTACATTTCAAGAACAACATTAAAAGTCTTCTCTTATGACAAGATCTGTTGGTAGTGCATTTGTGCAGCTGTTTTTTTCAACATTAACACGTTAAAATTAGAACTAATTTTAAAATTCAATTAAACAGAAGCTTCAAATTATTTAAAGGGTCCATATCAAGGAAAACTGACCTATCTTTGCTTTTTTTTTTAATAAGTATGTAAACATTGCTAAAATTTCAAAAGATTCTATTCACTCTCCAACCCAATGACACCATGGATACTAAACAAAAACAAAAACAGCCTGTTTTGATTTCACTGTTAAGTTAATCAATACATTCACATATATTTTCCTATTCAGCCTACACCAGTTTAGCCCTGCCTGTTCATGCTAAAGTTATAAGGACTGTTTCAGCCTGCACTGCTTTTTGAATGAGGCTCAACACAAGGCAGTCATTTAGAAGAGAGGCAATTGACATATCAGTCTTAAAGGCACAGCAACAAAAATAGCCTTTTTGATATTAGAAGACAAATAGTGGAATTAAAAGGGTCATGTAAAAATAACTATAACTGTGTTTGGTTCATAAAACCACACAAATGTTATAAATGGAGCTCGGGGAAAATATAAAAAGCAAGAAAAATGTAGCACACAAGCCCTTTAATAATTTTTTTGTCTGTCATTAATGGCATTCTGACCATGCTTTTGCTTAGTAGCGAGAACATCAAAGCTATTTCTGAACACAAGAGCGAGCGTGACCTAATTACAGCCCTTACAGAGGGACGTCTAATGGCAGAGAAACTGCATGAAACAGTACATAATCAATGAATATTTTAGTTGAATTATTAACAAAAATTAGCCAATCACCAAAACTTGTACTCACTCGAACTAATTTTATTATGGTAAAAACTACCATTACTGTGAATGAAACATTTTCGCAAGAAGTGCAAGAAGCCATACAGTTTAGAGCATGGACAAGAAAACACAAGATGTCCCTTAAATAAAAACTTTGTTCCATGTTGAAAAGGCAAAGTGTGAGACCTGCTTGATTTTTTTATGACCAAAATGTAAAAGCAAGTTGAGGAAATGCAAGCAAGGTCTACTTCATTTATACCTCATTCATTATTTCCAGTGGCAATTTATTTGCAGAGCCACTCGAAGGTAGAAACTATTAACAGTCAGCCTGCTCCATGAAAAAATTCCTAACAAATCCAGCCTCAATCTTGAAACTCGTATTTGTGTATTGCATTGTCTCACACGTGTTACAAGAGCAGGGCAACTCATTTGAGCTTAAATGAGGAAGCAGAGACGAACAGCTCTTTGTTTACAAAAAATATATTATGCATTTCTGACTTCATTTTCCTGCTTCTTATTCAGCACTCTCATTGAGAACTGGTACATAAACGTAGCACCTTGATTAGCTGCACAATACAGCCACTCTGAGCCAAAAGAAGATGGGATTCTGTGTCAATAACAAGAAATATCTAGACACTGAAAATAGGCTACAAACTGCATTTTCTGAAAGCTATGGTTATAAGAGCATATGCATTCATACTGAACTATTTGGTGCAGGCCACTCTAAACTGAATCAATACAGCATTCACCAATTCCACATTCCAAAGATGACATGAGCCTGGCTATGCAAACAGATTTCAGACACTGCTGATAACCAAGCTGATAAGCAAGGTCTACTTGCTTCTTGATCTGATCATATTTAATTACAGTCATTCAGTCTTGGGAAAACTAGACAACCTGGCAAATTTGATGGGTATCAGTCACATTAAGCCTAATCCAATTCCCATCCCTTGTTTCTTTTTGTGCTCTATTTACACCATGGTCATAGAGGTCCCATAAACAGACGTTTTCCACAACCTGCAGTAGTGTGGCATGTTTTAAAAATTTAAAGTTTAGATGTTTGCACTGTGAAACTATTTCACAGTAGAATAAAAAAAACTTATATCTAAACATGAGCCTGTAAAATGTGAGTGTGCTTCTATTACACTTCGAGTCTTTCTGCTGTTTGTCATGACTGCCATTCAGCTAGAAGCATGTACACTTGTTTTTCACTCGAGTCACAACTACTTAAAAATGAAAGCCTCACACTAATGACCTGCCTCACCAACCGCTTCTGGTTCAAACCAGTATCTGCACATTCAAAATGTTGTTCAGAATGGTTATTTCACATCAGAGGTCTACAAATAAACAAACGTTCAGCAAGTATGCCACTATGCACTTATAGAAAATAAAGTGTTGTCAATGCACAATATTAAAGTAACTGTAATAACTATAATGAAAATTCATTAAAGTAAACAGCGCATGGCTACTGCAGGTTTGTAAAGTATATAAATAAAACATTAAAAAAGTAGGTCTTTACTATGTTCAAATTACTGCCGCACCCTCAGCACCCCCACTTCCTATGTCCCTGTTGCTAACTGAAGCTATACTTATGCAAATTCTGATAATGAGTCAAATTTGCAGTAGTGAAGTCCAGCGATTGGTGCTATAAAGGCCTACAGCCTATTAGTTAACCTAAAGGTTAGCTTAAAACGCAGGCCACACAGCACAGTACAGGTTTGTTTCTGACTAACTGACACAAGTGTAGAATATAAAAACTCATGTCTGCAAGACCGAAGCTGAGTGCCCGGTGGGGGCCTGACAGGAAGCTGAAACAACAGCTTATTTAACATGGCAAAAGTGCTACACACTACAGTACAGGCTCAGTTCCAACGAAGTGATGTTCAAATGACACATGATGAGATAACAGAAAATAGTTTTTATGGTCCTGATTTGGCAGCACATCAGATGGTAAAAAAAACATAAGAGGCATGATACAGCCATGGGAACCAAACTGTGATGTGACTAGAGGCTGCTTAATTTTTAAATGGGAATGCATGTTAGACGTGTTTCCTAGTGATGGAGAGTAGACTCTAGAACAGTCGATTCATCAACTACAACATGCAGGACTCCTGGCCAACAACTCTGCCTGGTGTCGACTCTGCAACTACTTCAAACAGATTAAGAGGCAAGAGACTCAACCAGGACATCCCTAAGCATAACCTGAATAAATGCTGATTATCTGGAATCACCTAATGAATTGATATATCTACAACAATAGATGTGTTGAGAAGCACATGAAAAAAGTTTTGCTACAAAGAAAAGCAGCTACTGGTCATTCATTACAGCTGCAACTTCTAAGGCTTTAAAAAGGATTTTCAAACAGGAACTTGTTTTCTCTGTTCTGATACTGAAAACACACTGAACCATGAATGGCACTGCACGCTGATCCAAGTTTAGTGAACCATTACACCTTTACTGAAGACAGAGAATGATGGTTCTGTCAAACGTTCTGAAAGTGTAATCCATTTTTCTCATTACCAGCTATACAAGTGTTGTTGAGTTACAGGCTTAATCTCTCCACTGAACCTCTGTACACTCTCACTGAGAGGAACCTGTAAGGCATCTACGAGTCCTAGCCTTTAAAAGCATGGGTTTATTTAAAAAACTGAACAAAAACAAAATCCATGTGTTTTGTCAGGTCTCAACTGTCACTCAAAATTTTAAAAAAGAAATAATAAAATGCAAATAAACTGCAGAATCTCACAAAGCCTTAAACTATGTTTTTACTAATATAAAATAATTATATAAGTGGAATTTTATGAATATTTGGACTTACAGAAACCTGTTGAGTTGTTAGGTAAGATAACTACTATTGGAAGTGTTAAGTACTATACAGTCAGGATTCGTTTTCCATTAGGAGGAGGAGTAATGCCAATTTACCGCAGGGTATGTAATGTTTTTGAATTGCATAAGATGTGAAATCTTGGCCAAGTCACAGCTAACAGTTAAAATCACTGCATAAAATCAAATTTTACTGTAATTTGCACATTTTAATGTTCCACGTTGTACATTTGTGGAAGTACAGTACGTATCAAGTAAATACTTCAAGTGCCTTCATACTTAAGAAACATCTTTTCCACAGAATGTTAGCACTTTTACCAACACTGTACCAAGACTGTAAACATGACTGACATGGCACATTCAGACAGGATTAAAATCACTGAGAAACACCAGTAAAAATTGCACTACTGCATCTACCGCAAGACTAATCCCGTCTAAACAGTACTTTAGTATTGGTACTCTATATCAGCAGACGCTTGAGGTATCAGTATTGGAAAGGACAAATTTAGGATACTGACAAACATTTTTAAAATGCTATGATTACATGGTTTTAGATTTAGGAACAGTTACTGATTCAATAGTATTCCATAACTTATCACCTGTTTTTTTTCCATGAGACCGAGATGATAAAATGCTAAGAAGCAAATCTGTTCACATTACAGGCAGCTTGTCATTAAAATACATGCAAAGCTTCTTAAAAAGCAAAAAATTGCCAATATCAATAAAAACATCAGCCGATTTTATCAGCAAAATAATTGACCAAGTTTTGTAAAACACTATTCACAGTCTAACTTATACATCTCTTTAACTCTCTGATAGTCTTAAATGTTACACTAGCGAGATCTCAGGGAGCGGCCTGCTTTGTGCTGAGAGACCAGGGTGACGGCAGCATGGTCTCATCAGGCAGGTAAGCAACGAGCGCATGAGCAGCGATGGTGGTGGGGAAGTGACACGGCGAAGGCCGGCTTTAATGAGCAGCTTCGTGGCAGAACTTTATAGGAAAAGCACTCAATTCATTAAACACGAAGCCACTCAAGGGTGCCTCTCCTCGGCTCGCACCTTTGAACCCTCATTTGCGCTGTCAGGTACAGAAATTAGCCAATGAATCTTCTGCCCTGGCGCTTAATTAAACTATCTGTTATATTTCCTCTACGTGGCATTAATCTCACAGTAGGCTTGGACGGAGATGCGCACGCTCCTTCTCTTTCTCTCTTCGTCTCTGTCTCTCCCCCGGGAGATGGCGACCTCGAAAGCGGCCTTGCTCGCCTGGCCGGATGGACATGGCTGAAAAGCATCTGGGTCTGGAATAAGAACATCTGTCTGGTAGCTGCACACCACATGCACAGTACTGGGAAACAGGAGTATGCAGAATTACGTGCCAGACACCAACATTTTAAGATGCCTCGTGTCATTTCTTTTTCTCCAAATCGTGTCATGAGTTTTTTATTTTTTATTTTTTTGCTGGGAAGTATTCAAGTTCACATTTGTGCTTGCTTATTACAAATTTAAGACTCTGACTAAACTAATGATAAAAGGCTTTAAAATACTAAGATTACATACTTGGTCCCAAAAGCAAAGATACCAATTTCTAAGTCGATAATGAGCTTCTATTTCTAACAAACTTAATTCTTTAGCAAAAAATAGAAACCGTAATTTTATGATCGACGTAAAAGGTAGGAAAAATGAAGTGCATTTTGCAAAGGTCCTGACCAAATCACATTTCATTAATGCATCTTGTCTCATTTCCAAGAATATACGATATTTCCATGAAGTAATTGTCTTGTAGACTAAAAATATACGAGATGATGTGAATCAAATAACATGGAACACCTGCAGAGAACAGAAACACCAGAAGAAAACGGGAATGCTGCAAAATAAATAAAAGTTAGAGCGACGATAATAAAATGTTCACCAGTCGCAGAGCTTTCTGGTGTTTCTTGCTGTCTTACATATTGGGAATGGCATGCTTGTAGTATGTAGCTTCACAATTCAGTGTGCAGTCTCATTTATTCTTTTTTAAGGAGCTTGTGAGGGAAAAAACTGCCTTCCGTTAACATGCAATACCCAGATTATAATGCGCCTCTGTGGCTTTGTCTTCACATTTAGTGTAAGTTGTAAAGCTGCAAAGTGTTCCTCTGTATTTGCTGGATGCTTCTCCAGGGTGAACAAACTACAAATGCTGATGTGAATGGATCTACACAGAATAAGGTTGAAAGTGACGCTTCAGTCTCCAACTTACAGAGACTATGAGAAATCGAATACAACTACAAAGAGACTACAAAATCTTGCCACATCCACATGACTTCCAAGACAATGTCAATGCCAATAACAGTTGGAGAGAAATTCAGAATGAGAAATATTGCTTGAAAATAGCATCTGGATGCATGGGCTGAGCCACGAGGCGGAGTGAGGGACAGAAAGAGAGGTGGGGGAGGAAGACACACCCCATTTGTCAAGAGACTGGAGAACTGTCAGTCAAAGGCACTGTAGTGCAGCAGCGATCCGACTGGAAATGAAACAGTTGGCAGGCCAGAGCCGTGCAGTATTCAGACACTATTGAACTGCCACAGCGAAGTGAGGCAACTAGCCAGGAGGGAACTTATTCAGAAAGGAGAAAAAAAAACAAACAAACAAAAAATGAATAAAAACAACGCATCAATAAACCAACAGGCTGCCCCTATCTGTTAGTATGCTAGACTTAAGGACAGAGTCAACTTTGAAATCAAGAAATAAACATATATGCACAAACTTCATAATTATAAAGTCATATTTTAATATCTTTTAATCACTATCAAGTTATTGGCAGGGCTGCGACCACTTATCAATTTAGTAATAATGCGATCAATAATGGCAATGAAATTGATAAGCAATGGGGGGGTCCATGCTTCCATTTTGCCTGCATTAGCATTCTGCACTCCAATCTGTTATCCGAAATTCCAGTCCGGATTTTACATTTACACAAACAGCAGTGTGTCAGACTGGTGTGGTGGCACACACAGAAAACACCATCAGAAACAATATTTTCAGGTTTAACTGTACTTTAATGGTAAATTGTTGCTCAAATCAAGTGGATTTGCACAGATTTAATGCACTAAAACCTACACATAAATTCCAGTCCACTATTTATTTAACACATAGAATGCAGGAAGAAGACGTGTAGGATAAAGAAATGGGTTCATAGAGCGGTAACGGTTACAAAGTTATAATTTTTCTTTAAGTCAATGGAACTCAAAGATGTAGACACTGAACAATGGCCCACTCAGCTAGTTCAACAAACACCACCAACTCACAGGAGCTGTGTGTGGTTGAGTGTGAGGCTCTGCTTCAGCCCATCAAAGTGGGCGAACAAATTACAGGAGCAACCATGAGCTCTGACCATGTTCCAGAGTTCTGACTCTGGAAGTGTAAAAAGTATTAGTGTTAATGATTAAGTCTGTACTCAAAACAGCCTACTACATACTGAATGTGTACTGATTGTGCCCAAAAGTAGTAAGGAATATGCAGTATGAAAGTCAATATGAATTTCTCCAGAACGCCAAAGTAAGTAGCCCTGGATTCAGCATTATATGGGTTCCTAAATGATGGCAAAATTAAAGAAATGAATCAGTCCAAATGCTACTGCATACAGTGCACTGTTGAAGCCCCATCAGCTTCAACACTTATTTATGTTTGTCTGTTTTTTTGTTTAGTTGGTAACGTTGTTCTTGCTTTTGTTTGAGTGTAGTTCACTCTTGTTTTGAAGGACGCTGGGGGGCATAAGGTAGCGTACAGTGTTTTGAGTTGAATTTCCATTAAATCTGAGTTACTGGTGACATTTTAAGGTCTCCGAATGAGTGTTCTGTGATGGCCGTTTGGCTGAATGATTAAGTTACTCATCGTGTGGGAGAGCAGGTTCAGTCCCAGCACAGAGAAGCAGGCTTGTAACTGTTTAAGCCGATAATGACGCTTCTCTGGCGCTACGTGTATGAGGTTATTAGATTTGTTCTGTCATTGCTGCTCTAGCGATATGTTTATCGCAGAAACTCATATTGGGATAACGATAAAAATGTGATCTATCACGCAGCTCTACACGGTATTGAGGTGGGTCTGACTTAGTCATGCCGCTTCACTGTGGTACAATGACAGCTTTTGTCACATACTGGATACTGTATTAGGCCTGGGCGACAGGGTGATGTAGTAAGATATCCTTGATGACAGACAAATAACTCACTTAAATGCTTAAAATGCTTAATAGGTGATAATCGCCATGAATTATATAGAGTAGCATTTAGTATAAAGTATATACAGGTATAGTATGCAGCATACAGTATGCTGTCGTCCCTTCTGGCACAAATGAAAACTGTTCCAGATATACTGAATATCCTGTCCTAGATATACTTCGTCCAGATTTAATGATTTATTTTTTATTTTGCAATACTAATATTGCACAAGGCTGCAATACACAATGAGCCCAGTCAAGTTTCTTTGGGTGTTTTGATAAATCAGGGAGCTCATTTAATCCAATAAAACTCATTTATTCTGGTCAAAATAACGCAAGTAAATTTTTAACCATGTCACATTGTTCCCTCACTCATCCTGTTCATGTCACAAGTTGTTTAGCGTTAACGTCCACATGAAATGTTTCAATGAAATTTAGATTACAAAAAATATATATAATAATGATTCACAAATGCAAACAGAATTCCGATACAGGGATTTTTCCATATTGAGTAGACCTAGTAACCAGTCAGCTATTCCAAATACATCCTACGAGACACTATCATGTGAAGGAAGCAAGGCCAAGCATGCCAACCTGTTAATCCAGGCGCGGATATACTCTGGTGCTGTAAAAAAGCCTACATCATAAGGAAAGGAGCCTTTCATATTTCATATTAGTTCAGTGGTGCCAAGTGGAGTTGTAAAAGTTTAGTTTGGCTCTAAACCTTGTGAAGGAGTTCGTTGACGCCGCAGTTAAGTCAAATAAAGGACAAAGTGACACGCGGCGCACTCGTAAACTAATGGGAGCCTTGTAAAAAGATACTTCTCTGTATTAGCTGATGCTGCTCAGGAGGATGAAATATAGTCCAGGTGGCTGGGGAGCATACAGTAGGACCCTGTCACTTCCTCGCGGCACTCAGACTAACTGCACTGCCTCCTTTAATTGATTACATTATAAATTTGCCTACTTTTTCACATCGCTTGCGTCATTATCCGGATACAACACTCAAATCCAGGGGACATTTTTTTTTAGATATATATAACTAAATAAAAAAATAACTTCTTCACTCCAAAGAAACTTTTTTTTCCACTTTGGACCCAGCGGAGAACAGTTGTCGAGTTAAATTTGTGACCGATGCACAATGAGAACACGCTGATGAAATTTAAGTTCCTCCTGAGCTGATTCACTCGAAGTTGAACTGCATGCGTGCTGTTAGTCCAGGCTTATAAGACAGCAAATCTGTCTGGCATTAAAGTAATCTCATGAGTCATACACCCACAGTTTAACACATTTATTCGGAAGAGGCTCCGCTGCTGGACCACAATTATAGTTCATAAGGGGAAAAAAAATACTTCCACCACAACAGATTGCCTACATTTATAAAGGCATGAAGATTCTTATTAAAGGTGCATGGAGTGAGATTTCTGTGCTTAAACACCATTATGAGATCAGTATATACATCAAGTGAAAAGGAAAATAACTTCAGCGCTTTCTCTTGTGTTATTAAAAAAAAAAACTCAAAAATACCACAGTGTTATTGAGGTAGACAGTTTGCACTTCACTGAAGAGTATTTGTGAATAAAAAGCAACTGAATATACACCACATGGTGTGTGGGTAGGTTTCCTACTCCTTTTCTGCATCTTAAGGGAAATCATTCTCATTCAAAATACTGCAGTCTCAGAGGATCATATACTAGTCTGATTTTTATTAGTCTTCATTACAGACCCATCCTCTAACCAAGACTATACATTTATTTTGGTTAAGAACTTGCTTAACTAGCAAACTAAACTGACGTATATATCACATGTTTCTGTAAATATTTCTGGGCAAAAGGAATGGGATAGAGTTATGGAACAGAAGGGAAGGAAGGTAAAGTGGGAAACTGCATGGGCTAATGTTTTAGGGCATCACATAACCCCAATCATCAATTCAGCCATGTGAAAAAATGCCACAGGACTTATCTGACACCCAGAGTAAGACACTTGATAGGTTTAAGCCCTCACCCCTTCTGTACCTTTGGTCCACATGGGACTCTGGGGACTTCTATGTACAATATGTGGGACTGCCCAAAAGTTCATGCTTCTTTTGGGAGGAGGTTGCTGATTCTATCTCTCCTCTGAAGAAGACATACTTCCCCATGGACCCTGAACTTCATTTACGTAATGATAACTCTGAATCATCCAGTTATCGCCCCGAGTTATCGTTCAGCACTGGCTACCCCCTCATAACCTGTTCATACGTCACTGGCTCCATACCTTATTGGATATCTTCTACCTGGAACTATCATCTGCAAGAATTAGCAATGCTGCCCCTAGAACTCTTTAAACATTTAAATGGGAAATAATAAAAAATGACTATAATAAATAGTAATGATAAAAAACTGACATGTAAAAGATCTCAGTTCTGATTGGCTGCCCTGTATTGTGCCTCATTTAAAAATCCAGACTACATAAAATTTTAGTGTTAGTGGGAGGTCCTAAACTGCTGTAAGCTGAAGAGGAGGAAAGATGTAAATAAGTCATCAGAAACAATGAGTTCAAAAAGGGCTTTTTGGCAGACTAGTTTTCAGATATAAAGGGGTAGCAACTTATTTGAACTCTGTCAGGTATGTTCAACAACACTTGTAACAACAGCAATGTAGAAAATGCTACAATGCAATAATTACTCAGAATTTAATTGGTAATTATGTAATACTTGTAACTACATGCAAGTAACTAATATGAAAAATACCAGGTATAATTCAGCATTTAATGCTAAAAAGTAGCATAAAAGCAGTAAGTACTGCCAATATACCTCAGTAAATACATTTATATCTGACGGAGAAGAGTTGATATGTACAGACGGCTACAGGAACAATAATGGATATTACCTATCAAATTCTGAGTAAAGGTCACACTTTAGATTCAGAGTCCCTTGTAGATTATGAAAAGATGCTTTCATTGTCGAACTACATGGTGTAACACTCTTAGGCATCAGTTTAAGAGATGAGAAGCAATGAGCATCTCTCTTCTCAAACGCAGTCACATCAAGGTCACAGGGAATACAGCATGGGGCGGTTCACACACTCTGCTCCAGTACAGTCCTCTCCATCTCTCAGCCAGCTACACACACAGCGTGCATACAGAGTAACCCACTGCGCTAGAGCCCCCTGACCATCCAGCTCATACATATGCAACCCTATTAAGCTCCAAACTGCTCATGCTACAATAGGGAAAATTACAGGCCTTGTAAAAGTGTGTTTTTTAGGTCCTTGCAAATCTTTTCATATTATGGCTGCACAACATATCATTTGTTAATTGTTGAACTGATATTTGCCTTTTCAACACTGATATCAAAGAAAACTGCAATTTGCAAATGAGCCTTTAACCAGTCGCAGTGTTTCATACTGTGAGCATCCTGCCCAATAATAGTTCCACATGGTTGTTTCTGTGGGCATTTTGATGAATCAAGGTATTTCTCTAATCCAGGAATGTCCAATCTTTGCAAAGGACTAATGTGGCTGTGAGTTTTTTTACTCCAAACAAGCAAGAGCACACCAGATTCCACTTGTTTAATCAGTTGTTTTCAGTCTCCAAGAACTCCAAGAATCATGTGTTTTCTCCTGCTTTGCTGGAATGAAAACCTGCAGCCACACTGGCCCTTTGTGAATAACAAATTGGACACCAGTGCTCTACTCCAACAAAAGTTAACTCTTTTACGTGATGCTAAAATAAAGCAGGCTGATCTTTAATTAGGTCAGTATATCAACTGTCAAATATTATCCTATTTAGGCCTTTGCAATACAGATATCAAAGAAGGCTGCAATATATAAATGAGCCCCTAACAAATTAGTTTTGAGCACCTCAGATATTACAGATGAGTTTCTGTGGGCGTTTACAAGAATACAGGCATACATGAGCATTTTTTTCCGTTTTTTATTTACAAACACTAACAATAATCGTCAATCATATCTAGGATTACAACTACTGAATATCTTCATTTTTGAACGTTCTATTAAACATTATCTTGAATATTCTAATATTCTATCAGAAAAATAACAGCTCAAGACCTTACACTTTAATAAAGCAATGGATTTTTTATTCTTATTGTTGCATTTATTACTACTATTATTAATTACTACAAGTATTTTGCACCTTTGCACTTCTGCAAAAAAAATTTTTTTTTATTTACATTTTTAATCAAACTCAATTAAAAACTACAAAGTAATGAGATAATGTCACTGATACATAATTATTTTCATAGCAAGTTAAAATGCTAAACTCTGTATCCTGTCCAACCCTAAACAGGTTGCTAGCTCTGAACACCCATGAGTTGTGAGAGAAAGCAGAGGAAACAGTGTCTTTTTAACCATTGCCTTAGAAATGAAAACAGCTTTCTGAATTGGTCAATGAACAGGGGAGTGATGAAAGCTTTTAAGAGTCTCAAAGCCACTTTATACCAGAGTACCCACTAAACTTAGCCATGTCAGCTTTATCACCCAACATAGTCTGGATAATTCTCCTATGGCTAGCAATATGGAGCAGTAGGAATCTTATTTGGACTGCCCCAGGAGTTAAAACCAACTGTAGCCTCAAAGTCTCGCAGGCTGTGCTGAATCGTCAACTCCACTTAGCCCAGTATGCAGTATCAAAATTAAAATGAAAATGTAATATGCAAAATGGAAATGTATTTGTATGCTTGCATTTAAATTTCCCACTCATATATTCAGTGTTGAGCTCAAAGTGAAAATTCAGGTTTAATACTGCGATTTTAATTTGCCATTTGGTACTAGTATTGACATTTCATTTACACAAAGATTTAGATGCTTTTTGAGTGGCTTTATTTAAATAACAATGTATTTCCAGAGCTGTATATTTATGCTTAATGTGATTATGCAATAATTTTGTCAAAATGCTAATTAAAACGTAATTTATCTTATATGCTTTTTCAGTCTCTTATAATTTATTTAAAATGCTTTATCGAAGAGAACACCAAGCTATAAAGAGGGCAAATTTTAAATGTAAATAGGAAACAGCTCCACTCCTCTTTGCAATTACATATTCTCACCTACTGCACCTCATTTTGTATCAAAATACTTTAGAAAATGCATTTGACCAGATTGCATTTTCATTTTCATGGTCTTCCCAACCTGTCAATCATCCCATCAGGGCAGGGCCAATAGCACGCTCGGCGGTTATTTCCTCATGGATGTGCATCATACATACACAAGTCATATAAATAACTTTTTCCATTTTCAAATACTTTAATCATCAAATTTAACAAATCTTATCAGATATTTGTTGCAGCCCTTACTGTGTCACACCAATGTTGTATATATATATTCTCTTTGTTTTTTGAACAGAGCTGGAGCTATGATGTGTTTTTGCCACATATATATATATATATATATATATACACACACACACACACACACACATACATATATATATATATATATATATAATATATATATATATATATATATATATATATATATATATATATATATATATATGTATGTGGCAAAAACACATCATAGCTCCAGCTCTGTTCAAAAAACAAAGAGAACATTGGTATCAGTGTTGCGCTGTTGCACTATAGGGTTATACCGAAGCCTTACTTGGAGACAGACTGATAATACTAATCAATCTTGAGTGGAAATACAGAACCTGACACAGTCACAGGCAGACAGACAGAGCTCTTTCCAGGAAAATGACGCCTACTGGAACATTTTCAATAGGGGACGATCATTCATTTTATTCCATACACAACAAAGAAACCCTTACAACCACTATTTCCTCAAATGCAGCAGAATTGCATCAAAATTAATCAGACTGTCATTCACAATGCTTTGATGCTGTCTAATAACAGCAAAATCACAGGCATGGTAAGCCTATAATACACTAAATTGCTGTGTAACAGGATTGTCAGTAATGCATAAGAAGCAAGTATGACTTCAACAGAGAGGGAGAAAGAGAGAGAGAGTGAGCGAGTGAGCATGCAAGAGAGGGAACAAGAGAAAGACAGAACAAACAGAAAAGGAAAGTAAAAAAGGTAGAGACTGAGAAAATGATCGCAGTTAGATACGGAAGATGCGAGTGGGGTTCAAAACCCCCAGTGGAGGACAGCGCATCGCCATGGCAACGGCAGACACCGCGGCAGAGTAATTGCTTCATGTGATTCTGAATCTCACTCCCTGAAAGTAAAAAGGGTGAAAGCTGACCTTCCGACTGGATCCGGCTCCGATTCCGAAAACTCCCGCCACCACTGTGCGAGACACTCATTAAAACCAGAACAGAAGAAGAGCACACACACACACAAAAAGACCTGACTGCTGCTAGGAACAGGTCAAATGCATCAGAAATGCACTCTCTCCGCTGAAAAAACACCATGCCCCCACCTTTTCTGAGTAAGGCCACATATGACAAATAGCCTTTCACTATCTGTGCTGGGGTCATTTCTGAAAGGTCAAAAATTATCAGATTACAGGTTGATAACACATACACACACACACACACACGTGCACGGACACAGAAATAATCTATCTGTGCCACTCTGACACAGTATAGCTCTTAGATCAAGATTTTAGCCTATACAAGCTCTTCATTAGCTTGCGATCCTTTTTGTTGGTTTCGATGTAAAGCACTCCTCTGACCCTTGCATGGAATCATCACTCGTGTTTAGCTGGCGCACTTCTGTGGAGGCCCACTATAAAACCAGCTACAGAAATTACTTCAGGTTATATCGATACCATGCAAATCTATCAATTGCCAACACAAATTGCACCACACCCTGTGGATAATAAGCTTCATGTTCTACACGGCATATGGAAGCACTTTACTTGGCATGACACAAATCGAGCTACCTCAAGTGTATAACACTGAACAAAAGCATGTAATATGAAAAAACACCCCTTGTGTTTTGTTTTTAGGTGGCAATTATGAATAGCTGGCTGCAAACTAAGGATGTGCATGGGTGTTCAAGCACTCTGTTAACTGTTCAAGGTGCCAGTTTTCAAATACATTAAATATCTATTCAGGTATTTGTCATGTTTCATCATGGGAAGACAAAGAAAATATACAGGTTAACAATTCTGTGAAACGCAATGGTTTTGCTTGTATTTGTGAGTAAGAATGTTATACTTCCATACTCCAAGGACAGTGACTGAGAAGCAGAGACAGCATGGCTAACTAGCTTAGCTACTGTAGCTGATGTTATCTAGGACAGGAAACAAAAGAAAAAAAAAACAAAAAAAAACAACTCTGACAAACGTGTTGGCACATCGTCCACTGAGGAGAAAAGAGCTCTTGCAGAGGATATGACGTCTTCATCAGCATCCAACGTGACACTTGTTAGCTGTGTTAGCTCAGTAGCTTATATGAAGTTGGTAGGTTTTCGTACTACTCATCTAACGTGAAAACCTACCAAAGTCCCTCAGCTATTTTTGAATAATAAAAATCTGTTTCTCTGCATGCTGCTATATTTTTATACTAGACCAGTGCTGTCACCAACAAGCCTGCAGCCCTATGTTGTCTTCGTATTTAGTCTGTTTTTCATGTATTTCATGTATTCATTACCTTCAGTATCCATTACTTTTCAGTATTCACTGCATTTCATTAGAAGATAAACAGGCTAACAATTCAGGAAAGTGGATTTTATGTTTCAACAGGACTGTTAAATCTGAGAGTTTTGCAAGTATATTATACTTTGCTAGTACGAAATATGAGTGCCTGAACGTGAGCGTGTCGCAAAGTACGTATTGTTAAGGATGTGCCACTGTTTTTTCACTCCTTGAGAAGAAAAGGTAATATGCTCATTTTAGCTGAAGTTTTTGTCCTCTTTCCCTTCCATTCATTAATCTAATGTATACTCAAATATCACAACTAGTTGGTACGCATATCCTTAAATTCAAGTAGACAATCAAATTTTATACAGAGATCTTTTTCTCAGTATTATAAACATTACATGTATCCTGTGGTCATATTACTTTACAGTCCATGAAACTTTTCCTGTTCAAACAACACTTTGATTTGTCAATCAATTTGCCAGGTCAATTTGTGAAGTAGCACTGAAAGAGATGTAATAAAGAAATGCTGGATTACCATTATACAAAACCGTCTTTCTATAAATGTTACATAGACTTTAACTTTCAGGGCCAGAGAAAGTTAAGTAATAAATGTAAGAAATACCCAGCATCCAGTTCCAGTCCAACACTGCTGCCGAAACCAGTTTCTACATTTTATGAAGGACAGGCTTCAGGTTATTTCACATGAATCCTCCTCCTATTATTAAACCCAAATCTAAGCAATTCAGCTAAGCTGTTGAAATGAACAATGTTAGAGCACCCTGGAAGCTATATAATAGTGGTTCTTCACACCTGTAACACTGTATCCTTGAGAATACATAGTCTAAAAAGATAAAACACTACTGAAGTTAACCATGTGGAAAAATGATCGCCATTATGAATGTAAACAGATTAATCCTCTAAAGCCTTTTTTAAAAGTGCCTTTAAAGATTAATGGATTTATAACTGTAATTTATTCAGAGGAAGTTCAAAAAAGCCTCCTATACATTTTTTTTGCACAAAACTTCTGAAAATGTTCTGCAATTCCTTGCTATTCCCTCAAAATCCAAAACATGCAAATCAATACAGACATGGCACCAATTCTATAAAGTTTAACGAATATGAAGTACTCTCCTTCAGTCAGGCTTGGATGGGACATTTTTTGGCTTTACTGACTGAAATTCAGTTTACATACAAATAGGGGTACATCATGAAACACTCCACAAAATGTTAAGTTACATGAACTTGGCTACGGAATTTGAAAATTTTGGAATTGCAGGAAAAATATATATTGTTAACTAATTGGCACCGATATACAGCCATATGCAAATGTTAAAACATGTCAAACATGTCTGTTTCTCTGTGTATGTGCTGAGTACAACAATATAAAAATTTAAAATTAAAATAAAATGTGCTGTAATGTTTGCACAGGCCATATCTAAAGTTTTATTTTATTTAAATTCAGCAAATGAACAATAATGTGCATTAAAACTTGCAGAAGTGTGTTCTCTGTAGAGGAGAAAATTAACAAAACGTTTGATCTGGGGCACCCAAACATTTGACGATTTCTGGTTGTAGTAATGGACAGTATTGATAAAATTCAAAATCACAATATTTACAAATATATACCTCAGCATCAAGATATCAGAACATATACAAGTTTGCATTAATAAAATGGAACTGGCTTTTATCAGTAGTGCTACTCTATTCTAAAAGTACATCTTACAAACCTGACAGCTTGTTTTGACTGTTTGGTTCTGTTTTCTTCTCTTAAATTGATACCAAAGCACCAAAGCGTGTCCTTACACAGTATTGCAAACGTTAATCAGACAGAAAGCATGTTTACAGAAAGTAAACTTACTGTTTATTTAGCTTTTATGTATTTTGTTTTTTCAAAACAATCTGAGACACATAGCAAATAATATACACTGCAATTAAATAAGCTAAAATTTTTAGTTACATACATTTTGATATTTCAGCTCTATGCTTTTGTATGTGAGTCGTTTGCTTCCCCTGCTATTCCTTACCGCATGGCAGCATCGGCTCTAGTGCTCCATGCTCCACAGCAGAGGGCAACGTCTCCCCCTATGGTGTGACTGAGAAATGGAATAGTGTGTTGGTGTCTGTGAGACGGAGAGGGAGGAAAAAAGGTGATCAATGTGCTGCTTGGTCACAGATGCCGTGTCACGGAGGGGAGACGGGGACATCGACCTCCCAGAAAGGACAACAGGCTGATTTATCTCTGTCAATGTTTTCTCTCCAACACACACACACACAAACACACACACACAGGCCTTGTGGTAATTACGTACAGGGGAATTAAGTTCATATTTCATTCTGGCACCCTACGACTGGCTCGTCAGTTCGGATATCTAATAAGGCAACAAAAACAAAATTAAGACAGGAACCCTGATGGCTCGGGCAGACAAAAACAAAAGCGACAGAGGAAAAAAAAAATAAAAAAAATCAGGATCCTACCAGCCCTGAAGGACCTCCCGACTTATCCCTCCAGTCATCGCCCTACAGACCTGTTTGCTGATGGATGCGGGCAAGCCGTCATCAATATTAGGCCAGTGTGTGATGCTTACTGGGTGAAATGTCAAACCACTCTGTCCACCCTGAGCTGATGTGGTTTGTTCGTGGTGACCCTCTGACCTGAGACAGAACACTATGGGTGTGCAATATGGAAAAATCACTGTGATATTTTAGTTCACAATACACAAGATGTATCATGAGATTTTGTTTTTTCCAGGTTGCGAACAATAAAACGGTAGTTCCACATATACAAAGAGCTATGAAAAACTATGAGTACAAATTTTAGATTAAAAAAAAAACTACTTAAGAAGGAAGGGGGTTAAAAACAACTGAAAAGAAGATTTAAAAAGATTATCTCATAATAGGCTGACATCCATCAGCTACTTTTTACTATGGAGCTTACATAGTTACTCTATACCAGTTGTTGTTGCTTACAGATTCTCTATAATTGGTCAAAATCTGTCTTTTTTATGCTAAATGCAGGTGTTAGGTGTTCTAGAACTACTAACAATACCCAAGATACACTCAGAAATGCATACTGTGATGTTATTTATCATCACAACAATAACATACAGCTGTATGTAAAGGTTTAGGTGCCTCTATTCAAATGATATGTTTTGCTGATTTTCTAAGTGAAAATAAGCTGACATATTCTCTACAGACAACACAATTCTGCACATTTTAATGCATAATTATGGTTTGTTTGGTAAACTTAACATACTGGGGAAATGTTTGAATGAAATGACGTATGTTTCTTTTTTTTGCAATATGTAAAACTGAGAAATAGAAATAGAAATTTGGCACTACAACTGTCGGAAAATGCCATGTTTAAGTTTATTCAGAGGATGCGTTCACTACTTAGAACATTAAAAAAAAAATTCTAACTGAGGGTGTTCAAACTTTTGCATTTGACTACAGTCGTATTCACCCCTACGCCCCATCCAGGACCATTCTGGGCTCATTTAGAGAAGGGAACAACAGCAGTTATTGCTGAGTGTGCTACATGTTTCATGCACAAACACCTGTGAACAATATGCCCTTGCACATTATTTTTAGCCAAGCAGGCTGGCATTAGAAGTCAATTTTGTGCAAAGCTCTCACTTTGCACTTTGCATTTATTAAAACAAAACTGTATTTACTGAGGATGTTATTTTTATTTATTTTTTTTTGCATTTACTGAACATGATTGTCAAAAAGAAAAAGTTGAACAAATTATTTTATTCTAAAACCACACTTACAGTAAATAGTTTTAATACACGGTGTAGACTGCACTCGGATTCTTCTGAAGTGAACTGGAAACCATGGTTTTTAAGTGAACCAGGTCCACACACAGGTTCGAAAACAGTTTTCACACTCGGCCAAACATACTAAATAGCCTCTGATCTGGAGGGAAAAAAAAAGTCATCGAGCCTAAGTCATCTGCTGCACAGGAAAAAACAGAGCACCCAATACTCATTCACCTTGATGAAAAACTGACAGAGCATTCAATGATTGAAAAAGGTGGCCAGCTAAGCAGACTTCATGCATGAGATATACCTAACCTTCCATTAAGACGATTTCTCCTCATTGATTACCGCTGCTAAAGAAGGGAAAAAAAGAACAAAACCACTAGAGCACGGATCAGAGTTTGAAAAATTTGTGTGAACCTGATGGGACCTGACAATTTACGTTGAGTTTGGCCAGGTTTGGATGTCATTTCTCAAATATCTGTCAGGTTTGGGTCAAGTCAGTTTTTCTCCCAACTTTATTAAGGGGTGTTCAAACTCTCTCAAGCACGCATCACTTCGCTGTCGTCTATGCAGCACTGCGACGGAAAAGCATAATTCTAGGCTTCATATTTTTAAGCCACGCATTGAAGTTGAAAAACAATCAACTCTCATGTTTTCTGTTTGTCAATTTATATGCGTTACCCTGCCCCAAAGACGCTCAACCTCCTTTTTTTTTAAAGGACTCATGTTCTACATTTTTAAATGTAGAATACAAACGAAGGCACTTTGTATATGTGAAAAACATCAAATATTTGAAAAACATCAGATCACCTCGAAACTGTCTGCAAGTTAATCGCAAGCCATAAGAATAACCTGTGAGTAATCTGTAATCGACCATTAGCCCCACTTGAGCCTCTGAAGAGTGAATTTCTGTAGTTTCGAAAATTCAAAGAAAATCGGGAAAAACCAAACCCTGTAGTTTGCACTCAGTGCCAAGGGAACTGCCGAAGAACTCCAGTACGGTGAAAGTAATTAATAATAAAATAACATTTAAAAAAAGTTCAGCAGGGGAATAAAGCGGATAGAAACTCAAAAGAGATTACGCACTAGCTATTCAGAACACACACATGAGCCCTGCCTTTACACCTGAAACTCCATTCATTATCAGTCTGCCTACAAGCTTTTATCCCCACAAAACTGACAGCTACCGCAGGAGATGGGATGAACAAAGCTGGAGTCCTTGAAACTTTTATGAAGTGCCAAAGTTTCTGATGTAGGATGAGACTTGTGTAATTGCGCATTGATCTTTACAGAGCCACAAATGTATATGTGTACGGAAAGCTCAGAATCAACACTCCAGCCACGAACACGTCAGAGCTTATGTGTTGTTGTTTCTCTGAGACTCACTCTCTTAATTCATCTGTAAACAGGCAGATCTAATGCAGTGCTTGGAGCCAAAACAAAAAGTTTTGAGAACATAAAACTTCAGGTTTTCCAATATATTAGAAAAAAAAATGCATCCATATTACAACTCATTTCATTTCATTATTCATTTTCGTAAGCAGAAAATTACATAAGAATACTAAATTACAAACATTTTGCTTCCAGGTTTTACTTTCAAGTACAAAGTGCATTTTTGTTTACTTCTTTCAACTATTTTCTATTATGACTAGGCCCGTCATGACCATGAAACTTTAGCTGACCAATTGTCATACAAATAAATTTAATTAACAATTTGTCATTTTTTGTTCATTGTAATTATTAAAAGCACAAGCTTAAAGTGGCCAAATTAGCTGATTAGTCCAATTGCTACCTCGCTGTTGATCCTTAGTAGCGCCCAACTGACACCAGACACAGCTCCATTTCAAATAAACAAACATTACTCACAACTACCCTCTAAAGATGTTATAGCACCGGTCAGAACTTTTTCGTAAGACCTATAAATGTGTTTCTGCTTTCTTGTATTTATATATCTTTACATCAACTCAACTGATAAAAATGCACCCAAATCACGTTCTGTTTACAGTGATGTAAAGATATGACTGTAAAAGCTGACAATAAGTATAACAATAACAAGAACAATAATTATAACAATAACAATCATTTCAATAATTTCCATCAGCTCAAATTATTGCTATTAGGTGTCAAAAAAAACTACTAAGTAGCAAATTAGTGCTACTTATTAACATGAAATTCTTTTTGAACTTGTGTAAGATGACAGCGTTCAGGCTATTTTTAAATCAAGTTGAACTCATGTTCAATTAGTCAACGGTTTATTTTGGTTTGTTACTAAAGTAATGAGGGTAAACAATGGTCACTTGTTTTCAAAAGGCAAACAGTGGCACAGATTTGGGACTTCCCATTTTTCAACATGCTACCACTGGAAAATAACAGGCCAGATGAGTTTATATGCGGAACTGAATGTAAGTCATCTGGTATCGTATTTACAAAGTTTCTCAAAGCATTAGTGCTGATCTAGGACCAGATTCCTCTCTAATGTGCTATGGCCCTATGGACAGCACTGATTTCATACAGCATGTATGACTTTAGAAGGCTTCATTAACAGTCTTCCTGCCTCATCATCAACTCTCTGGGATGTGATTACTTGATTTGTGAATACAAATGTGATTAAATGATTAACTTTTATTTGGAAAAACTTTTGACTTTTATGCTCTGAGGTGCAGCACGTAATCAAAATGAACTCTATTCCGCAGAAGTGTAGATGTCAAGGTATCGTTTATCTAAGTATTTTTAAGATTAAAGTGTCATTTGACGAATCATGATGCACTGATCTGAAGGTGCACATTCAACATTTGGACAATGAAAATGAATAAGAAAGTATTATATTAGAAAGTATTATTATTAATGTTAAGTCTTATAATAAGAAAGTTTTATATTAATATTAAAGTATGCACACATTTTGACCAAAAAACACACTCTGGGCTATTTTGAAATACACAAATTAAAAAGATTTGCTGCACTGTTTTCATTGTCTGTATTTTACTGCAGTGCTGGATACTGGACCTCTAAGACCAGAGTGGACCCCCACTGGAGTAAACAGTACAGGGATGTGGTTATTTAGTTAAAAAAAGCAAAACAACTATCGAAATTAACATCGGGCTGCAGGCTTACTGTTTTAGGTGAAGGCACTACGGACTTATGCTAAAAAACTAAAAACACACAAATTTGAATGAGTAAAGGAGGCTGCTGCCTCTGAGGGGCTAATGAGCCGAGCTAGAGCTAACCAGCACAATGTTGGATGCTGATGAGGACTCTTCATATGTTAGTTAGCCTTGTGAGCAAAATAATCTGTATGAGAGCCAGCAGTGCTGTCTCTGCCTTCTCAGTCACATCCTTAGCAATGTGTCCTCGGCAACGCATTCACGTTAAGGTGTTTTCGTTTTGTAGTAGCAAAGTGTAATACATAGTGCTGTTAAAAATAAAATCTTTTTTTTTTGTTTTGTTTTACTGTCTGTATATTTTCTCCATCTTCTTGGGTTTCTGACCAATATTGCAACAGATTTAAAATGTGATTATATTCTATAAATTAAGCTTTTTTGCCAAGAAGAATCAGCACAGTCATTTTTTGAGCTTGAGGCCTGAACACTGTAGCGTGCCAGACAGCCGTTTCACAAGCTCTGCATCTTTAGGTTAACTAAAAAAACAAAAGACAATGTTGAATAATGTAGTACACAATTAAAATTGCAACTTTTACAATTTGAAAATTGCACACTTTCTAACACAATTTCAATATAGCCCTACGGTTTCCTTTGATGAAATGCAATGAATACACTAACACCTTCAATACTCAAATACTGGTCCCTCTAACAGGTAATACAGTACTCAAATATCCATGCACATCCTTAGTAAATAGCATCAAAATAACAACAACTTTTACCATTAAATTATTGCATGGGTGTCCAATTCTATCCACAAAGGACCAATGCGACTGCAGGTTTTTATTCCTACAAAGCTATAGCTGGTCAGTTGGTCTCAGTCTTTAAACAATTTCTAATGTAAACCTGCTTTGTTAGAGTAAAAACCATACCGGCCCTTTGTGGACAAGATGACTACATTACTCAAAGTTGTCTTATGTTTGAGTTTTTTTCTTTGGCCTGAAGCATCTGACTAATGCTGCTACTACAATAGTTCAAGAGCGTCCACATGCACAGACCATCAGCTTACCAAGATCAGTGTTAGGGCCTGCCAGGAGCTGTCTGAACTTGTCCAGTCTGGAGGCCTCTCTCTCCGTCATGGCTGGGGTGCCGGACGTATTCTGATCTGCCATGCGGGCAACCAGTGGAATGACTGGCCGATGTGGGAGCGATTGTTGTCTCTGTAGTGCAGCCCGCTCCCCGATCATCTCTGCACCAGGTAAACACAACAAAATAATAAGCATTAATTAATTTAGTTCACCCACAGCATAAAAGAAAAAAACTTTTACATGTTTGTAGGGGTGGCATGAATAAATTGAATACTTAAGTATTCATTCATTATGTTGATATTTGCTTCCTTATTTAGTGCTAAGAAGTGTGGTCTTTCAGCAACCTTTTACCAGAACTGAAGAACACTCATGTGGATTCCTGACAGTTTCAGAGGTGAAGGCTCAATCACGACTGCTTTAAACAAAATATTTTGTCATTAAAAAGCAAGAAGAAAAAGTGACATATGACATGAGGTTACAAAAAAAAGGTCATACATAGGTAAAGTCAGCTAAAGGCTGAATACTGCCACATCTCCCCTTTAAATATGTCTGCTCGTTTTAGATTATGTAAAATGTAAGAGATGCTAGAAATGTAACTATTACTGTTTTTAAAAGCAGAATTGAGAATGAATATTTGAAGGCTGTAAAATTCTGCTCAGGCCAGCCCTACATTTTGCCATTTCTGACACTGAAACAAATGAAAAAAAATCAGACTCAGTGTAGCAAAACAACTCTAGACTTAAAAGGGCTAATGACCACACAAGAAGCATCAGAATCCTGGCTGCTCTTCTGGCCACATAAGCTAATCAGAGAGGCAAGAGCTGCTGTCAGCACACAGGACCCTCTGAGTGCCACCAGGCTGTAGCAACAGAAACAGCATCATAGAGAAGAAATTAAATGATTCTAAAGGTATAAAGAAGTTTTCTAGGCTACTTTATAAGATCTTAACTGAGGGCATGACCACCCACATTTGAACACCGTTATGTATTCCACAAGGTCATGATCACAGGGTGCTACACACAGTGAAAACTAGCCATGACTCTCATAGACCTCATTACTGCTGCTGTCATAAGCACTATAACTTCTTTAAAAAGCATACATCACCCAGGACAACCCATTCTATTCATGTACTAAACTGTTTAATCTGATGGACTGTTATTCTGACCCATTTTAAAAGGATAAGGTCAGATAAGCGCAACAGGTTTTCAATCTCTTTTACCGTTTCAGAAATGAAACACTGTCCGCTCCACTCTTTTACATGATACGAACAGTGCTGCTGCCATTTTATCGTACTCCATTAGAAAAAGAGGCGTTGAACTCTGGTCTGGTTTTTTGCTACAATGGAGAGAGCAAGTTTAAAGTTGTTGGAGGTTGGAAAGGTATGCTCCACCAATCATTTTCTGTCTGAATGCTCATATGAAAACATCTCTTTTTTTTATCTCTTCTAATAGAGATGCAATGATCATCATTTTGCTCCTGAAGTATGAAAGCTGACTGCTCAAACATTCTTTCCACTCCAACTGTGTAAGTGGCTCTAATAACAAATCATATGAGCTTAAATGAATAAATAACATTCTTCTGTTCTAATGAACTGGAGACATTCTGGTCAAGCTGAGAAGTCACATACAAACAAGTGGTGCTACAGAAAAACATCAGTCAGAGACTCTGTGTAAACAGAGGCATCAGAATTTTTTATCCTGTTAGTTCAAGCCTCTGGCCATATTAAGCATGATTCTTCATATATCATTTAAAAAACAAATTTTTTGTTCTCTTGTAATCTTTCAACTAAATGTACTACCTTTTGACCTTTTGCCTCAAAAACGTCTTGTGGGTTTTGATTATGTAACTGTGCCTCAGGGGTCAGGGAGGTCCTCATCTCACATTCCCACAACAAAACAGCCATCATCTGAACCCTTTCTGACTCTGTGTTTCTCTCACCAAAATATTACAGTAGGGAAGGAAAATGCATGGCATTTGCTGATTCATGAAGATTGGTACAATGTTGAAAGACTTTCTATCAGTGTTGTATTATCTAAAAAAACATTGCTGTCGGGACAAAACCTTGTATCTCCAATTTTGGCTTTTTCAATTTTTTGCATAATTTGAAAAAGGCAGTTGCCCTTCAGGTTGTGTCAAAATTTTATCATAAATGGACCAACAGAAATGGTCCAAAATTACTTGGAATAATTCTTTCGCCATTTACTTCCATTAAAAGTTGAGAACATTTTCCTCTTCATGTAAAGTTACCTTTTCGGAGATTCAATACGTTTTGTTCCGTCAGCAGCAAAAAGCATTTTTTTTATTTTAAATCATAACTGTTTTGTTCCAGGCCACCAGCTGGCAATTACCAAAAATGATCCTTTTACGCAACACTGCTTAAACTGCTTTTTTTGGCGGAAGAAATTGCAAATAACAAAACAAAAAAATGGGAAGCAATATACGGGGCTTCTTTGCCCTACAAATCTGTTAAATGTATCCAATTACGCTACATTCACATTACAAGCCTCATTGTTCAATTCAGATTTTTTGCTCAGATCCAAGTTTTCTAACTTGATGGTTCACATTCGTGTAGGTAAGGGACAACCTATGTCCTGACTAAACCGGCAGAACAAGCCTTCGTCATGAAGATCATTATTAGATTATATGGAAGTGGCTCAGATCAGATTTGTGTGTCCACATAGCTCTGAAAAAAATCTGATCTGTGTCACATGAAGGCAGAATAGGATTTGTGCCACTTCAGCCTGGTAATGTGAATGTAGCCTTAGTGATGCACCAGCCCATTCCGATTTCTGGTTTTGGTTTATATTGTATTATTCGTTCCTTTTAACACTGTGGGCTAAATGAACACATGAAACACAGATCAAAGGGCCAAGTGGTAATTTCTAGTGGATAGTTTCAATATAAATATAATATGATGTATATTACAATATAAATATATTTACACAACATAAATAACATTACTTCCACTTTAATGGGCTAAAATGGCATTTTATATTTGTAAATGAAAAAATCAGGTGCATATTTAAACAATATGAATGAAATAAAAAGCTACAGCGATTGGCTGGCTTTTAAATACAATGGGTCTAATTACGTATACAGCGCTGTGAAAAATTTTTGCCCTTTCTAGAAAGACTGTCACTTGCAGTCATGTTAGCTATCACAGTTATAACTTTACAGTTGAAGAATTCCGACAAAATCTGATTTGATACATTAAGTACCGTGTCCGACCAAACAGGCTCTGGATCTCATGCGGGAGTGAAAATTCAACTGCAAAAATAAAAACTCTCTAAGGCAAGTGACCACTCAGGTCATAGGCTTTGCATTATTAGTGGCCAAAAAATGAAAGGTTAGACTGAGCAATAGGCAATATCAAACCCTAATAACATACTCCTTTTTTCTGATTATCTAGCACAAAACTGTCAGCCTGTATGTGGGTCGTTCCTCACTCTCATAACTACAAAACATGCATATTAGTTTCATAGCAGTTCCCTAATAATGTATAACACTTAGTGAATAAGTCTCAAAATTAATAACTGTTTTATAAGCCTATGGCTTACAAGCTATTCACCGAACTAAAGAAAACTGTCACCTTCAGCCATATGTGCAATGGAAAAAAAGCAGTTGTGCTACTGCAACTCTCAGATATGCAACATGATTAACAGCCTTAAATGTGAGAGGCACTGGGAAAAACTATATGGTGTCTACAACAAGAACCACTGCTGACTTTGGATGAAAACATTGTCAGGATTTTATCATAGTATCATGAACGTCTAGTGAGGATAGAACAAACAGACAAGAACTCCATTATCGCAGTGATATGTCCCCAAACAGAGGAGATAGACAGACCGAGCTGTGGAGGAATACAGGTTTCAGCCATAGAAAGAGGCAATAGAAGGGGGGGCTTTCTGTGCTTGTGTGCACAGCAGGAGCAGACAGCATCACTGCCCCAGTCCCCACTGCAGGCAGATAAGTGTCTGAGCTTCAGACAGCGTCTCTATCTCCACCAACACAACAGCAAGCGTGCATACGCACACCAGACCTTTTGTTCATGAGATTCAAATGACCGCTTTAAATATGATCTGACCCATAACATGATGTGTTATCAGCATTCTGTTTGACTATTTCATGAAACTTGTATTATGCATTACATTATGCAACCCAAGTGCAACTTAGGTTCATGCAGGTTTCACGCAACTAAGGACGCATGAATGTTACACCATGTAAAACCAGCTTTATACTGAAAAGATTTATATGTGTTAGCTAATGTCCTAGTGTAGGCTAAAAATTATAATATAAATGAAAACGCAGACGTTAAGCTTTAGCTCAGCTATAGCCACTTTTCCCACATCTCCGGCAGGAAACTTTTCCTCAAAAGTAGAATAGTTTCTTGTAAAATGTCACTCAATGTTTGATTTGAAGTCAGCTTCTCATTCACCAGCTTCTTCTAATCTTCCCATTCCACCTTAAATGAATGCAACTGCTGCACCAATTAAGGTGGATCAGTAAAGTTCGAATAAGACGCTGGTGAAAGAGAAGCTGACTTATCAGGAAACCAGCTGGAGTGCTTAAAATGCAAATAAGTCTATGCATCTACAAATTATCAACATTCATCTTAAATCTTTCTCTTTGCCTTGTTGTTAGCTACAAGCTAGACGAGATTCTTGTCTGCGTTGCTATGTTGACCAGCAGTCTGTGCACCAACCTTCAGGCCGACCCTGTACTATATCAATTTGTACTGTACGTTATTATTGAATAAAACAGAAATGATTACAATCCCAAACTTCTTAACGGTCGTGGATGTTGTCCTTTATTGTACCTATGCTGCTGTAACACCTAAATTTCCCAGCAGAGATGAATAAAGTGTTATCTCTTATCTTTGGCAGATTAAGTGAATTAATAAAAGTTGAGATGCCAGCACATGCTACTGAACTGATGGATACTGACCCTTTGGGGAGCCAATGGGCGCTTCGCTGTGGGACTTCACCAGCCTGCTGTCTCTGTGTGGGAGGCGCTCAGTGCTGAAGGACAGTTCTGCTGTCGTCTCGGCTGCCTCCTCTTCTTCCTCCTGCTCATTTTCATCCTCCTCATGCCCCTCCTCTTCCTCTTTCTCCTCAGGCTCAAACACCTCGTCCAGCTGCTGCTGCTGCCTTCGCTCCTGAAGTTTGCTGTGGTTCTCTATCACCTTATTGGCCGTCTCCATGACGACTTCAATGTTTAGGTTCTGGGCAGCCATGGCTAGGAGCTCATCGTCGTCATCTCCAACGTCCCAGGCGTCGCTGGTGATGCTCTCAAACTCCTGGAAGGTGGTGGCTTTTTTCGGCTTGCCTGGCGTGCTCGTCGAGGGGGGCTTGTTTCCAGCTTTGATCAAACTGAGTGGGAGGAAGAGAGAGACTGTCAGATTTGGCCTACTGCAAGTGAAACATCTTTTCACCTGAGGCAAATACTCAAAAGTTAGAGAAAAACGAAGGCAATACAAGAATAATACTGAGAAGACTTCAAGCACAACAGACAAGCTAAAAACTGAAGACTGAAACATTAATACACTTCCACCAAAATGTTTTAACACATCTACAGCTTTCCAAAGTTTACTGCAGCCAAAATGTAAATACAAAACACATTACAGCCAAAGTCACATGGACAATAATTTTAACTTGCTTATTAAGCGTTCAATTAATGATTCTTTGTGGGTCATGTATAAAGATATAATATCACAAGTGGATACACTGCTCTGTTTCACCTTATTTTCTAATGCCACTGAGAGTCTGTTGACCACGCCCTGATAGGATGATTCACATGAGGAAATGTGTGAAAACGAAAATGCAATCAGGTCGAGTGCATTTTCAAAATCTTTCTGACATGGAATGGGTGTAGTAGGCAAGAATATGTAAATGCAAAGAGGAGAGGCACTGTTTCTCTTTTTACATTTAAATTATGCCATCTTTCTAGCTTGGTTTTCTTTGATAATGCTATTTCAAATGCATTATTAAACACTGTAAATGCATATCAGGTGAATTTTAATTATCATTATAACACCATTATTGGACAGTCGCTTTAAGCACAACCACGCAGTTCTGGAAGTACATTTTAACTTAAATAAAGCTAGTCATAAACCTCTAGCTCTTCATATAAAATAAATATCAATACTCTTATACCAGAGGGCAAATTAAAAGGGCAGTACTGAATTAGAATTTTTCATTTTGAGCCCAACATTGCATATGAGTGAGATACTTAAATGGAAACATACCAATACATTGCCATTTTACATGTTCTGTAACACATGGACATGCAGATGGCCAATAAGAATGCAACTGACAAAATCCTGGAAGCTGTGGCAAGCTTCATATGCAATCGATCTCTGACAGTCCATACCACCTGAAGCTGAAACTATTCTGCAAAGCTACTTAAAAATATGTAAAAACAGGCAAAAAGTAGACAAGTAACAAGTAGGTAACAGCAAGTAACAAGTAAGGTGGATCAAAATATCCACCTGTGTGCCTTCTCACAATGTACAAAACAGAAAATACTTTTAACAATCACCACAAATATCACACTCAAAATCTCATTAGAACCTTGGAACAGTGCTCTCCCCAAGCAGGAGAAATAGTTCCTCTTTTCTTCATTTCAGGAGCCACATTTACATGACAATATGCTAATTATGTTCGTTATCCTCCAAAAAACCTTATTACCACTGGAAATAACTGCACCTTAACTGGAAAATGACATGTAATTCTCTAAGGACTACTGCGGTTTCTCTACATTCTTCCTCTTGGCAAACAAGAAAATGTTAATTAAAAGAATGTTCTGTTTTTTTTTTGACATAAATCTTGATTTTCACACCCGTAGCACTGTGTCTGTTCCCAAAAGAATCCTGAGAAATGTAAATGTTTTTGGCTTTGACTAGACCTGAACCTGAGACACTTAAAATGTTACTCATTTAACACTTTCATTTAAGAAGTTCAAAGCAGCCAGAATGTAAATCCAGACACTTGGTAAGCACAGTCACACAAAAGTCAACCCTTGCTAAATATAACTTTGATGATATCAGTGACAATTTTTGATAAAGTGACTGAAAATGTCAGGAACCCAAAACAAGAACACAAAGATCAGGGCACCGCCTGTGGAACGCAGCTATGACTCCATAATAATTACTCCATAAACTGACACAACAAACTAAAACAATTTAACTTTCCAAAGTGGAACTGAAACAACTTGTTTCTGCAAAAAAGAAATAAACATTTAGATCAGCCAACTGATTAACTGAATGTTGAGTACAACTTGTATGTAAGAAATGGCAATTGTTTCAATAAATAATACGCATATGAATTACACTGAAAATGATTCTATATAGAACCATGAACACTCAAAGAACCCTTTGCATGATTAAAGGGTTCTCTGCATGACAAAAGGGTTCTTAAGAATGTGCTGTAGATGAACCATCTATAGCACATTCTCCATCAATCTGAAGAACCCATTTTCTTTACTAAAGAACCCTTAAAGAACCACCTTTTTAAGAGTGTATAGTACAAAAACAGAGACTCTTTTCAGTTCCCTCAAACCTAATGTGTAAACTTAACTGACAAAATGAAGTAAGCTTTTGAGCAAATGAGAAATACGAGCAGTAAGGATAACAATTACAACACAGTATGGAAAATATTTAAAAAGGAACATTCAAGCTCATGGAAAACTGTATCTCTGATACAGCCTTCAATCTGTTCCGAGCATCTCTCATTTTTCATGTAAACCACTGTCAATGATAAAACTAGGCATCTGGATGCAATTTGAATAAACTGGGTGGAGAGGCGGAGAGGCACACACAAACAAGCAGGGTTGCGTTTGAGGCTCTACAGCCCTGCTAATCCGCTGTTTCAAAATAAGTGTGGGTTCTGCATTAACTAAACCAGTGTTTCTCAACCCTGTTCCTAGAGGCCCACTGCCCTGCATAATTTAGTGCATTTCCCACCACTTTAAATCAATAAAGAGCTGTTAATTAGCTGATTAGCTGGATCAAGTGTGTTGCGAGCAGGGGAAACAATAAAAAGTACAGGGCAGTGGGCCACCAGGAGCAGGGTTGAGAAACACTGACCTAAGCCATTACAGGAGCATCTTGTTTAGTGGCATGTATAAAATCTTTTCCTAAAGTATTTTTATTGTGATGATGTGAACCATCCACAGCACAAGTCATCAATAATCGATCGGCTGAATAAAAACAATTAAAAACTTCCTATGACCATCAACTAAATATTAAACAACAGAAAAGCATGCCGTTTTCAGTTTGAATGAGATTTGGTGTCTCAGGGCAATTGCACATCTGCCCTATTAGGGATGCACAGGTATGAAAAAAAACTGCTAATAATGCTATGATTCCAGTCATTGTGCATCCCTAACAAAAACGTAAAAATGTGCAGAGCTCTGTTTGGATCATTGATCTTAACTGACCCATGGATTTACATGTAACTATTACAGCAACTTCCGATGTGAAGTAGACTTTGTGAAGAAGCCTCAGATGAAGACTTTTTCTCTAATGAAACTCTCATTTATCCTTGCACCATCCACTGTTAAGGCTATGTGCAATCCAACAGACAGTGTGTTCAAAACTAATAATAAAGTTATTCATATACATGTTGACTTACTTAGCATGTAGAAGTGGGTCAAATGGAGGGTGCTGGGCTCCATAAACATGCTGTATACTGCAAACAGGAAAGGATAAATAAGGTTAGAATACTGCATAAATGCATATACATGTACAAGTAAGCATGAATAGTTTTTGAAGATTAACACACGGTGGTTGAGAACACAGACACATCTTTTCCTTGAGTAAAAGCATAAACAACTTGATGTAGCTAATATTTCTCTGTCAAACGTCAAGCATCCCGAAAGCCATTTAAGTTCAAAATATTACAGTGCTTACTCTATAACATACTTCAAGTTTAATAAGGTTGACCTTTTTAATTTTTCAAGGTTAAGAATGAATTTCCATATGACATATATGAATCAGCACAAGTTGTTTTTAAAATCCAAATATCCCAAACACTTAGCTAGCCAACTACATTGGTTAAATGTATAGATGGACCATAGACAACTTTTTAACTGTCAATTCAGATTCTGACTTATTTACAGCAACATTTGCTGTTGGGCAATTTCCTAACCGATTTACATTAGCCTTCTGTAACCCAAAGCAATCAATCAACATTTATTTAAACTCAGAACACAGGAACTGAAAATAAAAATAGGTTTGTAAAAACAAATCGAATGCTAAAAAAAAGTTAATAATAACCATAACAGTAAATTGAATACCAAAAAAATAAATAACCCAGTAAAACTGCAACAATATAATAACTTAATAAATAACAGACCAAATAGGGGTAAAATAAATAAAACATGATTATGAAATAAACAAGGAATAGAAGACAGGAAACAATAACTTGACACTAGCTAAGAAATAAAAGTTGATAATAAAATAAGAAAAAGAATAATAAAAGTGAAACAGTAACTAAAACATACCAAAATTATATTAAAAGTTAATTAAAATCAAATAAAACAGTTACAGACTGAGTGGAGGTGGTTAGAGACTAAGAGTTTCAAATGTTCATGTGACGTTAGCGAGTGAAGCTTTACAGTTTCCTGTAATGAGCTCCAGCACTGTTGCACTGTAGCTAAAAGCAGATTTTCCCAGTTCAGTAAAAGCTCTCGGCACCTAAAGAGTGATCCAATCACTGGAACGAGTCTGGTAAAATACACTGCACCAAATAGTCAGCTGAGCAGTACTAGATGGTGTCATGGGCATATAAATGTACTTTGCAATTGACAATTGACGTGGCAATGTCATTAACATAAATATTAAATAATACTAGTCCGAGGATCAAACCTTGAGTTATCAGTAGTAGCTCTAATTTACTTTGTCCCAGGGTCACAAATTGCTGTCTACACGAGAGGTAATTTCTAATCCATTTGGTAGCCCTGTGGTGAAAGCCAATATTTTGTAGACCTATTAAAAGTAGGGAATGACCAATTGTACCAAAGGCGAGAGAAAGGAAGGGTAAAATGAACACTAGCACATTTCTAGTACTTTCTATCAGCTGATGTCACAATACAAATAGCATTATTAGCTGTTTAATGAGTCAATTGGCATTTAAATTACTAAATGAAAAATGAATAAAATGAATCAAATAAAGTGCTACATTGAAAGTAAGAAGTAACTGGCTACTTAGCACAATAGGTTGTGCCTAATTATACTATGACATTTTGTATAGGCATAGCATTCAAATACAGCACAAATACATGCACATGGCTAACATTATTTACAATATAAAACTGCAACACAGATCTGCCAATATAAAAAAATAAACCAGCTCTTAACTGCTTGTTTGGAGCAAAAAGCAGCCAATCTCAGGCTGATTTTGATCATGCATCCCTACTTGATTAGCTAATAATGAAATTCAAATTCAGAAAAATGAAAAAGGCAGATTTACGTATTATAGGACATCAAGAACTTTATGAGATCAACAGTTATAGGCCAGTGTGTTGAGAAATATATGGCATTCATGTATAGGTCCTGAATGGAAAAAACAAACACTCCCTTACAGTAAAAATTACTTTTGTACTTTAATAAGCCTATTTACAGTTTTCATTTTGCTCAGTTGTGTTTAATTCACTGGTAAGTATCATCTGAAACTGGAACAAACAAGAGTTTGTAAAGCATCCTCTATTTACTGATCGGAAATCAGGCACCTCTATCAACATTAATATCCATGACTCCAAGAGCAAAAACTGTGTAGAGGAGAAAGATTTGCAGTCTTCATGTTTAAGAGGAACTCCACTGATTTTTCATGTCTACATGACTAAAAGGTTAACATAAATCATTCAGAGTGGGTTTGTGTGAAACGCTTTGTTCTAGAGAAAGGAAACAAATCAGAACTGTTCACAATGGTGCTGACAGGAACCAGACATCTGAGGAGCTTAATGCCTCATAGAAAGTTATTATATGAACTGGTTATGAACACTCAGCTTGATCTCTGAGACAATGTTTTTAAGTAGATTTCTAATAAAGTCTTTGGAGTAAAATGTTTTTAGTCTGTTCATTTTAATCCATTCATAGTGGAAAGATACAGAAGGGCAGACTAAGACAAAACAGTCCCCAAAGAAAACTTTTTTTTTTTTTCTCACCATCACCAGCATTACATATAAAACTCATAGAAAACATGTCTAGGTATACTGGTGTTTTTGGATAGTAAATAAACTGACTATATTGGCTTTGTAACATCAGGACCCCTGGAGTCAATAAGTTTCTCTACAAATGAACCACTTAACATCAAACTACAATGAATAACCCTGTTTACATCTCAGTCACTGAATAATGCAGAAATTTTGAAAAATCAGTGGAATTCCCCTTTAAGTCTGTATGTCAGTGCCGTGCAGTGGTAATGTTTAGTGTTTATGTCTAACGTTGTGCAGTTTTGTACTACTTAAGTTTACATCCAAAACAGGCCTTTCAGGTCTGCTAGCCACCAACAGGAACTAAGACTGTAACTCACAACAGTGCATTACAGTGTCATTCACATATAACCTTACAGACGAAAGTCTGTTACTGGCTTAGTTACATGGAAAGCAAAAATATATATCTGTTGCAGCTAAATCAGTGGTTTTGCAACTTAGACAGAGGCTAGTTAGACTAGCTAACGTTACCCAGCTAACTTCAGAGTGCATATGAATACGAGACCGGCTGCCTAACAAAAGACACAAGAGCTGAGCCCTGATGACAGACAGCGCTTGACAGTGCGAACTTTTCAAATGTATTGTAATAATATTTTCTGCACATATCTTGAAATGAAGAGGTTGAAGCTAACCGAGCTAAGTAGCTAGTTAGCATGAACACGTCACTCACCTGCCAGGCACCTTCGCTGTGTTTCTTTTCCAAAATTGCTTTTTACCGCCGTCACTCGACATTTTTGCCGGTCTGTGCGATAGCTCATCAATAGCAGACGGGCTAAAAATAATGTATATTGAGCAAATGGTGTGCAGTATGTTTATTTACACCCTTAGTTTTTTCTTCGTAAACTCAGAAAGCCGCCATGTTGGCGCAGCCCACAGCGAGCAAGCAGCGATCTGATTGGACGGAGTGACAAATAGAAGCCAATCAGGAGTGAGTTCTGCACTGGGTCTGTGGCTTTTGCTGTTTCATTAAAACCTAACAGCGCTCTAACATTAAAGGGGAAGTTCCACTGACTTCTCAAAATGCCTGTAAAAGTCATTACGAAAGGTTTAATATGAAATATTTTTTTGTACAGAAACTTCATGATTTAGATTTCTTTACAGTGATGTTGAGAGGAACCAGGGGTTGTGAGGTCTACAACACAAATTTAACTATTCTATTTGCTGTCCAAAATGGCCAGTGAACTTACATATACCTTCTGAGTTACATGTGTAGTGTTGATAATGGTAAACTTATGGTAAAACCAAAAAGAGTCAATTTTCTTTAGGTATTATTTTGCCGTAGTACTCCCAGCATGTACCTCTCTGGCACAAATGGAACTTTAAAAATTAGTGTAAGGCCAAAATCTTGTCTCAAAACTTGTCATAAAACAGACAACAGGAAACATATTTGGAACTATTTTGTGTGATAACAATGATTACCGTGAGAACGCTTTTAAAGGCATTGTATGCTTCAGACTTCTGGTTCCTGTCATCACAGAGAAATGCATGATATCAACATGACACATGAGATTCCTACTAAATTGTGGTTAGCAGTGACCTTTGTTTCAGGTCAAATTATAAAGTTACGTCATCATGGCTATATTTGTCTTTAAGTACTAGCCTTTCTCCTCGACTTAAATCATAAGTACTGTACAATAAATCATATGTCAAATATTAACTCGATGTTGGCTTCCACAATAGACTAAAGTCTGCATTTCTTTCAAATTACGTTTTTTGGCTAACCATGTGGACAAACTCACCACTCTCAAATGTACTATATTAACATTCTATAAATGTTTCTGCTAAATCAGTTGGTACAGAGTAGTGGATAAAACCATGTCCTGGGTCATATATTAAAAATATGTACATGCAAACGAGAAAATAAAAAAAGCCTTCACTTAATGAAATCAGAGACAATTGATTTTTGTCAAGTGATTTTTTTTGGCTGCCTAATTAATCCCTGTCCTTTTAACAACAATCCATAAAGACACTGGTAGTAATGATAAAAAAAATAAATAATAATAATAATAATAATAATAATAATAATGTGGATAATAATAATCAAAATAATTATAAGAAATAAATAAAAGAAAAAGATGAGTCTGATGATGATGTAAATGTTACAGTCTTATACTGCAACTTGCACTAAAATATTAGTGAACTACTCATCTATAACAACAACAACAACAACAGTATAGTTTATTATAGCTTTTTAAAACACATACTTAATCACACACACTTACATGGTTAACTGGGTGCACAATTATTTGGAAAGTGTATAACATGCTGCTTTTAGTCATAAATATTGAAATAAATAATAGACAAAAAATCCAGAATGATCTTAATTACACAAACTAAGCATACAAATAGCTGTCTTATTAATGTATGTTATTTTAACTATTGTTATAATAATAATAATAATAATAATAATAATAATAATAATAATAATGACAAGCTAAGCCAATCCTTATTTAAGACCTTTTTGTGTGTGTTTTTATTTATTTATTTATTTATTTTCTAACAGTAATTAATCCGTTTTCATAGACAGCTGAGGACCAAGTTAAGTGGGAAAATATAAGTTTGTTCTCTTATATAAATCATAGACAAAAATATACAGAATGATCCTTATCACATGAAATTAATGCCCTGAATAGCTGTCTTATTAATCGAATAATCTATTTTAAACGCTATAAATATTATAATAATAATAATCGTCATCCTCTCAGTCAGTCCATATCTGAGAACATAGTGTGTATTATTTAACCTAATTTTAATTTAGACAATATATAGTTGCCTGTCTTATACATATTATAGACAAAGCGATGCAGAATTATCCCTATCACATCTAATAAATGCACAAAATAAATCAAAACAAAATTCACTGAGAGTCCATTGAATGGCCTTTGGCTCCTCCCACCGCAGGATTACGCGATGACGCAAGCGCGCTCCGGCGCGACCTCTTTTTTTTTCAGGAAAGAAGAAACCGCTATGTAAAGTACCGAAGGGGGAAAGGAGAACCGCTGTAACGAAGAGTCTTTGTAACGCAGAGGAACCAAAGTAGACCTATTCGCTCTGTTCGACGATGACGTCCAGATAACTAGGGTTTAACTGGCCGTAGCTGGTGGCTTTTTCCCCCGGTGAAGAAATGGAGAAGCAGCCAAGGCTGTTGTGCTCGCAGCTCAGCGTGGAAAACAGAGTGTGCGATGTTACTCTCAGCAGCTCTTTTCTTTCATGGAGGGAGGTGGTGGACAGCAGCAAAAAACGCGCTGCTGCCAACGTGTACGGTCTTCTAAAGGCTGGTAAGCTCCAAACTGCCAAACGGCTGCTTAAGGTCGCCCTCCTTCTCTTTGTTCGCATACATGCAGCGTCCTCCATGTAAAGAGACCGACACGGCAGATGCGCAGGCTGAGGGTTTCACTTCGTATCCTGTTAGACTGCGTGTGTTTTTAGTAGCTTACTTTCATTGTCATGGCATTTAAAGACGAGGCTGAATGAAGTTGGCTTAATATTCGAATTGCCGGCTCCTTATTCGAACTGTCCGTTCCACCTTAAATAGTGTGGCAGCAGTTACGTTCTGGGGCATGTACGGTCACCAGAATGTAACTGCTAACCTAACCTACATTGTTTAAGGTGCAACGGAAAACTCATACTACGTCAAATACGTTTCAACGGAAAACTCATAATCCGTCATTTTAAGACAGGAATAACCGTTTCAGAATTATTCTTATTCTGAGTTACACAAATGTGAAGGTGTGTGTTCAAGACTGTTAAGCATTTATGAGACGGGCCATGTCTGCACATGAGGCCTGTTGATTTAGTCCTGAAAACAGAAGAGGTACCTACCTGTAAACAAGATTTTGACTGCTTGCAGCTCTTATGAAAAAGGTCTATAGATCTATAGAAATTAATACTGCAAGGATTTCAGCAGGATTCCTATAAGAATCTTCTAACGAATTCTGACAATTACTAGTTACTACAGGATACTACACATAAGTACTGTAGATGATAGTTAGACAGTAAGAGTGCTACAGGAATATTATGCAGCACAATAGTAATATTATAGTTTCTTATAGTTACTGCTGTAGATTTTTTTGGGAAAGGATGAATCTGCATTTACTGCCTTATATGCTAGCAGTCTTTTTTCAGGTTCAGAAAGTATGAAGATGAACATAACTACGCTGATCCAAGGACATGGAATACTATTAGAAGGACAGAAGGACTCTTACTGATAATCATGAGGGATTGAGTTGTGATCTGATGCTATTAATATTGTCGAATGTCCTCTAAGATGGTTGACCTAAGTCATAAGTTCTCATGGATCATTAACTGACTATACTAAAAATAGAGCCTGGGTGAGATTAAGGGATTTTTTTTGTACTTATTCCCCAAATATTTCCGTAATGAATTACCATTCAGCCTTGAGTTTTTAATCATTGTCTAAGAACTCATATGGTGCTTAACATAATACAGGAGTACTGTAAAGTGTGGCTGATATCAGTTTCACTTCTGCTTTTCTGCGGTGTGCTTGGTGAAACTATACTGCTATTCATGCATTCACCATTACAGTGGACTGTAGTGGTAAATTCCAGGCCTTACGTAGCTGAACAAGACCTTAGCCCTGTTGCACATGACGCACCACAAGGACAGGGATTTGCATGTGATGAGACATTGTGTGTGAGGTGTGGAAGCACCAGCTGTCCTCTACCAGGCTTTAAACTCAAAATTCCTTAGTTGGCAGTTGTGCAGGTCAACACAATACTATGTATCAAAATACATACTGGATAACTGATGCATCCTAGTTCACCCCATTGTTGATACACCCCACTGTCAATGATCAAGACTAGGCCTCTAATGAGAGGCAAGTGGGCAGGGAGAAGTGGAGTTTATCCTGTGCATACCCCCACCCTCCAATGACAGGGTTCATTTTTTGAAGTTCTTGTAAATTCTTAGAAATCTTCAGGGTTTTTGGGTTCATTATGTTAGAGCAGGACGGTACAGCGTGCATTAGAAAAATTCTTACTTTTAAGCATGAGCCAAACCAGTCCGTGTAGTATATAATTAGAGAAGACATTTTTAACACAAAGCACTATAATTTGGTCACTGCTGATCCTTTCACAATGCACAGAAAAATATTACTTTGTGTATGAAATGCAACATTAACCTCTAACTTTAGACATTTAGAACTGTGTAATTTCACATAGTGACGCAATACTGCAGGATTGTCTGTATTATTAACCTAAAGTACAGTTGCTGTTTCTAGTCAATGTTATGCTAACACATTCATTGTACTTCGGAGACTCCTTTAACACTGTTAGCTGCTAATTTGACACCAGTGATTTTGTCCAAATTGTCTCATACAAGTCTAAAAGTGTCTACTCTAATAATATACATTACAAGTCCAGTGATCTGAGCTTACACTACTGAAATCTCACAATGAAGCGCTGGAGTAGAATAGAGTGGACTCTCTGCACCCTGCAGTAGTGCCCTTTTTCTAGAGGCCTTAACAGATCTTTTCCTCAAGGGCAAGGCTGCTTCGGAGTTAAATTTCCTTACTGCAAAAGATACTGTAGACACCCTGCCTTTTGTGAATTTCTTAGAAACTTGGAAAGTCACATGTCTAAAAATCTTTTTCTGCTAAAGAGTATCAGATCAGATGTCATGTAACGTAAGGTGATGAATTCTCCTGTCCTGTGTTGAAAGGTATGATTATAGCAGAGTAATAAAAGGCATAAGTGGTTCTTTCAGACTGACGCAGCATTGCCTTTGAAAGGGCATAAAAGGGTACATTGTCCTGTGCCATCCGATGGTGACATTCTGCTTATTAAGGCACTTAACACCTGCTTACTCTGGCCATCAGTAATATTGGTAATAAAAAGAAATTTATGCTGTCATATCTCAGTAATGGATCTTGCTGTACAATGCTGTACTTTAATGCAGGCATTGACCTGAGCACCTTGTTCTCAGTTATGGCAAACAGTCTTTTACAGAGAGGAGCAGTTTGAAAGAGACATGTATTATGTACCACTTTATTTTCTGCATGCTTTTCAGCGTTCTCCAGTGCTTCCTCTTTCGTTTGACAAATGCTAATTTGTTGACATAACAGGAAGGTATAGAAAGCAAACAGCCCTTTTTAACCATGGCTTCTTTCTTAAGCATAACCCAGGCTGTCCTAAAGTCTTACCAGCAATACATTCAGAGACGTTGTCTCCTTTAACTCATTAAAATGTTCACATTGGTCAGAGTGAAATGGTTCAGCATGTGTCATTGGAGCGTTCTGTGAGCTACTGTGTTTATCGCTGTATTAAAGAAGCTGCCTTTATTGATGGACACACTGTAGTAGTTTTTGAGTTCAGGATGCAGTTCACATTATGTTCACGTTTACAGAATAAGCTTGGACGATAATTTGAATTTAGACAAACAATTGTTGTCTGTAGAAATTCAGTTATGAAGTACCACCTGTAGCCTTACCCTATAGCTTGCATTTTCCATGCGCTGCTGTGGAAGTGCTTATTATTGCTTTGTTTCATCAGAGTAACAAAAGCTGAAGCAAAATGTGCTTTTTCAGAAAAATAGTTTGAGACACGAACACTTGGTGCGATTTGTTAGGACATATTGATGATGATAGCAATGATAAGTTACATTATTAACAGAGATTATTAACAGAGTAGTTTAAAAGGCAGAAGTAGTGTTTTTTGGCTAAGCATTTAGGGGTTCATTTTCATGCCTAGCATGAGCCAGTGCCAGTCTGAATCATATCTGTGTTGACAGCCCCGGTGTAATGTGTGCTTAGCTCATCCGCTATGTAATTTAACCCAATGCCTGGCATGTTGAGCTCCTCCTAGCATACACAAAGTGTAGAAAGGGACACAAAAGATAGTATTTGTGAAGGGCTATTTCATGCTAAGCCAATGTTTAGTGAAGGCCAAATCTACGCATGGGCCAAAAGGCATATGTGCGGCTGCTCAAACACAGCTTTGAGAGAGCCTCCAGGGAAGGTTAATGTGTTATGTAAGCGTCAGTGATGACCTTAAGCCCTCCCTCTGCATGTGCGTCCTGCTGACGTGCCTGCTCCGGCTTGTGTTTCCCCGGCGATGGCTGCCTTGAAAGCCTGGGCTTATGTCTCTGCAAAACCGCAGACCTGGATCAGGCTGCCAACAAAGCCAGCTTGTTTTCAAACTACCACCACAGATGAGACTCTCCTGTCACTGAATATTTTAGGCTTGCAGCGGTGTTATGTTCAGTCTTCCAAGCTGCTTGAATCCCAGGAGGTGCTTGAGAAGTATCCATAACCACACCTGATGATCGTGATGCCATGACATTTAAGGCTGGGTATTGTTAGCAACTTCACATAGGGCTGAAAGATTGGTCGTTTTTATATTGAAATCACAACTTTCAAATTGCAAGAACTGCAGTTTTATTATAGCCTATTTTACCAACAATGTTGTCTTAATTTTTAAGTGGGGAAATTTAACCTAGTAACATGGACCTTGTGAAACTGCCTGTAGGTGAGTTAGACCAAACAGAAGCAACCAAACATCTGTTATGAACATGCTAATTTGGCAGTCTGGAGCACTATGTTCAGTGCTCAAGCCTCCAGCCAGAAAAAGAGGATATGATGGGCTTCTTGGCCAAAAAAGGGCCTGGACCTCAATTTATAGAAAATAATCACAAGAAAGTGGTCACAGCATTGGTCAGGAAAATCGCAATTGGATGTTTTGTCCAACTAGGACAGCCAACTTCATGATGCGGTATATATCACGATTAGGGATGTGCATTCTAATAAACAGATAGTTGGTTAACTGTGGGGAAGTGAAAAACAATGAAAAAATGGCAAAATAAAAGTTTTGGTTAAAACTGTTAAAGAGCTGGAGGTGGAGGCTTACTCTTTTGGCTGATAGCACCAGTGTTAAAAGGAAAAACAATTAGTAGTACAATAATTTAGCAGCAAGCAGAGGAATACATTTGAAAACATGTTCTGTTATTCAAAAAAACTGGGGGATTGATAGTTTCCATGTCAGATGAGTAAAGGAGGTGTTGACAGATATGAGCTAAAACTACAACTGGTACAGCATCGGTACAACACAGTCTTACACAGGGTCTTTTCTCATCAGTGGATGATGTGCCAACATGTTAGTTTGTCAGAGAAATATATTTCCACTGTTTCTGGATCAGCTAGAGTAGTTAGCCTAGTTTGCAATAAAGCCACGCTACATCTACCTTAACCTCTTCAACTCTTTGAGACCACCGGAGGTTCCAAAAAGCACTTCATCATATTCTTCATAACTTTCATATTTCATAAGCTGCATTCAAAAGGTGGGTGTCATGTAAGAGCTGTAACTGTCTTCCTTCCAGTCAAATAGATGGGTAATGTAATTTTAAACCCTTATAATAGAAGAAGAAGAACTTTTTTTTTGTCTGCTGAAAGTCGACCCATTTTTCCACAAATCTGGGCTGTTGGAATCTCTTCAGTGATCTGCTCTGTAAAAATTATTTTCATAAAAAAATACAAAGAGCGTCTAAGATTCCTGGCTTTCAGCAGTAAATTGTAAGCATATAGCAATATGTGTATGATCAAAAAGCACGTTCTGTTAATTTGAGGGGAGCTTTTACAAAAACAAATAAATAAATAAATAAATATTACATTTATTTCATGCAGTTACTGAATAATTTGCCTTATGATTTGGTCATGTAAATTCAGATGGACAAACCAAAATATACCCTGGAGAATAAGAGGTTAACAATTCATCTTTGGCAGCACACTCACTTTCAGACACACGTGTTTTGGCGTGGTTCGGTGTAATATACCACGAATACGAATAGGGGTGAACTATTTTATTTCCTAAATAGAGGCAAAGACATGGGAATTAATCACTAAATTCAGACTTTTTCTGAGTATGAACCTTTGTCAGTATTGACTAGTCATGTAAACAAACCAATACAAGTTGTTTGAGAGAGGCTTAATTTGGTTTCTTATCCGTAGACCAGTATAAAAGTACATAAAGTGACGAGTCTACACGTTTAATTCTTGCTCAGTGATTGCAGTAAGCACACAGTTGGATAGTTAGCATTCTGTGGTTTTGCTGTGTAATGAGCAGCATGCAGTTAGAGCATTAGGGCCTTACTTTTCAGTGGCTCGGCAGCCACCGTTACCGTTAGCTAACGTTGCTCTGTCTGTTACTTAGTAACAAGAGGCTCTCAGTGCACTTTAGTACTCATTCAGCTGATGTAGTGAAGTTACTAGAAATTATGAGTGCAGTGTGGAAGATAGTAGTTCCCCTTAAAATCAATTTCGGCATGAATAGAAAAATGGCAGATGTACGTAGTCGTGCCCTGAAACACATATAGGGATCCATTTCAGTCAGAGCTTGATTTGTAAAAGAAAGTGCAAAGTAGGAATTTGGATGCTGGAAGTAAAGGAGACTCCACTTTGGAATGTGGTTGGTTTGTGTGAACATCATCTTACTACAGGCTCTTAAATGGTTCCTGGCTCAAATGTACAGTTCAAGGAAAAGAAATATTTCATTTGTATAGAAACATTGCATTATGTGGAAAAGGAAGAGAAAACCTATTGACTCAACACACATATTATAAACAAGTGGGCTGTTGTCACAGTAGCTGCTCATTGGCTTTCAGCTATAATGGTGTTTCAAGTAAAGAGATCTGTGTTGTTTTACAGTACATGGAAATGCACCAAAATTGTTGTCCATGGTAATCGACCTTGAGACACATTGAAACGGTTCAAAACACTGGAGTATTGCTTTTAATTAACAGAATATTTCTATAGTGAACAGGGCTGCTGACAGTAAGAGACACCATGGGACACTGTCTGGAGCCTGTGTCCAAGAAATACATGAGGAACTAGTCCAAATACTCTTAATTCATTGTAGTCTGTTCCATTACAGTTGCTGTTATTGTAACTGTGCTAAGTGATGACAGAAAACAGCCAAGTCCCTTTACACCAATAATGCTGCAGTGTTGCAATCTTTAGCTCATTCATTTTTTTAGCTGCTTTTGGAAAAGGTGCAAAGTGCTTTTAATTAATCATTGTCATAAAAGGCTGAATGTACAAAGCTACAGTAGTTGCCTCAGCAGGCCTTCTAAAACATTTTGCCCCAATAATTCCTGACAATTCCCACAAGTCAAAGCAGGAAGTGTTGTGATTTATGATGTGAACTTTCGCTATGTTATCATTCATGTTTTTGAAATGACTGCAGATCCTCCTGTTTACTGGAAAGCTGTATATGTGATGCGTTTATGCTGCTAGACTTGCACAACCAGCCAAACATTACATTTCAGAGCAGTTAAAATGATCAACAGGTTTTTCTTTGTCCTTCACATCTGAATGGAATGACTTGTTTGGTGTGGCGTGATAGCTGGTGACTTTTTTTTTTTCTCTGTCTTCTGCTTTTAACCAATATTTGTGTTCACTGGTGAAGGAGGGAGTCCCAGAAAGTTGGTGCTGGAGAAGGCAAAAGTTTGAGATGATTTGGCCTGATCTTCTCATCACTTTGAAGCGTACACCATATGAAGTACTCACTCAAGGCCATGTGCTGCAACTTTCATTAGTTTCATTTGTCTGTGTGTCAGACCACAAATCTCTGATTTGCATGATGATAATGTTAAATTCAAAAACAGAGCCTGATAGACACACCTATTCAAATGCTTTTTTGCTGCGTAATGTGTCTGAAGTTTTTGTAATGACATTTTTTTAAAAGATTTGCTAGTTTACCTTTGTCCTGTAAAATATTTTAATATCTTTTAAAAGCCATGCATGGTTTATTTTCCAGTTAAGTCCATCTTTATAGTTTAGCCTTTTTAAAAACTCTGATAACTTGATTAATAATCAAAATAATTGAAAGACTAGTTTATTATTCCAGTATTGTAATCAACAGTGACAGTCCTGTATTGACAGCCCTATATTTGAATCACAACTCTTTCTTTCCTTTTTCTTTTCTCCACAATTTGTCTGATATTCTTTCTAACTTTCCACCATTCGAGACCAGATACTCAGAGAATCAGCTGGAGTTGAATTTGTTAATGAACCCCACTGAACGCAGTGTGAAGCAGTAACTAGAATCCACTGGAATGTCGACTATTGTTTTGTGGCATTTCCGCTAACCCAGCTTTACAGGCCTTATTTGTTATGACTCTGTATCACTGACTCCGGGAGCAGCTTCAGCAGAGCGCACAAAAAAAAACTGAAAGAATATAATCTTTTATGAAAGCATTTCTAGTTTCATGTAAATTCTAAAGTGATATGTGGCCTGTGGCTTGAAGGGGAATTCCACTGATTTTTCAAAAATTGAATTGTTGCAGCGTAAACAAAGTGATTCAGAGTGGTTTGATGCGAAATGGTTCATTGTAGAAAAACTTAGTCGGATTACTTTATAGTGGTGCCGTTAGGAACCAGGGGTCACAATATCTACAACACAAATATAGCCTGATTTCTTTTCTTAGCGGCCGACTTATATTAGCCTGCTTTATTTTTTTCTCCCCAATTTTCTTACCGATTTATTTATGTCCAGTTCCACCCGCAAGACGGGTCTATTCCAGTCACAGGGTACAATTTCATTCATGCCTATTTCTGATTGCAGTACATTTTTTCCACTGTTTTGGAAGAGGCGCCCAACGTCCTTGAATTAATCATTCTTATAAAAGGGTGAATGTACGAAGTTGCAGTAGTTGCCTCAGCAGGCCTTCTAAAACATTTTCTCCCAGTAATTCCTGGCAGTTTCCCCAAGACTAAACAGGAAGTATTGTGACTTATAATGTAAACTATTGCTTTGTTATCATTCATGTTTTTGAAATGGCTGCAGACCCTTTGTGTGTGCTGGAAAGCTGTATTTATGATGAGTTTATGCTGCCTGAATTTTTTTTTGTCTAATTCAAATTAGCTTCATTTTTTCCTCTTCCAACTAATCATGTCGAATTCCACCCGTTAAAATAGGTCTCATCCAGTCAAATGATATAATTCTGATATTGCCTGATTCTGATTACAGTACATGTTAAAAGATAACTGGGATGTATGGTTAACAGGGAAACTTGATTCAGAGAGAGATCTGTTAGTCTTTTAAAATACATTGCTTGGGTTTTATTTAGAATAGGAAACGTTTAAAACTATCTTTTACACGGACTGACTGAAATAGGTGAAGAACCACATTGGCAGACTTTTTGTGTAGGCGTTTTTCATGTAGACATTTTCACTATAAAGTGTTTATGTACCTGTCATAATCAGCGATGTTAAAGATAGTGGTGGAAATGAAAATAATATATAAAGAGAGTTTGGCTTCAAGCATCTTCAGTGGAAAAACACAAAGGCTAGATTGTTCATCGGTAAGATGAGATTCTTGACCTTGCGGCGTCTGCACAGGATCAGTCTCATATTACTGATATTTCACTGAACCCATTTAACACCATGTACCATGATACAGTTACTGAAATTATAGCCAGGGACAAAAATCTCTTAACATGAATGCTTGCCTTTTAAGACTAGCTAGGCTCATTTAGTTTCTTCTTCAAAGCTTCTGTGTAATAAGATTCTCAAAGGTTAGTTTTGAATGCTTTGGATGACTTTCAAGACCTTTCAAGAGGGGTTAACAACTCAAATACGATATAAGCTGTAACTGATCTTGTGCAGTGTCTGAGTGCAAGAGCAAACAAGGAAGAAGGCCATTTTAATTGTGGTCTTCCTAGAGGGAAGCAAGAGTAATATTCTTAGACTTTTGTTTCAGAGAACATTGCACAATGTTGAGGATGTTATTCAACCTTAGCTATTATAACCAGCGTGTCTGTCTCTGTCTTTCTTATCATATTAAATTCCACATAAATCTTTACTGCCCTTGAATCTCTATTGTAAAAATGTCAGTGTTACTTCATGTTAATAATCGGCTGTCACAATTAATCGCTCAACTGAACAGTTGATTCCGAAAAAACAATCAGTTGAAATTTGCCTTTTAATGAATCTTTAGTGATTTGTTGGCAGCTTTTATGATGACAATGCAGTTTTTAATTTGGTGCCGTTTTACGGCATTATCATTTTGCATGCTCTGAAGCTTTCACAGCTAATTTAGAATCAGCTGATTTATTCATGAATATGCATTTTAGGGCGTGACAGTGTTGAGGCTCCAAAATGGGTGCAGGGGCTGTGGAAATGAACAGAGTGGACATTAAGTGATTGGCAAAATTACCTGTTTTTGCTGTTGTTTTTGTTTTCTTTTGTTTATTTTTTTTAAATACATGTTTTTTTTAATGCCAATTAGAAAGAGGTGCAGTTACTTTGAAAATAGACACAGCACTGAATACACACAGCAAGACAGGTTTGTTATTAAAACTCAAGCCTCTCTGTCATCATCTCTTCACTTAAAAGAAACATATAATTTTACTCATTTCTTAGGATCTCCTTCGTTTTCGTCTGTTTAGCAGTTTTTTTTTATTGTTCCTTTCACGTTCACTTTGGACTGCATATTATCTGCTCTTCTCCTGTGGAAACGCATGTAGAGTCTATTTATCAAATTTATTTATAATGTGTGTAAATGGCAAAAAATGTTCAGTGCACTACTGCACTCGTTTCTCCTTTTTAAGAGAATATAAACAACAAAATGTAATCTAGCGCACCAAAATAAACTAAAAGAATATAATCTTTTATGAAAGCATTTCTAGTTTCATGTGAACTCTATAGTGATATGTGACCCTGTGACTTGAAGGGGAATTCCACTGATTTTTCAAAAATTCTAAATATTTAATTGAATTATTGCAGTGTAAACAAGGTCATTCAGAGTGGTTTGATGCAAAGTGGTTCTTCATCAGTGGTAGCTTTTTTTTATGCTTTCATCCTTTTTAAAGAAGTCTGATTACTCAATTAATTGTCAAAATGGTCAAACTACTATTCGCTTACTAAAGTAATTGATAGTGACCACCCCAATAAATAATCATTTGTCACTTTCTTATTTTAGCAGGCAGCCATTGTGTGCCGGTGTGTGAGATCATAGCCGTCCAGGAGACGGAGGAGGACTGTCCGAGTACAGATGTGGGGAAATGGCAGAAAGTCCCTCAAAATCCAGTTGGGTCCAATCAGCACGCTTTCACAGGTAGGCAAGTGCGCATACCTGCATGCTTTACAGGGGGCATTAAAGTATGCTTGTACTGTTATCTGATAGTGGAATATACCCAGACTCGTGTTCATGTGTATCTGAACAAGAGTATAGAGATTGGGTGAAAGATAGAAAGAGATACGAGTCACCTTTTACCCAGTTTCTAGAGTCTGTACAGTTTGAATGTAATTGTATTACCTTCTTTGACCTTCTCGCTGTAGTGTCCTATGTGGAGAGGACTCTGAAGCACCGCTGGCGGTGCAGTGAAGTCACCCTCCATTGCCCTGATAGGAAGCTGTGTCTGCAGTGGGTCCAAGCCATCAGGGAGCAACTTGCGCTATTGAGTATGTCCTTAAATCATTTTTTTTTTTCTGGACCTAGCATAATATGTATGTGTACCACAATGTTAATGGTTACATTTGCATGTGGATTCTTTTTGTTTGTCATTTTGCAGATCCAATACATATGTATTCATCGCTCTATAATGACTCTTTTCCATTCAGTCTGACCAAATGAAGTACCTTATTAGGAATGCATCGATACCATCTTTTTAAGTACAATGTACACTTTTTGAATTTACATCTAGTTGGAGTCTTTTGATTGTCCGGTTGTGCTATAGTTAAAGGTTATCTAAAGTCACTGGGCAATTTTAGAAATCTTGCTCATTGTTGACAACTCACCATATGTTTAAATAGACCATCACATACAGACAAAAACTGTGGTTGATTTATATACATACACTGTACGAAAGCACTCGTTCCTATTGACCTGCTACGACGTGGGTGCTCGCACATTGCACATGAAACACAGCTCTTACAGACAGCTCTGTCTATGGACAATTTCTGATGAAGTTGTTTCATTAAAAGCAACACGCTGCATACTTAAATATTGAGCAAACATGCTGAGAAACTGTGCTACAGCGGCTTTGTACCCCACTGTGCACTCAAACTAAAAGCAAGCGGAGATGTACATGAGTACATCTACAGCCTATTTTACAAAGACGGTTTCAAAAATCAGCATATTAATGTTTAGACCTTGCAATTCTGTTCAGTTACACAGAGTAAATTCAACATATACCGACTTTGGCCCCACAAATGTCGACTTTTTTGCCTCCATTTTGTCAGCCTATATGTGTTCATCCATATTAGGGAAGGGGGCTAAAATCCCACAGTGTATACCTGGCAGGAATATAATACCAAGGCCGAATATTTAATGTGACCAACAATTTTCTGTCTGACTGCCATGGTGTCAGCAACACTTTGCTGTGCAAGCAGGCCCTCGTTCACTGCCAACTTGAGTCATCTGTTCATTAGCATGGTAGCGTACGCTAGGCTCATGGTATCAGGTGGTGTTGAATGTTGGAATTGTTGCATTTTTTATGAGTACAAGTAAAAGCACAGTACTGGATGGACACACAATGGCAGAATCCGTATTGATGCATCCCTACTTTAAATACTTTCATTATATTTAACGTGTTAAGCCGGCTTCTAATTCTTGCTGTTTATTCAGGGACTAGATGTCAACTTTGTCTGGACAACTGGCTTGGAGTGTCCTATTACATTTTTGGGGGTTTTATTTAAGCTTGTCACATTTTGATAAAGTTTGTTTGTTAATGAAAACTTCATGGAGTTGTTGTCAAACTGAAGATGCTGTTGTTCAACAAATTGAACCTGTTGGTTAATGACCATCCCTGACTCCCCCTTTCTTATTTGCAGCTATCCGACCGAAGCATTTGCTGGTCTACATAAATCCCTATGGAGGAAAACAACGCGGGAAGAGGATTTACGAGCAGAAAGTGGCCCCAATCTTTTCCCGCTCCTCCATCTCCACCGATGTGATTGGTGAGCGCACATCAGCCGCCTACATTAACATTTAAATAAAAAATGAGCATTCATGCTCTGCAAACAGATCTTTGTTGGCAAATGGCCCTGCCTGCCAAACATGCCCAAGGATATGATTTTATTTACAGGTCTGTATATCACTGAAGCTGCTGATAATTGGTGCTCTGATAGTCAATAAACATGGAATGCTTATTCATCAGGGTTTTTTTGGTAGGGGGAGGGGGAATCTAGATCAAAGTGGATTATTGGCAACACATAAATCTCATATAACAACATAAGAGCCAAGGCTTATTCAGCAATGGCTTATGGGTGTCTTTTTTATCACCATGCTGGCATTTAAAGAATGGTAAACCACATGTGTGCCTGGACAAATACCATTCAAACAAAATCGTTAGAGAAAGCAAGCAAGCTGCCTGGCAGACTCTTTAATAAGCTCCATATATCTCCTTTGGCGTATATCGTCATCATCGTCTGCAAGAGGCCTTCTGCTAGCCATCCATTTCAAGGACACCCCAGTACGTTACAATCTCTTGTCAGTCCTGACAGGCTAGGCCTTGTAATGAAATGTGCTCGAGAATGTTTTTAGCTGTGGCTTCAACTTTATCATCTGTAGCATGATCGATTGTCTCCATCAAACCACTAGCGAAATAGCAATTTAACTAGCAGATGAAGATAATGATGTTTTTCTCCTGACGCTCAGCCTCCCAGCCCACATCAGCATGCACGGTTACGATGACTTTGCCTTTGTTTCCATAGTTACGGAGCGCGCAAATCATGCCAGGGACCACTTGAAGACGGAGGCTGATCTGAAGAAGTATGATGGGTGAGTTGGAGTTAGCGGAGATCACAGTAGGCATGCGGCTGCTCTTTAATTTGCTCAGCGAGGAATTCGCCCCTCTGCAGCAAAGACTAGATTAACATTTCAGTGCGCATCAGTCCATTGGCACTGCGACTCTGGTTGGCAGCATAGGAAACTGCTGTGGAGAGTAAAATGAGCTTTGATGACGACCACATGGTATGTGCATCGAAGTGAGACCGGGAGCCAAGAACAACTGTTTCTGGATCAGGGCTTTTATTTAGGCGGATCGCAAGACAGCAGGGAATACTCCAGAGAAAACTGGCCCTAGACCAGTGCTTTTATAACGTGACCCTAGAGCAACACTGATTTTCCGTGATATTTAGTGGAATACAAGGCAAGAATTAAGAGTCCTCTCTCTAGGAAAGTTTACCTGTTCCAGGGAGTAGCTTTTTTTTAAGCCCCACATGTTACTATAGAGGTACCTAACTCTGGTTATGGAGAGCTGCAAACCTGCACAGTGTAGTTATTTCCATGGTGATAAAGCACCCAATTCAAGCCCTCTGTAAATTATTTTTTCAATACACAACAGATGCCTATTCAGTACTAGATATCGTCATTGGGCTGATATCAGCAGAAAATGCTGTATTTTATATAAAAGGGGAAAATAATGTCTGATCCAATCCTGTAACAAATCTAACCTGAAATAACACACACCCTCACTGCGTGATTTTGTTAGCTGTGTGTTTGGTCCTGTGGGCTAGTAGGGTGTTTGAGTAATTTGAGCGCCATGGACTACTTTTAGATGCTCATCTTAAAAGAAGTGCTTCGGTTGAAAATAGCTCATTGTAAAGTTTAATAGTCTAAAAGAAGAAATATTGAATTGGGATCAGGCGATTCTCAGGGTTTTAATACCAATATTGGTTTTGGAAAAGAAAAAGTGATATTGTGCCATCACAGTTTAGACCTGATTACAGATTACAGTTAAATATAACTATAAATATAAATAATTACAAAAAGTTTTAGGAGATGTGTAAAGTCACCATAAGTTACCAAATGTCAGAAAAAAAAAATTCCAACTGGCCGTCTTGGATGTGCTTAATACTTTAAACAAAAAAGTGGCATTGTGCCTAGTGAATAGTTTTTTTCTTTAAATAGCCCATATCCTATTTTTTTTTCTTGTGGTTTATTTTTGTTCCCTGAGATTCACCTGCAATGTTTGTGTGGGTTTGTTTACCAAAAACAGCCCTTATTAATTTTTGCATTACCATTTTTCAACCTCTCTATCCCATACAGTTAAACAGACTGTTTCTTTTAATGTTCCTTTAAGACTGATGTTTGTGAATGATGTCCGTTCTGATTGACTGCCCTGCATTGCACCTCATTCAAAAAGCAGTCCAGACTGAAACCCTTGCTGTAATTGTATGTACGTTAATGGGTGGGGCTGAACTGCTGTACGCTGTATAGATGGATATATTTAAATGAGTATTTTTCGTGACATCAGAAAAACAGTGAATTCAAAACGGGCTGTTTTTGCAGCTTAGTGTCCATATATGGACTGTATGGGCTGAGGAGTGAATTGTACGTTTTGAAACTTTAACAGTGTTCACACACTACATCAAACTTATTTCAAATAACTGAGAAACATTCAGTTTTCTATAATATAGGCCCTGGAAAGTGAGCTCTGTGGGGGGAAAATGCGCTAACTTGTGAATGTGTTGATGCTAGATGCTTGAAATGAAAATTGCAGGGATTGTTCTTTGGCTTAAAGGGTGCTTAACTACCAAAAAAGAGGTATAGAGATACAGAGAGCTCTTTGTTGATGTCGTATGGATTGACCCAAGTATGTTGGAGCATGAACTATCCCGTCTACACTAAGCTAACTGGGACCGTGTGATTGTTAGGGTGGTTTGTGTTGGTGGAGATGGCATGTTCAGTGAAATCATGCATGGCCTGATCTCCCGGACGCAGTGCGACTCCGGTGTGGACCAGAACTGCGCAGATGAGACGCTGATACCTTGCGGACTGCGTATCGGCATCATTCCTGCAGGTGAGCTCGCCACACTCACAGATTTAGTTTAGAAGTTGAAGCAGGGGAAAAAAAAGTATCTGCAGACACCAGCTCTTTCATTTTTCTTGTTTTTCCTGTTAGTCAACTACAGAGAAACCTCCTCTGACAGCATGCCTGTGAGGCCCGAAGTATCCATCACTTGCGATTCCATTACAGACCACATGCTGTGTGACATTTTCCAAATCATCATAAATTCCACAGCTGTGACGTGCATTACCCAGCCAGGGCCTGGCTGCATGCTGGCAAATGATCAGAGGAGATTACAGTTGTGCTTGGCTCTCCAGAGAACAGCCTCTTGTCTATACACTACAAACAGAAATGCACTCTGTCTAGTTACAGTCATATCTTGCTTGAAATGTTGAGTGATTACAGCAAAACTATCGATTTTGGCTTCCTACTGGAAAGGGAAGGAGGTAAAAGAGGACAATTGTTCATGTTGTTCTTGGTTTTCTGCCGTTTTTTTGTTTCTTTTTCTTGTTTTAGCAAATCCTTAAAGTCTTTTGAATTTTTTTGAGGTCATAGATATCTTATTTTTTTTCTTGTAGAGGTATTATATTCTAACATGACTGACAAAGACCGTTTTGAAGAGAGTCATTATATAAGCCCTGTGCTCAGAAACTGACTAGTGATAAAAAGCTAGAGACTAGCAGAGCTGATAAAGTCTAACACACAAAGCACTATGCCAGGATCATGAAATCTCAAAGCAGTTTGTGTTTTCAATCAGTCTATTTGAATAAAATGATATATGCCATATTTGAGTTTGTTTGTATAGTCATGCATTGGAAATGGCTGTTTATTTAACATATTGGGGAAAGAAATGTAAGTCTTTTACAGGAAACCTGTAAGAGGCTTACATTTCTTTCCCCAATACATTTCACTTAGAAAACCAACAAAGCATTTAATTTGACTGGGTGTTCAAACTTTTGCATATGACTATGCATCATAAAGAAAGTTATTACTCCTAACACTAACATAAACTTATTAGCCTGTAGCTAACTACACTCAATTTCATGGAGGAGTCATAATTCACAGCTCAGATTTTCTGCTTCCACGTTACATCAGACACAGCATTAAAAAGGGTTTAAATTTGCTTTTAAAATTGTGCAGCAACCATGTTTTCACTATGGCTGATTAGAGCAGATCTCAGCACATTAGTCTTGCAGTTTAATGTTCATACTGATGATTTAGTAATGATTGAAACAAGTCCATGAACAAAAAGGAAGCATTAAGTCCAATGGAGCGCCTTTCTCCATACAGTAGAAATTTGGCCACAGTAAATTACTGCACCTAATGGTCCACAGCTTATCAAATTATGTTTTAAGATTTCAGGTTGCAATAGCAACAAGGCAGTGCTAAGCCCTTTATAGGGTTTATTAAGTCCCCACTTCTTATCATCAACCTTATCAGCATGTACTCTACAGTTTTTCCCACTTGGCACCTTATCTCCAGTTGTACAGACACATGAGCCAAAATGAACACTGGCTCCAGGGCTGTTCCTTGTCATGCTTCTTTTTCCTTTCATTATTACATAAAGTACTTGGAGTAGATGCTGGAAAAAAAGTTAGTGAGGGAGAACTTGAAACATATAGTTAAGCATCAAATCTGTCTTTGTTGATCTGTTTGGATGGTTTTATCAGCAACAATTGTGACCATAACTCAGACAAAAAGACCTTTCTTTTGTTTGTTCATTTATTCATTTAAAGGCAGAATAGTGGAATGCAGAAATAGACCACTAGGTGGGCTTTACAGATGGCGCTAGCTCTGTGCTTATTTCTACCCGCACTGGGCTTTATATAAGTAATTTGAGGCGGAAGAATTTGATTACGAAGCAGTGCGCAGTAGGACGAGAGAAGGAGGAACTCATCTGAAATCTCATCTCTGAAAATGGCAGAGCCACACTGCTAAAAGTGCTCTCCTGCATGCCTCTGTGAGTCAGCTAAAATGTTTTCAGCGCAAAAAGTTATTTTTTGCTCACACAGAAGTGGGTCGACAAAAAAATCCCATTCGCTTCTAATATTGGGTTAAAATTTGTTTTGATTGCGGGTTCAATTGTTGTGGTTTCTCGACTGCACAGGCCCAATTTGAGAGAGAAAGTCTGATCTTCATATTTTAACTCTCCATTTATGAAGCTGGATATTTAAATTTGAATCCCTGAGCTGTGAAATCTGTCTGTGAAACAGGTTCGACTGACTGCATATGCTACGCTACGGTAGGCTGCAACGACCCTGTGACCTCAGCTCTGCACATCGTGGTGGGTGAGTAGGCATATATGCACCATCCTCAACACAACATGTTCTACGGATCTGTCATTCGTCACTTTCTTTTCTGAAACCACATTGCATGTGCATTGCCCCATGCTCTATTAATAGATGAACAATGACTGTTTCTTTTGTGTCATTGCTGAGTATGGAACAGTTGAGGTGTAACCTACAAAACTGGACTAGGCCACATACCATGCACTAATGCCCATACTTACCATAGGTAAAGTTGAAGGTTGGGAGACAACATTGCTGTCAAGTAATGTCATTCATGCTTTGTTGCCCAGCAACACTCAGTAGTACAAAAACAAAAGCAATGTTCACAAAGCAATCCAGCTGAAGTGTTTGGAGGCAAGTTCTCATACAGTGTGTACCGGCTTTCAAAAAGCTTTAACACAGACCAAATGATGACATTAGCCACTGTCATGTTTACAAACATTCCCCCTGGTGTTATTCTCAAGAATGGTTGTTCTTCACCACTGTTGCATGTAGATGTTGCTTCAAAATGTCGTGCTGTTCTCTTCGTGCTAGCATTCAGTAATTTTGAATCATTTGTCATGTTAATTAGTTTTATTTCATATACAATAACAACTTGTAAACTGTTGAACACTGTGGATGTAAATATTATAAACTATGCACCAAATGGTATTTTAGATGCTTTGTTCAGTGTTTTAAGTAGGACAATCACAATTTTAAAAATCAGTTAAAACTCATGTTCTTGATGAATCAGCCTAATGATTAGTTCACAGTTATGTTTTCATCCAAAGAATTTTTTATGAAAAATGTTTTAATGCTTCAAAAATTTGCTAATGTTGGCTGAAATGTTGCAAAAACATTTGCAAGTAGAGTCATATGCAAGAGTGAAAATAACACGTTCTCTGTATGGAACAAAATTTTCTGCAAATTCTGCTATTTATGTGCGTTGTTCTATTTGTTTGTTTAACATATTGGAAAAAAATAAAACATAACATTTGCAGCAGCATTTTACAATTTCTTCAAATATGTTAAATTCTGCAAATAAACATTAAATATGCAGAAGTGTGTTCTCCGTAGAGAATATGTTCACTTATATTTGCACTTAGAACATCAGCAAAACGTCATTTGGTCGGGTGGCCAATTTATTTGCAAATGTCTGTACATCGCATTGGAAATGTGTTTTTTTTGTTTGTGTTTTGTTTTTTGAAGGGCAAAAGTACTGCATGTACGCACAAATTTAATGTAATGTAACATATTTACCTCTTAAAAGAAACAAACACACAACATAGCAGAATTAGACTGAGGAGGAGACGAGACAATATTTACTTGTCAGTACATTATGGGGAAGCTAGGGAAGCCAAAGGTTGCAACATAGATTAAACTAGAGGTAGAAACATGTCAGACAACTTTTTTTTTTATTTTTTTTATTTTTTTTTTTTGGGTAAAGTATTTTGGAATCTTTGAAAGGCTCTGCTCAGCATGTAATTTGTTTTTGCTTGGTTAAACCCATTTTTGTGTAGCCTCAAAACAAAAAACAAACACACACTCATTACTTAATGAATCTTGTAAATCATTATTATATAATCATTACTGACATCTTCGATGTCAAGTATTTTGAGAAGAGCAAGAACTTAATAAATGATAACTATATAGTACATTTCTACTTGCAAGCATTTTTGTTAACTTATCTGCCTCTGTTGGATCAACACATGAAATGTGAGGCATTCTGAGAGTTAATTTTATTATAACTTTATTCTCAGTGTTATGCAGCTTTGTGATTCTGGACACCAGATTTTCTTTTTTTGAAATCTGTGAAGCTGTACAGCATTAGGGTCATATTAGAATCATTTTATACATGTGTCTGCAGACAAATTGGATTTGGGTTTTGTATTATGGAAAACATTGGTTCCTTTTGAACTGTAGCGTAAGGCTCTCTCTGCCTTTCAACAGGTGATTCCCAGCCACTGGACGTTTGTTCCGTCCACCACAATAACGCCTTCCTGCGATACTCTGTCTCGCTGCTCGGTTATGGTTTCTATGGCGATATGTTGATGGACAGCGAGAGGAAGCGCTGGATGGGTCCTGCTCGCTACGATATCTCAGGTCAGTGAGACCTCCCCCCAGTTCACTCAATCAACAGACTGAAGGGGACGAAAAAGCTACAATTCTTGTTCATTCTTTCCTTCACTGTCATTTTCACCGAGACCCTGATGTATTGTGGCAGGTGTTAAAACGTTTCTGTCGCATCGCTACTATGAAGGAACCATCTCCTTCCTTCCTGCTGATGGAAGTGTCGGAACTCCCAGAGACAAGATTCAGTGTCGATCCGGGTGAGAGCTGCAGCTGCTTGTTTACACTGAGTAATTTACAACGTTCATCAGCTATGTTCAGTGTGGAAAGGCCTAATGTTGGCTAATGGTAGTGTAAAAATGAATTGATCTGAAGGTGACAGTCCCATTGCATTGATTTTGGAATGGTAGAATCAATTAAAATTAGTTATAATATTCAATAATTTATACACTTCCTTTTTCTCAGGCTCTTTTCAAATGTAACAATCAAAAAGTAAGCTTAGTGTATTGTTTTTATTGTCTATAGTCCAAGACTATAGTTCTTCCAGTCACATTTATGTAGTCAGTATATTTTTTTAAAAATAATGACATCAAAATAATTGAATCGTAGTGAAAGTTGAGATTTTATGTATTAAACTGTAATTGAAACACATCATAGAGGTCTGAGATTTAGATGAAGTCCATTTTATGGACTTCATCTTCCATTCAGTCAATTCATCACATTTAAGTAGACTCTTCAGTTACAGATGTGCTGAACTTGACTCTGTTTTGTTGTTGTCTTTGATGCCAGATTTAATGTCTAATGCCTTTTGTTGTTAGGTGTAATATATGCCAGCTGCCATCAGCGGACAAAGCGGTCTACAAAGTTGAGGACAGCATCTCGGACACTGGTGAGGAACCATGGCCCACTGCAACAACCTCTTCTAAAGCTTAAGGCTTAAAGTGATGCTTTGGCCAAAATCTAATTTACATAATCTTCTCTTACTCAAATCTAGTGATTCATCCAAGACGTTTACTATTAGATAACAGCATGCCATACAGTGTCAGAAACCACATAAGCTAGTCTCTTTGAGATTGATAAACAACTAGGCATGGTTTGAGGTAAGAGTGTGATAATTTAAGCATGTAGTTTGCACAATGCTAACTGCTAGCTATAAGCTTCCATTAGTTGTTAGCAAGAGTGTGTCCAGGAGTAGGGCCACAGGGCCCTAGTCAATATCTGACTGATTGGTCTTTTAAGTGCGCTTCTCTTGTCACTCACCACATTCAGGCATGTCATTTATATGGTAGTTGTGAAACGACCAGCCATATGATTAGATGTTACACCACATCTGCAACAGAATGAAAACCACTGAATAATACAGTGGGATCCAAAAGTCTTGAGACCACTGTTAAAATGCTTCTAATTTGCATTCTTTTCTAATTTAATACAGGTTTTCATTACATGATTCATTTCATTGCATTTCATTACTTTTCAGCAGAACAAATGTGAGTGTTTTTTGAGACATTTACATTTCAGCCACCGCATGCACTTGTCCTGGTGTGTTTGTCCACAAGTTAAAAACCCTCTAGTGAGTAGCTCAAATCCACCAAGAGTCATCTTAAACATGAGCTTCAAAGGAAGAAGTATGACTAAAAAAATCTGACTTATTGTACAAAAGACTCAACATGTTTGAGTTTACTTGAGTGTGAATAGTGTCCTAGAGGTAATGCAGAATTTTTATTGTTTCTTCTTCTACTTGTCATAACTTTTTCTTAGTTTTGCTTTATTCCAAATTCTACAGCCATGTTGTTCATTTCCAGATTTTCAATGTGGTCTCAGACTTTAGGATCTTGTTATACTGTGTATGGAACCGGCTATTTCAGTAGGGGTTCTTGATGTTTAACAGATAAAAATGTTCTCTTTATAACAAATATATATAGAGATATTTGAGATCATTATGGTGCTTTGAAGTTGAAGGCTTCTATCTGACCCCTAAACGGGAACTGTGGCTCCATTATGGCCCTATCAAAACAAGCATCAGAGAATCACCACTGCTTGTTAGCTTCATTAGCCTTGTAGATCCAGTGCAAAACGTCTCTTGGCTGATGGACTGATTTGGGGTAAGGGGGGGGTTGAGTTTAAGTGAAAATTTGATTTTTGTCCAAATTACCGCTTTACTGAGCATGTAGAGAGAATACGGGTTCCTCATTTTCTGGGTATTACAACCTGTGGTGGGAGACAAAACATATTCTCCAGTGATGTGAAAATGTCCTCCATCTGTGCCTGTTCCGGCCAGACTGTTTGTTAAAATGAGGCCATATAATTTGACCTGCCCCTGTTCCGATCTTTCATGTACATGTCCACACAAACTTCTTTTTGCGCATTATCTCCATTTCTCAGTGCTCAACAGCAGGCGCCTCCATTACATACTGACCCGTCTGTTTACAGTGACTCACTGATAAGTGCTGTTTACAGAGACCTCCAGGTCCCTAATTGGCATTTAGACATGATAATTTCCTGGGCATTTTCTCAAGACTGGTCAGACTCTGTAGCAGAGGCAAAGCAATAGAAAGGAGGGAGGTGTGCGTATGTGTGAGTGTTGGGAGAGTTAAGTGTCCTTAATTAGCAATCTAGTATCACAGCCATACATGGCACGCACTTTCCATTTCATCTCGCTTTTAGAGTGGAACTCTACAGCAACTGCTTTGGCACAGGGGAGAGGTGCTGATTCTGTGCTAATGAGCTTCCTAGAAAGAGAAATGTGCCTTTTGAAAGGCTGCAAATGAACACAAGCCAAAGGTCTCTTTTGTCATTTTGTATATTTAAGTGTCTACTCAGTGATTTCCAATTAAAATGTATTGGCTTTTGCCATCTCCGGAGACATGCTAACATTGGCAAATCTCTCCTGTGTTTATGACTCAGAACAATAGGGGACCTAATTATGCATTTTATGACTGCAGATCAACACAGCAGTCTTTTTGAATGGTGTTCATTAAAAAGATATTTCTTGCTTGGTCACATACAATCAACACATTCGACTTAATGTGCAAGATTCATCACGGAGGGGCTTTAATGCATCCTCAGAGAGGCTTTCGGGGTCCACGAGGCCAGATTGAAACAATCCATGACACTTTGGGTTTAATAAAAGCTGATATCATTCTAAATAAGTGGTCAGTAAAAAGCAACTGAAAAGCGTAAGCTTCTGTTACGACAGTGCTAAACTGTGTGATTTTGCTGTTTTGTGTTACAGAGAATAAGGATGTATGGCAGGTAATCAGGGGGAAGTTTCTGGCCATCAATGCTGCATGCATGAGCTGTGCTTGTCCACGCAGTCCCAAAGGCCTGTCACCGTCCGCACACCTGGCTAACGGCACTGCTGACCTCATCCTGGTGCGCAAGTGCTCACGCTTGGACTTCCTTCGCCACCTGCTGCGCCACACCAACAAAAACGACCAGGTGCGTATTTTAATGGTGTTATATTGTGGCTATGCATTTCTCTTTGAGAGAAAACGTGACTGAAGGAGGAGACGTTCAGAAGGTGCCTTTTTAAATGCGTAAACAGAGGCGGAGCGACGGTGAGTTGAGAGAACACGAAAGCAATCGATAAACATTTTGAAACTGACTTGATGATAAATAAAAAACTCTTCATGTTCAGATTGTGTCAATCAAACTAGTCAAGTGTTACACAGCTCCAGTTGTTCAAAACAGCCAAAAGTGTTTTTTTTCTATATGTTGGATGAGTGACTGATTATGATATGTGGTGCACTTTGTGGGTGCTCAGCTTAAAAGTTGTTGTTTTTTCAGCTTAAGTGCATGGTTTAAAATGTGCATGGGTACTTGAGTATTCACTTAACTGTTCAAGGTGGCAGTATTCAAGTGCTTGAAATCACTATTTGGGTATTTGTTATGTTCCCTCACATTAAGACGGAGGACAGGATTATGTTTTATGTTTCAACAGTATTGCTAGTATTTTTACTAAACTTTGCTACTACAAAACACAAGTGCCTGAAAGCAAGTGTGTTGCCAAGGACACATTGGTAAAGATGTGACTGAGAAGGCAGAGATTGCACAGCTGGCTCTGGCATGGCTTTTTTGTTACTTAGGATAACTAGCTGATGTTAGCTAAGTTCAGAAACAGTGAAAATATACATTTCTCTGAGTAAGTAACACGTTCGCACATCATCATGTTTAAGATGAAGAGAAAAGACCACGGATAGAAGACAATGAGTCCTTATCAGCAAACAGCAGTAAGTGTTAGCTCACTAGTTCATCTGAAGGGAAGGCTTACTTATCCAAAACAAAAACCCTACAGATTTCCCTTGACATTTTTGAACAATAAAACATATTTTTCAAATTCTAACCTCCAGTTCTAGTAACCCTAAAATATAAAATATGTAAAGCTTTTATGATCATTTTGGCCAAATTCTCTCTCTCTCTCTCTCTCTCTCTCTCTCTCTCTCTCTCTCTCTCTCTCTCTCTCTCTCTCTCTTTGTTGTTCCCTACAGTTAACCGGATGTGTGTTATTAACTCTTCGAATATCTAAAGTCAGAATGCATGTCCATATTACGAACGTGATGTGCTTTGTGCAGGGTAAAGGAGTGTTTTTCTGTCATGGTGTGCATTGCTCCTTAGACAACAGTCAACACTGCGTGCTTGAGAGAGAGTTTGAAAAGGTGCCGTCTGGACGCCCCCTCACAGTACAGATTATTGTCCACATTCCACTACTGTGTGAATAGTTCCTCCAGTCACATTTGCGTATTCAGTGGGTCTTTAAACATCATTTTGAATCATCCCATAATAATGGAATCAAATTGTGATCAAATCATTAAAGTCAGATATTTACACCCTAGTCATTTATATTCTTTTTTCAACAGTTGAGAGGTTTTACTAAACCTCACTAAAGAAATCTGCATTCATTCATTATCAACATTAATATTTCACTTTGTGAAATTAATGGTTGTAGGATTTCACTGTCACATGCATATAATAGATAACATGATCCGTTCAGTCATTGTCTATTGTCTGTTGTTTTGCGTTGTATATTGCTCTCACTTTAAATCCAGAAAGTATCTCTCTCACTGCCAAGGAGCAGTTTAGGTTCAGTAAGCCTCAAATATGACTAGATGAATGTCCATAGTTTTTTCTTCATCAGATTTATAAGCCATAAAACTAACACAGCAGAAATATTAGATTTATCTTGAGGGTAATGGAGGGAAACTATCCATCCCTGCCCTGTATGGGGAGTCTAGAGGCTTATCCTACTTCTTTTTTGTCAGGGAGGTCTCTCTCCTGGGTGTTTTGTGTCCTAAATGACTCACCTTACCCAGAAAAAAGAGAAACCTAATCTCACTAGATAGACACAGCTGATTGTTAGGCAGAATTTATTTGGGTTTGTGCTGGTGGCATTCCCACGCTCCACAAAGCTTTCAGCCGCATTAGAGAGAAGCCCACAGCCTCTTTACACTCATTTCCACTGTTAGCACTCAAACACACAGTGCACAGCCCTGAGCTCTTGTTTTTGTCTATTTGTTGAGACAGGTCTGGGGCTAATAATTACAGTGCCATTTTCTGTGCCTAATCAAATCCAGGTACTTCATTTGGTGCCAGTAGTGTACCTCTTGATTACAGAGTGTTGTACCCTGCAAAGCTTGCTTGAAAATGCTTAAATCATCCTACTTTCTGGCCAGATCTGACATTTTCAGGGCCAAGAATCAGTGTTACTTACCTCATTTTATTTGCTAAACATCACAGTTGTGTATGTTTTGCCAGAGCCAGTTCTGACAGTTGAAACATGCCTATGAACTGCTGTTACCCCAAACAAGCTGACATCCGAATAGGCCTAAGCTTGAGCAAGAAAGATGAAGAGACTCTTTTAAATTTTTCAAAGACTGAAATTTCCATTTTAAGAGACAAAATACATTTACTGTTACATTTATAAATCAACGGCACACAATTTTCAGCCTAACCTAACAGACATAATTTCTACTTCAAGGTAGCTTCTATTACTGATTTTAGCCACAGTTGTAGGCAAAACCTACCCCTAATTAAATGTTTTGCTGATTTTCTAAGTGAAAATAAGTTAACACATCCTCCACTTAAATATGACATTATTTTCTGCTAATTTTAGTTCCCAATTTATATCTATCTCCTGAGTTTAACATATTGGAAAAAACATACTATATAAAATCTGTATCTTATGTTTTTTTTTTCTTCTAATATGTTACATTCAGCAAATAAACAGTAACTATGCATTAAAATGTGCTCTCTGTAGAGGACGTGTTAAGCCCAAATCTTTGCGTATGACTGGATATTGAGGTATATTTGTCCATTGTTACAGAATGACAGTAATGACAAAATATAGTATGACAAAATAGGCCAAATATAAAATGTGCATGATGTTTACTGTCCACTTTTGCACTAGAGCTACAAGTCTGTGAGCTGGACAGATTTGCTAAGCTAAAAATAGTCATCCTGAACCCTGATTTTTGTCCATTTTTATAGATAACAGGTCTGTTTGAGATTACTTAGCAACTCAACTTGATTTAAAGGTGTGATGACTAAAGCATGCAGCTTGCACACTGCTAATTACTGGGCTATAAACTTTGTGTTTGATTACTTGTTACTTACAGTAGCCTTGTAGCTCCAGTGCAAAACTAAAGAAGCAAAATTCAGACACCAAACATGTGTTGGCTGATAGGCTACATTTTGGGTAAAGTACAAATAATGTGTAAATTTTTCTGCAAAGTATAGTTTTAAATGTGGAAGATGCTAAAAGAAAGTCATGTAAATTCATAAAAGACAATTTAGAATAAAATGCTTTCTCAAAAACACATAGAACAGGGCAAAGAGCAGTGGTACCAAATCTGTGACGCAACCCCTCACATCCCCCTCTGTGTATGTATGTGTGTGCATCTCTGTTGCAGTTTGACCACCCATTTGTGGAGGTGCACCGGGTGCGACAGTTCCGCTTCACGCCCAGGTATCAAGAGACAGACTCCGAGCTTGAGCTGAGGGAAGCAGAGGGCAGTGGCAGTAAGCGCTTCTTCACACAAATATGCAGGGAGCATCAGGCGTGCAGCTGTGCCCCAACACACAGCAGCTGGAACTGCGATGGGGAAATCTTGCCACATGGCGCCATTCAAGTCAGGTAACCAACCCACTGATGTCACACTCACTCAGAGTATAGGAGTCATAGTATATCAGTATGACACAATCGCCACAGAGCAGTGTGTTTACTGTTTATACTGTCCATCTAAAGGTTGAAGACACTTAACTCTTATGTTTCTAATACAAATTAGAGGGTTTTTTTGAGTTTGCAATAGTGTTACATATTAAAAAGTAACCATGTGTTGTAAATACTTGCTAAAAGTTTGTGACAGTAATAGCTTGTGAATAATGCCAAAGCCCACCCATTTTATCCCCGTGTTGTGATGCCAGCACTCAAACTTTTCTGTTGTTTTAACCACTTTTGGGTCAAAAGAGTTTATATATGTGCTTTTAACAATAGTTTGTAAAAGAAAGGTGTTTAGGCAGTAATAAGCTCACATTGCTTCAAGCCATGATTCCAGTGACATAGTGTACAAGGAGAATGGAAGTGGACTAAGAACTGACCCATGGGGAACTCCAGTAGTGAGGTAGTGCAGAGCTGAGAGAGAGCCGTTCCATGCTCACTAAGAATCATATCTGAAGACACAGGAAGTCACTTTGAAGAACATGATGCTGAGTCTTGAAATCAAATGTACCCAAACGATTGGCACATAGCTATTTTATGTGAACAAAAGCTTTGCCAATATTTTTTTCTTACTTAATTAAAACATAATTCATGTGAAAGAAGGCAAGATATCTTGAAACTGTTGGCAGGCAGTGTTTTTTTTTTTATTAATTTATTATAGTAAAAAAACAACAACCCAAGTGCACTCTTGTAGCTCATATTCAGTAAATCACTGAGTTGGGACCACCGCTTTCAGTGGAATATTAAAACAGGGCTTGTGTCTGTTGAGAGAGTACGCTTGGCCCCTGCTCCATGAAAAATCCCTTTATGTTCCTGCAAGAGAGTGGGCCTCTCATATCGCAGGGAAATCTTTATGTAGCATGATGGCTGTCCTGAATGCATCATTTATTTCACGCTCCATTCTTCCCAGTGTCAATGATGCATAGCTGTCTAATGTCCTCTAATGTAATGGTCTTTCCACTGTTAAAAGCTTACTCCCTTTTAATTAAAATAGGGGTCCATTCATTTATTACATTTTCCTCTCCAGTAATTGTTCTTCAAGCGAGTCAGCAAATGAACTGTGGAGACAGATGACGATGATGATAAGGCGGCTGATAGAGAGGGATAGGCGGCCGGATTAAGTCGCACCTGAATGCTAAGCACACTGCATCCAGCGGAGTTATAGGAAATTAGAGTCTAAATCCTCTAAAAAGAAGTTGCAGTGACTATAATGAACTTTACACAGAGGCTTGTCTGGCATTCAATGGCTTAATCTATTTTAACTATTCATTCATCTAATCAGTCTGTTTAAACTAAATATCCTGATGCCAAGTGCTAGGCTTGATGGACAGTTCTTTTCTCTCTCTCTCTCTCTCTCTCTCTCTCTCTCTCCAGAGTGCACTGCCAGTTGATCAAGCTGTTTGCGAGAGGGATCGAAGAGCAGTCCGTCTTTGAGGACCCTTCTTACGCTCTCTGTGCAATATAGATCTGTCTGTCAAAATCACTGGAAAAAACCCGCTCTCGCTGGACCATGAAGAATTCTAACCTCTTGAAGTCACATTTGGGTTAGGGTTAAGAAGATGCTGTTCCATATGCTGTTGGATCCATTTGTAGTGACTAGAATTGGAAGTGAGCTCTTAAAGGGGAATTCCACAAAATTTAGTCGTTAAGATGTGAAGTCATTCAGAGTGGTTTGATGCAAAATGCAGCATTCTGTAAAAAACGTACCAAGTCAGAATTGTTTACAGTAGTGGTGATAGGAACCAGACATCTGAAGCTACCTCACAGGAAGCTATTACATGAAATGATTACAAATATGTTGCCTGATGGCTTTTGCACTTCTGTCTACTTAATCATTGTCGACATGAGGGATGTGCATTCGCACTAATTTTGATATTTGAGTGTATGCAGTTAAAAAAAAAGAGATATCTGGTTAACCAAGGCTAAGGGGACAAATAAAAAGTACTTTTTCTGAAATTAACAAAGGGCTGGAGGTGGAGGCTTACACTTTAAGGTAATAGCACTGGTGTTAAGAGGCTTAAAAAATTTAGTATCACAAAATATTTGTAGCAAAAGTAAATATGTTCAAAAAAGCCTACAAAAATCAGATTTCAGTGTTGGATGAAATTTCAGTGTTGGATGAAATGGAGGCCAATTCTTCAGATGTGAGCTACAACTACAGCTAACTGGTACACACGCAAAGCTGATGAGGGTTCATTGTCTTACACAAGGATATTTCTCCTTATGAATGATGTGCCAACAAATTTCCTGTACTTAGCCAGCATCAGCTGTAGTATTTAGCATTGTTAGCAATAAAAGCACACTATCTCATCCTTCTGTCACATCCTTAACAATGTGTCCTTGGCTCTGTGTGTCAGAGTGAGACAGTGTAAAATATAAACAAAACCATAGCATTTTACAGTCCTGTTAAAACATAAGTGGTGTTTCTTTGAATTGATAATCTCTAAATTTTCTCCATCTTTCTGTGATGAAATGGAACAAATAGTTTTTCAGTATTGAAATACTGACACCTCTGACGGTTAACCAAATGCTCAAGTACTCCGGCACATCCCTAATCTCACATAAAATCTGTGAATGTTCACTGGTCATTTGGATGGTAAATGGCTGTATTTGTGCTGACCAGTTTCTGTTGCCACCGTTGTAACGAGTCCATACAATTCTCTAAAATGCACCATTTCACATCAAACCACTCTGAATGACTGTTTACGTCTCAACAATTAACATATGCAGATGCACCAATCAACCATAACATTAATAATTAATACTTACCTTGTATCTACACTCACTTACCATATAGGGGCTCTTTGTAGTTCTACAACTACAGACTTTAGTCCGTTTCTCTGCATACTTTGTTAGCCCCCTTTTATCCTGTTCTTCAGTGGTCAGGACCTCCATGGACCCTCACAGAGCAGGTATTATTTGGGTGGTGGATCATTCTCAGCACTGCAGTGACACTGACGTGGTGGTGGTGTGTTAGTGTGTGTTGTGCTGGTACGAGTGGATCAGACACAGCAGCGCTGCTGGAGTTTATAAACACCTCAGATTCACTGCTGGACTGAGAATAGTCCACCAACCAAAAATATCCAGCCAGCAGCATTGTGACTACTGATGAAGCACTAGAGGATGACCAACACAAACTGTGAAGCAACAGATGATCGGTCATCTCTGACTTTACATCTACAAGGTGGACCAACAAGGTAGATGTGTCTGATGGAGTGGACAGAACACAGTGTTTAAAAACTCCAGCAGCACCACTGTCTGATCCACTTATACCAGCGCAACACTCACTAACATGCCACCACCACGTCAGTGTCACTGCAGTGCTCAGAATGATCCACCATCCAAATAATATCTGCTCTGTGGTGGTCCTTTGGGGGTCCTGGCCATTGAAGGGTAAAAGAGTAAAGTGGAGCTAACAAGGTATGCAGAGAAACAGATGGACTACAGTCTGTAGAACTACTGTAGAACTACAAAGTGCAATGGACAGTGAGTGTAGAAACAAGGAGGTGATTTTAATGTTATGGCTTTTAATGTTCTTCTTTAATTCTACTAACATGCACTGCAGACCACTTTCACAGACCACTGGATTTACAGTGGCAAAGGCGCAAACATGTTAGCTCTGTATTTTACATCCACTCATACACGATTTAGGGTTTTACCTAGGCATCAGTATTGCTGTTTTGTGGTCTTCTTAAGAGATTTCTTATTTATAAGGGTGACCAAGTTGCTAGTGATTTCTCTTGCTGTGTCCAACAGCTTTCAGGCGAGGCTGTCGCTGTCTTCCTCCTCAGTCAAGCTGGTCTTGATGTCTTTTGACAGTAGCATTAGTTGTATTCCAAAGTTGGAAAATGACTTGCGACTTTGTGTAGTTTTTATTTTACTTTATTAGAAGTGAAGGACTCAAGGTTACCCAAACATAGTTGTATTATATTGCTACAGTATATTTAGATACTTAGATTATTTGCTGGAATTTGTGTTGTTTTTTTATTGCTTTTAATAGGTAAGCATGAAGTGTTACGTAGCAATCAAACACTGTGACACAGTGTAGCCTGAACTTATTTTTGTCCAAAAAACATAACACCTTGGACATTCGTTCAAGTTATATTTTGGGAACTGTGACAAATTCCGTTCCAGATATCAGCAACAACTTGTAGATATTTGACCTACTGAGTTATTTCACAGCCAGTTTTGGCTGGACATTCAGTGTCTGTATGCTGAACTGTATCAAACAGTATCCAGTCTGTTCTGGCACGACCCCAGTGTCTATGTAGTTGGCCACTTGACTGAATGCAGTAGATAATCTACTATGGTTCTGTCTTCTTCAGCTTAGTCCTCATGGGTGCCAACCCTTCAGGACCTCTGCCCCTTATTGCTTTTTGTACCTTCTTTTGCTTGAATGTCTTTGTTTTCTCTCTGTAGTATTTCTGTAATGATAAAAAAGCCACAGGCCCTCTTGTTCTCGGGGCTTCTGCTGGAGGTTTTATGTGTGTAATCTAAGCCTGTGTTGTTGGTTCAGCATCAGGGGATTTTGAGCAGTCTGTGATTTAGTGAAATTGCCTCTTCTCCGTAACACATCTGCTGCTTTTTGTGTATTTTTCAAAGCTGAGGTGGAGTGATGATCGAGTTCATAGACTCTCGGTGTCCTAATCCTGTTGGAAGGTTTTGTAAATCATTATCCTGAAGTCTACGCCACAAGCAATTCAAGTATAAGGAGGAGCTGGCACAAAAGACAGTAACAGTGGTAGTCAGTCCTGGGCCGCCAATCGTCCACAGTTTGTGTGCTTGTGTGTGTGCGCATAGAATTACCCTCATCTCAGCCAGCTGACAGCTGCTGTGTTTGGCAGTCCCGTTCAGGGCCAATCAGACACTTACATGCCCAAATGCATCAACCGCTGTGACAACAAACCTCCAGCTCCAGCACACAGAGCCCTCAGCCCACTCCATCTGAAACAGAGGCATAATTCAAAATCCTCTTCAGTCCCTCGTAAATATCACTGCCACGTTGATGGTTGAATTGAATTGAACAAAACTACACAATGGCTAGAGCTGCATCGAAAAGATGCATATTTCTAGAAAGCTATTGTTTGTGTCTATTCTGATATTAAGTACTGTTTTTACAAGCATAATCTGTTTACATAAATTTAAAGCAATTTTCTTGGCTGGCCTATGACTTTTGCTCCGTAATTTACATTATAGCGTCGCAGCAGCCAATAAGTGCAGACACCAAACCCCTAGTAGTGATCACTGTGAGCAACACCATCCTTCACTCAGATATGCTGCTTTGTTAGCAAAGCCCCAGGCCATGACTGAACATAATACCGGAAAACAGTTATCTTGCAGGCTTCAAGATGACACTGAGTAATGTATGACCTGAAATATTCAACTTGAGTGCTGAAAAAAAAGACAGAAAAAACATTAATAAAGTTCTTGAAACCAATCTCCGATGTCTTCTGGTTGTTTCTGGTGAACTTAAGCCATGGGTCAATGATAAAAGTGTAGTCAAATAAAAATGCTTGAACTCCATCTAAGTTTAAAGAAGTTTGTTTTATGTAGCAAAAGTCAGTCAGTCTTACCTGAAGTGAATCTGATGCCCAGTATCTCCTTGACACTTTACAGGATTGATGGAGCAAGAGACAGCCGAAGAGAAAGGTTACATTAAATTGTACCAAGGGGCAAGCTCTGAAGATTTTATGAGAAAACCAGTTTCAAGCTTGACCGATAAAGCTTCTTTTATAGCATGCAGTCTTTCAAGGTCATTTATCTAAAATAACAACTAGCAGTTCAGAAACTAGTGGTCAGCCTTTAAGTTGAAGTTGGTGTAGATGAGCAGCAAATTTCTCAGTGATACTGGAGATCTACCACCCTAATCCAACACACCTCACTGTAATATTCAGATGGTGCTGAAGGCCTTCATTACCTGGATCAGGTGTGTTAGATTTGGGTTGGTGTGGTAGATCCCCAGGACCAAGAATAGGCATCCCTGACTTATAGTAAAAAAAAACCTCCCCCTTAGTTTAAATGTGACTGATCAGCCAAGACATGTTTGGTGTGAAGCCTATACCCAAACAGTAAGCATTGTGCAAACTGCGTCCCTAAGTCTTCACACACTTGTCTCAAATCATGTGAAGTTATTGAGTTGTGTAATCTCAAATAGACTTGTGTATGCGGTGTCTAATACTGTATGGCCTACTGCTAGCTATGAAAATGTGCAAAATTACAAAGATGACCGCTAGCTTTGCAAGATACTTTTGTCCAACCCACAGACAGAAGCCACAGTGTAATATTAGAGGCTAAACTAAAGAATATGAAGTTCACACATTTTCCCCCTTTTTTCTCCAAGACATGTTTGGTGTCTTAAATTAGGAGTAGGGTTTCCACCTTAACCATGTAAAATTCCTGAACACTTCATCAGTGTCTTTTTTTTTTTTTTAACTAAATTCAGCGAACAGGTAGCTATGCTTACAATACAGTCTAAGGTAGATAAGATGTCAATTCAGCTACAGAACAAAATCTTGTGTAAGTGCTGCCTAGTGCCTGAACATGTCATGAGGGATGTGCCTTTCCCAAAGAATTATCCCTACATTGAGGGTAGTCTCAAATAATCAAACCTGTTCTTTGTATGTAAAATGTTTGACTGGATAAACAAGCCATTTAAATTTCATTAAAAATATTGAAAATGCTTGGATTCCTGGACATTTTGTGTAGCAGCACTAGCTATGAACCTACGGGTTTGACTGTTTGTTGCAAAGCTAGCAGCAATCTTTGTCCGTATGTTTGTCAATTTTTCAATTGACAATTTCAATTTCAGTGTCATACAGTGTCAGAAACTGCATAATTGACATGATCACTTAAGAACTTGACACAATTTGAGGTAAGTGATGATTTAGCCATGCAATCTTCACAAAGCTAATTGGCAGGGCTTTACTTGTTAGCTCCAGCGCAATATGAAAGCTAATTTCAGACACCAAATGTCTTGAAAAATGAAAAAAAAATAAATTAAATATTTTGCTAAGGTATCAGTTTAGATCAAATTGTTTTGATATTTTATGCACCAGGCATTCCTCTTGAAGCGATTACCTTCTATTGAGCCTTTTCTAATCTTCAGCGTCTGTCAAAATTTCATTTGTATTCCTGGAGTGAAGCACAATCAAAAGCTTAAAAGACAAGATAATAACTTGTAGCTGCAGATCTGTCTCAATAGGGCATTCATCTGAACCACCAGTTTTTAATCACCGAAACACAGATTGGTAGATATCACAGGGGGATGTTTTTCTTTTTCATTTTAGATCATTGTACTGTCTCAATATAAACTCTGATCCGCCTTTGTAGCGGGCTAGCAATGCGATGCTAGGCTCTCAGTCCTGGGAGTTGTATCCTGTCCCATTGCACCGAGGTTTACATGGGACGCTATTATGAATTTGCTACTTGAAAGCAATCCATGTTTCCGTGTTATCTTTAAGAGCCTTCAATAATGCTGCATGCTCTGGAAAGCCCATTCTCCTGACAAATGCGATTTGCTCCAAAACGGACGAATGAGGCCGCTCCCGGTTTAATGGGCTTATTACATAAAAATGACTGTGGGGGAGAAATAAATTCTTCCTCTCGCTCCTCTTCTTCTCCCCCTCAGCTGCGATGGGGGAAGATATTTTGCTCTTATCCTCTGTCTCGCTTACCGTCTCCATACGGGCCATACATTAGGCCTGCTATCTGGGGCCCGGCATGGCAATGAAGCCAGGTAATTTTCCCATCTACCATCCGCCGAGTAAATTCCATTTCCTCCTCTCCTCGCCATGTCTTTATTGATTTATTCTGCGGCTGGTGGGTGGCATCGGCCCCGCCGAGGCTGGACTGTCTCATTCTCGGGCCCTTTTTTCCCCTAGACAAAACAAACAACCAAACAGCTGTCTGTGAGCACTCAAATCACGGTTTGGAGACAACTCATTGCAAGTGTGATTACACCTGAGCCTTCAACCTGCACTTTTTAAGTAAGCTTGCCTTGAAGCATCTCAGCTGAGATTAGAATGCTCTCCGCCTGGCCTTGTCTCCAAAAGCTCCACCTGAGCCCCATCCATAAGCTGTTTTACCCAGGCGGCCCTCCAGCTGAGCTGGCGGAACGAGGAAGGCATTAACACAACAGTAGTCGTCCCACCACTGGGACAGGTTTTATACAGCACCAGCCTGGCAGGCAACTTTAAGATCACCATTTTAGATTAAAAGCAGTGAAAAGGGAACAATTTGAAGTGATTTAGAAAAGTGCTATCAATCATGGCCTTGCACTGTGCTGAAATGACTGGGAAAAATGCAGAAAAACCCAACAAAACAAAGAGTGCAAACTGGAGCTGAGGAGCTGTTGTGACACTTTGCCGGCTGCATTATTGATCAGTTAAGTTTACCAACTTTTCAGAAGAACAATTTCTCCAAGCACTGTCACAACAGGTCTAGTCTTTTCCGGTCCAGCTACACAGGGGAGTAACAAAGCAGGAGAGAATGAAGATGCAGGCCATTCCTGCCAAGTGCTATTGATCGCAATCGCCCCCATTTTCTTTTTTCCTACCGTTGCCTGCCGTACCTCTTTCTCTCCTCTCACCACATTGAACTTGTCACATTGTCTCTCATAACAGCTTCATATTCGGACTACTGTACACAGCTCTCTGGCTCAGGTACCCTCTGAATGAAGGCCTGCACTTCATCATGCCTGTGGAATGGCGTTCAATAGACTAGTTGCTTTCAGGACCATAAAGGACAAATGAGGTAAAACTGAAACAACATTATAAGAGAATGCGAGTTAATGACCCACGACCTGAACTCAACATACATTTCTGCTCTGGTTCAATGTTTTCTCTCTTAAGGCTTCGCCAGAATCAATATCTATGTATCCTCGACACATCTAGGTGAATAAATACCAGGCAAAATTACATTTTTCAATGCTCTTGCTGTTTCCGCCAGGTATAGTTTTCACTTTAGCCAAAGCCCCACCACAGTCCACAGTCTATAAAAGTAGACATGTATTGGTAACACTTTATAACAGCTAGCCCTAATAAAGAGCAGCTGTTAATGAATGCTAGCAGTTATATTAATATATTAATAAGTGCTACCCTTTGAATTAACAAGCATTTACTGAATCACATACTAAAATAATAATTTTGAACTATAGAAACCTAATCTTTAATAAGTTTGTTAATAAATATTTAGTTAGTTCTCAGAACACATAACTTATAAATTACACAGTTTTAAATTTTAAGCATTTACTTAGTTTCGTACAATTCATATTCATCATAACTACTTAGCAGTTGTGTACATTCTGTTTAAAATAATTAAGCAGTTAGTAGTTAAAATAAATAAGCAGTTGTTAGTATCTTGTTACTTTTTCTTAGCGCTTAGTAGTTATTTAAGAGAGATTTACATTGTATTTTAATCTATACATAATTAATTAGTTAAGAAGTCTTACTAACTTACCGAGTCAGAATTGGTCACAATGGTGGTCTGAAATGTTTAATGCCTTTAAAAGGCATTATTTTATGATAGTTTTGAGACAAAGTTTTGGCCAAAAATGTATTTTTGTAATATATTCAGGGTGGAATAGTTTGCCACTTTTCTGTCTATATTTTACGTTCATCAACATTTACATGTAAAAAATCTGAAAGATCTTTAAATGGGTATTATAAATGGATAGTTCCAGTCCTCAAAGAACAATTGAACAATTGAATTGAGTTTAAAATAATTATCTTAACAACTAGAACTAGGCTGATCAGCTCAGCAGACAGCTAACAGGTTAACAGGCTCCTATATTAATATTCAGCATTAGCCTGAAGTATTTACTAAAGGATCCACTGTGAAACCATGACATTCAAAGTAAAAAATGTGTTTGCTGAATATCTTACATACTAAAAATGCTCATTTTGATTAATCTGCCATAAGTAGTATTAAACCCACTGCGGGAAAAATGTGTGGCACTGTTACCTCGATACTCATCCAATATAGGTGCTAGCAGAAATTAGCATTATCACTGCAGTGTTTATTTGATAAGAAAAGATACTTCTAAGGTGATTTGTGTATTTTGTCATATTGCATGTTGTTGCTGTTTTACAAAAGCTTTGAGATGCTGCGCAATACAGTGATTTAACTGTGACCTGCTTTATGTTCCACTTTGCCAAATAACACCCGTTACCTATGGTAAAATCACTATGAGCATAGCCTCTCATGACTTACTTTCATACATACTTTTAAAACCATTATTAATCGTACATTGTACATGTATTATAAACAGAACTTCATCATGTTAGATATTTGCTATTACAGTTAAGTATAATACAGTTGTAAATATAGTACATTTGCCTTTACAATCAGTATAAAAAAATCAAGCTTAATAGTGAAAGGATCTACAGAAGTCATGGCTGTCGACCACAGCAGTCGTTTTGGCAGTCCAGTCTAAAGGATAGCAGGCACCGGTTTTATCCCCGCTTGCTTAATCTGAAAGAGACAGAGATAAAAAAGGACCATTACTTTTTCTGTGCCGGATTCGAGTGGCGTGACAAAGCTGGACTTTGTTTCCCCTCCAAGTTATTGCATCCCTAATGGTGCTTAAAGTAATTACACTTTGTAATGTTTCTCTTTCTCTCCCCTTTAGTGGGCCCTTCAGAAGTGCTCTCTCTCGTCCAATGCCCACGCTGCCATTCTCTGCTAAATGATGCCATTAACCATATTGCATTTGCTCACACTCCAGCTATCCAAATGCGATTCGGTTCACTGAGAGTTTAATTGACTGAAAACAGGGTTTATTTAAAAATGGTGCAGTTTAGTAACTTGGTCAGCAGCACACACTGCATGTGTTTTGCATGTCGAATACGAACGGAAATAATGGAAATGGAAATAATCTATTTGTTAAGCCATGTGAATTCAAATTAAGAGTTGGGAGAGAATAAGACCTGGTGAATCCAAGTCATCAAACGCAGAGCTAATAGATGGAAATGTCTGATATAAATGACCAAATAAAGTGTTTTATTGTTGCATTTAATGGAGCAATGATGATTTAAGACCAAGGAAATTACATTTTTATGTGCTAATCAAATAAATAATTTCCCAGGAGCCGAGATTCTATTACAGGCCAAAAATACAGATGGATTCATAAGATGTCATTTCAACCATCCACTTCAATCATCCACATACAGTGGAGAATTACTACTACTGGAGAATTTTACAGCAATGTTACTGGAGAAAATCCAAACTAGGACTGTCTAGTCAAGTCAACAAGTCACTTCTTGATTTACTGACATTCTGTCAGTCCTTTAATTGCATTTATTGATTTTATTTACAGTGGGGTCTAAAGATCTGAGACTGCTACTGAAAATGCTTCTCTTTTGTATTATTTTCTAATTCAGTACACATTTTTTCATTCATTTCATCATTAAATTCTGTTATCAGCATAACAATTGAGTTAAAAGGGTAACATTTCAAATATTTACATGAAGTTCAGAATTTCAGTGTTAGGCATGTCCTCCTTTTGCTTTAATGACAGCATGCACTCGAGTTGGCATGGACTCTGCAAGTTTGTGCTGAAACCTCTGATGTGCAAATCTGAGATCTGAGAATCGTCTGAACATGAACTTCAATGGAAAGAATAAGACTAAAAAATAACGTGACCTTTTTGAACAAAGGCCTTAACATGGTCAGTGTCTCAAATTTGCTTCAGTTTGAATAGTGATCTAGAAATACTGCAGAATTTTGAATATTTCTTCTTGATTTGCCTGAACTTTATTTTAAATGTATTTTTTTCCTGTTTTTTTTAATTCTGTTGCTTATTTTTTATAATTACAAAAAAAGTTTTCAGTGTGTTCTTAGAGTTTTGGACCCCTCTGTAAATACGATATCTACAATAGATATGAAAATAGAAGCAGACCATGTAAAAATGTTCAAATAGCACAACGAAAGCTTCTATTTAAAGGGGAATTCCACTGATCTTTTAAAATTCATGCATAATTTAGTGGTTGAGATGTAAACGAAGTCATTGATTTGAAATGGTTCATTGTACCGAAACTTATCTACTCAGATTTCTTTACAGTGGTCCTGACATGAACCAGTAATGTCTACAACACAAATAAAGACATTTTATTAAATGTCCAAGACAGCTAGTGAACCTACATGTGTGTCTGATATGTAATGTTGATTATGATAAATTAGTGATAAATTTGATAAATCTTTCTTTGGGGACTATTTTCTTCTTATGAAACTATCAAGACAATGTCAGGCATCAGGCAGCGTATTCATAACCCTTTCATAGAATAATTTCTTGTGAGGGAGCTTTTAGGGGCATTAAACTCTTCAGACGTCTGGTTCCTATCACCACCACCATCATCAGTTGGTGAAGTTCCACTTTAAAGTAATTTAATTTCCTTTCAAAGTAAACTGCTTTCCGATACTATGCTATTTATTTAGTCGGGGGCAGCCCTAGTTGAAACAAGCACACTATAATGCCCCATAAAGAAACAAATGGATTAACACAGACACTGAAAATCCGGTCCGATCAAGTCTGATCTGGCTAAACACTTCAATCGCCACGTCTTTGTATTGTGAGGCTACATTTGTTCATCTGTCCACTCTCCAGTGACATTCTCTCTTTCACACTTCTCTGTTCTGGCCGTCATCATCGGGCGGCACAGGTCACCGCGCCAGAGAAAAAGCCCTGGGTAAACACGGCCCGACAAAGAGAAACAAATATTGTTTCCATCTGATGGGGTTAAACTGACACGGCCCCGGGAGGCATCTTATCTGGAGAAGAAGACACATTTCTACAAACCTCACACACAAAGCCAAAGCACATCCCATCCCTCTTTACTGCGCAATGAACCAGCGCTCGCTGACTTTCCAGCAGACTCAGAGAGGAGAGAGAGATGAGGGGATGGAGGGAGAGAGAAAACGAATGTGTCCCTGAATCTACCGTTCCGATCTGTTAAATCTGTCTGTGGTCAGAAGAAAAACTGTACACCAGTCCTGCAGCTCCCCCACATGGCCTTCTGCCTTTCCTTTGTGCTCTGCTCATTCTCCCTCTTTCTCTCTCCTTCTTCCTTTCTCCCTCTACCCTTTTCTCTCTTTCTTCCCTTTCCCTCTCTCTCCCTCCCTTTCTTCCTTCTTCCTATCTCTCTTGTCTTTCTCTACCTTTATCTCTCTCTTTTCTTTCTTTCACTCTCTCTCCCCTTTTATCTCTTTTCTTGTTTCTCTTTCTTCTTTTTCTCCCTACAAATTTATCTCTCACTCTTCTTTCTGTCTTTCACTTTCTTTTTTCCTCCCTCTTCCTCCCATTCTTTCTCTGTCTCCCACGTTCTCTTTCTCCCTTCCTCTTTCTCTCATTCTTTCTCTCCCCTTTCTCTCTCCCTTCACTTTTCCTTTTTTTTTGGCCTTTTTCTTTTCCTCTCTCTCTTTATCTCTCACTCTTCTTCCTCTTTCTCACTTTCTCTCTATTCCTTCCTCTTTCTCCCTCCCTTTCTTTCTTCTTCCTCTCTTTCTTTTGTCTCTCCCTACCTGTCTTTCTCTCTCTCATACACACACACTTTGTCTCTCCACCTCCACTTCTGTCTCTCCCTTCCTGTCTTTCTCTATCTCTCCCCCCTTTTCAGTTCTCTTTCTCTTTCTCTATCTCTCCCCCTTCTGTCTTTCCCTCTATCTCTCACTTTCTCTCCTTCTCTCTTCTCTCTCTCTCTCGCTCTCTGTCCCTCACTTCTCTCTCTTTTTCTTTTTATCACTCTCTTTCTCTTTTTCCATCTGCCCCTCCCCCTTTATGTTCCTCCCTCACTATCTTTCTATTTCTGCCTCTTTTTCAGTTTTCCCCCATTTCTCTCCCTTTGTCTTTCTCAGTCTCTCTCTCAATCTCTCCCTCTGTGGCTCTCTCTGTGTCTCCCTCTCTCCCTCCCTCCCTATCTCCCTCTCTCCCTCCCTCTCTCCCTCCCTCCCTCTCCCTCTCTCCCTCTCTCTCTCTCTCTCTCCCTCTCTCTCCCTGCCTCTCTCTCTCTCTCTCTCTCTCTCTCTCTCTCTCTCTCTCTCTCTCTCTCTCTCTCTCTCTCTGAGCCAGTGTTCTATATGCCTGAAACCTTTCCATTCACTGAATCCATTAAAACAAGCAAACAGTCATTCAAGTCTCCAAATAGTGCGCAGGCAGTGGAGAAAGTGGGTAACATTTGGTCTGACTGTCAGATGAGCTGGTAAAAAGGGGGCAGCCTCTGTGCAGCCAAGATTCTATTGCTTCTGTTCCTTGTTCAACACTCATATCTTTTACACATTGGTGTCTGGGCAGTGAGATATGAAGGCCAGTGGCTGCTTGTTCCCACATAAAACTTTCATTGGAAAGGCTATATAACTGTCAAACCCCACAAAAGTTGTTTTTTAAAAATGTTTTTGAAAGAAAAACAGATCTTGTTGATGCCAGAATCCATTGTTATCCATTGGCACTTGGAAGTCCCAGTCTGCCTCCATGTGCTTGTTATTGTAGCCAGTGCTTGAGTGTCTGACACGGCCAGTGGCCTGAATAATGGACAAAGTCTGCTGGTATATTTCATTCAATAGATTTACATTCACTACCAGAGTGACCTACTCCGTCTTTATAGTCCATTTCCCCCTAATTTATTCCATACATCCGGGCTGGAGCACTGGGCCCAGTCAAGCCAGAGAGGAGCGGTAATGACCACATTGATCATGACAGTCCCCGCTGGGGTGGGCCCGCTTCAAGGCCGGCTGAACGGACCCTACATGCCCCCTTACCCAATCAAAAATCCATCTTGCCTGTCCCCCTTGCCCTCTGGCCAATCAAAAACTCATCTTCTTTGCTTCCTCACGGTAAGGACACAATCAAAAGCACATCTCTTTGCCTGTCTGTCAGGTGCATTGCGTAATCTGTGCCCACCACCTTGACTCAACCAATGAGGAGCCTGCCTGTGAGAAGTAAGCCAATAAGGCACATTTGTCATTGTCCACCTGTCAACAGAAAGAAGACCAGCCTCAGGGTTACCAACTTTAAATTTGTAGTTGTACTGATGTGACCGATGAGTTACACTATCAGTCTGGTTTATTATTTATTTGCTGATGTCCTCTATTATATTTCATATTACTAACATCCTATACATGACAGACCAGTATGGACTATTTTTTTTACTGACGCTCCCTATATTGATCTTAAAAAAAGTTCAGAATAAAAACTAAATCAGTTAAACTAACATATCTTGCTTTAACATCATGCTCCATGCTGCCAGCATGTTTCTGTGTAAACAATAAAGTATCATTTGCACGTGCTGCATGCTTACTCTTTTTACTCATACAGTGTATAAAGTTAAAGTTACTTTGTTCAAGCTGATTAAAATGTTTTTATTTCCTACTAAAGAAATTCACCCACCTTGTTACCATCAGACTCCATTTTTCACATTTTCTATCCAAATCTAGTTAACATCTGTGGCTTTCAGACACACTGCCTTTCCTATTATGCACTTCATCAAACTTAAAATATACTTGAACTTCATTTTCCCCCTGAGGTCCACTTGCTGTCTTTATAAAGAGAGGTTGGAAGATGGTCTTGTAAAATTCCTTCTAATTAAAAATTCCTTATAATTAAACAGGCTGTTTTGTTACCGTGCCTGAAAGACTGATGTACAGTACTGTGCAAAAGTCAGAGACCACCCTTCAGTTATTTTATTTCCACTCAAAACAGCTATTAAGTACAAGTGATTAATTTTTAAGGAGACATTTCTAAGGAGATTAGAGGTGAGATCTAACTAACGTAAGATCAACAACTGTGCTAGATCTGGGGCCGGAGTGACAAAAGTGTCTTCAGAAAGTAAACCTTCTTAAATGTGTGTTTTTTTAACTTCATTCTTAAGATGAAGTTACGAAAAATTGTTATTCTTCAAATATCTTCTTAAGAATTATTTTCTTTTCTTAACTATTTTCTTAAGAATAATTCTGTTCTGTAATAATGAATAATAATCCTCACAATAGGCTGTAAGAATTGATAAGATAAGCAACTAAATTTATCACAGACTCTTCCTCTGCTACTCTTGCCCATCCTTGTCCATCACCCCACAGTTATCATATTTTCCAGGGAGGATTGTTTTCCTGTTGGCTGTTTCTTCCACCATCACTTCTAGTTCTTTTTTGCTAGACTTTTTTAAATGCTTGGTTTGATGTTTATCCTCCGTTTTGCTCCTCTGAACAGATGAAACCAAATAATGGAAATAACCAGTAATACAAATTCAAATATGTATCTCACGTCATTTATGGTTCATGGTAAAATGTAACATAGCCTACATACAAAAACAAGCTTTCATCTTTGAAAATCAAAAATCCACAGGTGTTTCTGTCCATCCTTCCACTGTGAGAAGACAACTCAGATAAGCTGATAAGAAGTTGTTACATTTGCAAATCAAACAAAGAAGATGCTGGTGTTCTCAGAACAATTCAAGAGTCCAGACTTCAACATCATTGAATGTGTTTGGGATTACTTGCATCATGAAAAGCAGAAAATTCAACCAGCTTCTAAGACTGAACTTTGGAGGTGTTGAAAAATATCCCAGAACATTTCTTTGAAAAACCTGAAAGTAAGACATCTGAAAAGAATGGAAGCTGTAATATAGAGACAAAGTGTGGACACGTTAAATACTGAAAATGTGACGTACTTAATGCCTGTTTTGACTGGAAATAAAATAAATTAAGAGCGGTATCTGAATTTTGCACAGTACTCTATGTAAATGAGCTCTGTTCTGATTGGGTACCCCATATTGTGCACCATTCAAAAAGCAGTTTTTTATAACTTCATCATGAGTTGAAGGGGCTAAATTGTAGGCTGAATAGGCAGATGTATGTAAATGTGTTGATATTTGTGACATCACAAAAACTGATTTTAAAATGGGCTGTTTTTCAGCTTACTTTCCGTATGTGGACTTTGGGCTGTGGAGTGAAGAGTACATACTGAAACTTTAATAATGTTTACAACATCAAAAAAGCAAGGAAACACTGATTCTGTGATATGGCCCCTGAAGGTTCACAGAACTTAGAATTTTACAGTCTTCTTTTACTCCACTCTTACATCCTGAATAGCTCTACATAGGTCATCTTCCTATCACTCAGCCTTCGCTTGAAAAATGACCCTGCATAGGGAAAGTCATAGTCACATGATGGCGTGTGGCTCCATTAAAATCAACTCAAATTTATGAAACAAACAGCCGCCTCTCAACAAAAGCTCTGCAATAATTCACAGTGCCAGTAGAGTGTTAAAAATGCACGTGTGCTCACACACACAGCTCTGAAGAACGCAGCGGGGACAGCTGATGATTTCTAGCAGCTGACAGTCGAATTCTCACATTTACTAGCTGCGAAGTCAAACACAGCCCAGTGTCGAGATCTATCATTGGAAAGGTTGCAAAAGGTGTCAGGCAAACAAGGAGAACACAATTTCCTGCTCTGTGTGTGTGTCTGTGTGTGTGCACTTGTGCGTGTATGTGTGCGCACAAGGCTCAAACCACCAGGCAATCTGCAGTGCAGTGGACCCCAGAGAGGCCTGACAGCTGCCATTAACACAAGCATACATATCATTACAGGCTTGTGCAGGCTGCTGGCCCACTCCAACTTTCTTCTTTTATATAAACAAGTTTTTATTGGTTTTCAAACACGCTGGTCGCACCGGCTTTCGCAGCAAGTCTCCTCCATCAGAAAGCAAACTGTCCATGCCCGACTGCTTTTACTGCCAGCAGATGATCCCCCATGAACAGCAGCTACCAGCAGGCCAGAGATGCACTAAACATGCTCTCACCCAGAGCACATCAAGAGCAGACCATGCATACAGCACATTTCATGCTCCCCCTTTGACATCAAGCTCAGAAATTGAAGCAGACATCAATAATTACAACACACAACATGAAGTATTCATCTTCACCATGGCTACATGACTTGTTAATGATGGAGATACGTTTGAAAGTTTTTTTTTTTTCCATAGCACACATGAAACCACCGCTGATATCTACACTATTACTTTCATAAGAAAAAGTCATAGTTCAAAGTTTTTCTCTTTTTATTGGTTGGTTGGTTGTAGTTTTCGTTAACCATATACTTTTAGGGTTCTTTTGGAGCAGGGCGATAGAATGACCTCTTCTGGCTCCTGATGGATGGTTCTTCAACAAAGCATTTTTGTAAATGAGGTGAGTGTGAACCTGTCAGAACAAAACCATGTATCTCCATTTTTGTCATTTTTCAGTTTTGACATAATTGCCTGAGAAAATGCCTGTTGCCCTTTACATCGTGTCAAAATTTCATGATGAATGGACCAAAAGAAACGGCCCAAAATTACTTGGAAAAAAGTCTGGTTCCATTGACTTACATTATAAGTAAAGTATGTTATTTCCTTCTCCTGTGAAGTTCTCATTTTGGAGATACAAGGTTTTGTTCTGACAACAGCAGTATGGATCATTCTACTGAACTGGTTTCAGAGTTGAAAACACATTTCAGACCTTTAACTGACTGTATGACTGTATATCTTTTATTGTGTTTATTTCTTTTAATTAAACACTGATTCTACGTTTATTTTGTCACTAACAGCACAATGATAATGCCTCAGAAAGTTTACCAAACATTTCAGTAGTGACTGTTTCGGTAGTGACAATTTTAGCTCATTTTGAGCAGAACTCAAAAATGCTAGTCTGTACATGACTAGCAATCACAGCTTTGAATGACTGTACACACAAAAAATCATAATATTTTTATTAAAATACAAAAAAGTGTTTATTTAATTGCAGAAAATATGTGCAGTGACCATTCTTAATGTTACACACTGAATTCCAGACTTTGGGACACTTCAAAACAATGGGATCTAACTAATCAGGAATTCAGTCTCACTTCCTGCTCTAAAACGCAGGGGTGTGGCTAAACTAAGCCCCTCCTATGGACTAAAAATCTTTGTGTTTCAGTAGTGACATGAAAACGTAGGACAACATTAAAAAAAAAAATTAAACTCATCATCACCATCATCATCTTCTGTAACCGCTCAATCCAGATAGAGTTGCGGTTAAAATAAACTTATGATAAATCTAAATCTTTCAACTTTAATTTGGACAGCCTTTCAACCAGGATTCTATCTTGGCCAGGACACTCTTATAAAAGACAGTTTTAAGGTTTTTGTCTATGTTTTTTTTTAAAAGATTTTTAAATTTAAGCTTTCCTTGCTAAAAAGTGGTTCATTAAAAAAAGAAGAAGAAAAAAGAAATTCAATTTATAATTAAAAATATTTATCATTTTTTGTTTGATTTTCTCATTTCTACTTACTTTTTGTATCAATAAATAAGTTAACCAGTGTTAAGTTTTTTCTCCTATAAAGCTGCCATTTTGTAGATACAATATTCTCTTACAGTCAAATGCAAAAGTTTGAACACCTCTCGTCATCACGTTTTGTTGACTTTCTGAGTGAAAATGAGTTAACACATCATCTACAGAGAACACACTTAAATGTAGCATTTTCTGCTAATTTTGTTGCCCAATTTCACTATTTAATGTCCTATGTATTTACCAAATTTAATATATTGGGAAAAAAATTAAATATGAAATGTGCCATAACTTTTGCACAGACCACATTTCATGTTTTATTTTTTCCCCCAATATGTTAAATTCAGCAAATAAACTGTATATTAAACTGTGCAGAAGTGTGCTGTCTGTAGAGGAGGTGTTAGAAAATTAACTATACCATTTGACCAGTGAATGCAAACGCTTGCACTATATAACAGTGGCAGATAGGTAACATCCTAAATAGGAGATAGAAAACCTGAGAGTGAATATAATCCCTTATCCAGTGTCTCTCATGTCCAGTGGGAGCTCTTGAGCACAGTCCTGACGTCCCCTGGAGCACTGCTGGCTGACCGATAAGGCACAAAAGGTCCACTTGCCTGTGGCACTGTGTGACCACGCTATGGACGAGAGAATCGGGATAGCCTCCTCTGCCCATTCAACAGTGATAGTTATCCACACTCAACCACGGAACTCTGTCCTCTTCAAACATTAGCAGGCATGTCCAATGACCATCCAGCAGGGCCTTGCTGAGCATTACAAGCTTTCCCATTTCTTTTCCAACCAGTGACTGTTCTCCTCCCTTATAACATCTTTGGTTAAACTTTTTTGTATATCAGTGCCTTTCTGCTACTTTTTAAGGCGCTCTTCCTCAGTGACTCTGTCTCTCAGATTGCACTGTCACGATAAGACTGTATCAGTAATTTTACTGAACAAAAGGCCAAACTATTAAAATGGACTTAATGGAACAACAATGAACCATGCATAGCCTCAAAAAATCCAAAATACCTTACTGGAAAAAAGATAAAGGAGGAATCCTCTAAAGAGAGACCAGCAGGATTATGCATTAGCTTCACGCAAGTTGCTGATTCACTGAGAAAATAATTCTTTTTTTTAATTGACCAATCGGAGACTAAACATCTTCACTTTTTAACACAGTTCAAACTCCAAAATGTTGAAAAGTTAAAGCTGTGTCAGATGGGACAGGTGGGGATGGGGAGGGTGGGCGCATTCATTTTCTCATAAAGAAAAAGTTTAGACTTTGATGTCCTTATTTGGGCACCAGTGAACTGCAGTATGACAGTAGGGCCGTAACTAGGATCAAACTCTTAGTCCATTTGGCAGAGAGGTGACCTACATTACAGTCAATGAAGTAACTGCTGAATAAGTGTTTTACAATGTCAATAAACTGTCAATTTCTTCTTTATTTTTTTTTTAAATTAGGTTATATACCTTTTCATTGGTTCCTTTCCTATCCCTACATAAACTGCTATTATTGTTCCATAAAGTGATCTTTAATTATTTATTTGCCCATTTATCTTCAGTGGAAGATTTAAATAGATTTTTATTTATTGTTGTATGAATTAAAAAACCTTGCTCCATCAAGCCTCAGGCAACAGGAAGGTCAGTGTTGTAAGTGTTTTCTTCATTGGTGCAGTGGGTAGCGCTGTCGCCTCACAGCAAGAAGGGCCTAGGTTCGATTCCCTGGCCAGGCGACCAGGGTCCTTTCTGTGTTTACATGTTCTTCCCGATTCTGCATGGATTTCCTCTGGGTACTCCAGTTTCCTCCCACAGTCCAAAGACATGCAGTCAGGCCAACTGGACACACTAAATTGCCGCTAAGTGTGAGTGTGTGTGTGAATGTATATTTCTGTGTCTACCCTGTGATGGACTGGTGACCTGTCTAGGGTGTATCCTGCCTTCCGCCCAACGACTTCTGGGATAGGCTCCAGCTCTCCCCCGCGACCCAGAAGGATAAGTGGCTTAGAAAATATGTGTGTGAATGGTTGTCTATGGCCATCCAGAGCCACCTTACCGTGTAATAGGTATCAAAGGCCATGATCCCTGGGTGATAAGACACTGTACACTTCATGTCTTATTATTTGACAAGCGCTGTGATTATCACATCAGTCAAAGCATGCAGTCACAGCATGACACCATGACCGGTGGCTTTTCCTGTAAGCCGAGGTGATTATTTAGTAAAACAGGGGCCAGTGGCTTCTGAGCTGCTCTCCATCTTTCAGTCTGTCATTATTAACTGCTCAAGAAAAGGGCACCATTTCTCATACAAAAGAAACATGGTAGGGTAAATGGTTATTGATCACAGTCACAAAATGTTCCCATAATCAAGAAATAAAGGTTGTTTCTGCATTCATTTTTTATAACAATGAGTTGGTGACATTGATCATGCAGACTTAATCATACTGAAATTTATCACTCAGAGAACAATTAACTATAATGATAGTGTGTGCTTTCCTATATTATAATCAGATTCACTCATTTATAACAAGGAGTATCCATTCTCAAAAAAATTCTTGTTACAATTTAATTGAATTGATTTCATCCAGATGGAACAGTTCCCATGCTAATTACCACCTCAGAGATATTGCAAAACAGTCATACAGCTGGTTTAGGTAAAGAATTGGTTCACTATCCCAAAAAGTATCAACTCTCTGGGCAAGAAAAGTTAAAACTGAGCAACATAACTATTAACTAAATGACAAATTTGCTGAGAGTTCAGAAACCAGTTCAGAATTAGAGTACGGGCCTGTATACAAATTAGCCCACAGTCATACTAGCTTTACGACCGCAAAACTACATACATTTCAATGGAAACTGATACAATGAATTGCATTGCATTGAGAAACTTTGCTTTAAGTTCAAATTTGGTGAACTCTGACATGCTGCGTTTACATCTGGTGGGTTTACACTGCATTTTTCTGAGGGTGGAAAAAATGTGAGGTACACAGTCTTTTTTCATTTGGGAGTTCACACTGCATTCTTCAGACCCTGCTTCTGAATGTGTGTCTCTGTGTTGCTAAGCAACAACAGCATCGTAATTGTCTATAAGCTATGCTATCAAGCTATCCTTTCGATATGTACATTACTACTACCACTGCTAACCAGCAAGCATGGTGCTGCTAGCTAGAACAAGCTAAGCTGTAACTAGGCTTATGCCACGATTTCAATCTCTGGATGACTACAACCACTAATCTCTCCTACATTATAACGGCCACTGAAGGTCTGTCTTAGCTTTGTTCTGATAGCAAAACTGCTCATAATGTAGTTTGCTTGATGGCTTCAAGTTGAACTCTTTTCAACCCATGCTACCCAGAGCACACCACACAAAAGACAGTGTTTAGTAGCACTGAAGGTCTAAAATGGAGGCTGTGCTACTCTTAGCTGACATTTCATATCATTAGTCTATAAATGAATACATATAAAAGAGGTGGAATAGTATACTGTCAGACTGGAGGCTGAATTGGACACTTGAACTGTTTTTACTTTGGTATTTTTAGCGTTTTTGGTTAGCGAGTTGCTAACTGAACCAAAATGGAGTCATTTTTTTCCATGTCAGTGCAGATTTTTCCAGTCTATATTAGTCATGCCTATTTTGTAAGGAAATGTGAACTGCAAATGTCTAGTGTGACTGTAGTTTAGAGGGCACTGTATGAGGTCAGTCCTACACTGTCCTTTTGCATATCTTTCAACTCTGCTAGCCCACCCAGTCATCTCAGTGTTTATCTCTTTCATAGCTCTGTCCTCTTCTGCTAAGCAAACCACACAAAAAGATGTGCTTACTATTTATATCACAAAAACAGTTGTCATGTGTTTGCACTTTGCTGTTTTGATCCTCGCAGCAAACATCCGAGTCACAGCAAATATGTTGACAGCGGCAGGCTAAAGTCTTTAAACCCTGTTTTAGCACCGAGCGCAGAGCCTCAGGAGAGCGCTAGCATAAAGGTGAGATGGGAGCCTGAAAGCAAAAGCTTAACCAGCATTATTATGAACTCTTTTCAAAGGCCTTTTTCTTTCCTCCCCTTCTGCATCGAGTGTCTAGCACAATCGACTGACACTAAATGAGATTTGTACCTTTGTGATTGTCAAGTACTTCAGTGGCACACAAAAGATTTCCCCTATCTACGTGGTACAGTCAGTCTATTGAGGCCGAAATGGTTCCTCGCTCTTACAAACACACACACATACACACTCTCTGACACACACACACAGACATACGATTGAGAAGAATCAGAAAGAGCTCTATTCACATGCAGGGTGTCTGCAGGGAGCTGATCTCATTCTGCTGGGTGTCAGGGGGCAGGGCCACTAAGAGCACTGCATAATAAATTAAGCCAGAGCCAAAGCAGCTGTTAATTACTGATGTGGCCGCTCCGTGGATTTCTGTCCCCTTTTCCCTCTCTCTTTATATGTCACTTACTCCCTCCCTCCTTCGCTCCGGATCCCAAAGGTGAAGCCTATGATAATGGAGGGGCAGCTGGAAAAAGCAAGAAAGAAAGAGAGACATACAAAAGGAAGAGACATGCTAGCACAATGGCAGTCTTGTCAATGCACAACATGCTGATGGAAAAAAGCTTGACTGGACTGTGTCCCACTGGCCTTAGTGTGACATTCGTTAATGATCTCATGCAGCATTTCCCTTTTTTTTCTTCGTCGCAAAAATCCTTGAGATGTTCACTTCATTTATTCTGAATTCTGCACTGACTCATGTATGTCAGTCTATACAGTGGTTTCCAAATCAGGGAATCCATTGCTTTTGCATGTTTACTATCATTCAATCCCTTAAACATACAGAACACTAGGGAGGAAGTGTAGATGCTGAAAGATTAAAACTTAAAGTTTAAAGATGGTGGTTTGCACTACACTCTCATGTAATCATATATCTGATAAATGGCAACATATGGATTTTAAATATATGACATACATTAGCATATGTGGATTCCCCTTATGTCCAACTTAGATTTTGTCAAATGTGGACATATATGTGACATATATGCCAACTTCTTTGAAATTGACCATTTTCAAATATGGGACATATTTTAGCCATATATCAACTCATACAAACAAATATGTGTAACATGTCTATTTAAAAATATATGATAGAAAACATTATTTATATAAGGATGGAATATATTACTCATATATATTACTGTTGTCAGAACAAAACCTCATATCTCCAAAGTGATAACTTTACAGGAAAAGGAAAAAATATACTTTACTTTTAATGTAAGTCAATGGAACCAGACTTTTTTCCAAGTCATTTTGGGCCATTTCTTTTGGTCCATTCATCATGAAATCTACACACAATGTAAAGTGCAACAGTTATTTTCAAAATATGCCAAGAACTGAAAAACGACAATATGTTTGATCCATATTTTATGCATGTATGTATTCACCCATACATCAGACACAGCACTGTTGTGTCTGATCCACTCATACCAGAGCAACACGCACTAACACACCACCACCACGTCAGTGTTACCAGAGTGCTGAGAATGATCCACCACCGAAATAATGCCTGCTCTGTGGGGGTCCTGTGAGGGTCTTGATCATTGATGAATGGGGTAAGCATGATATAACAAAGTACGCAGAGAAAGTTAAGTATCTTGTAGATGTACTATTACAGACTACAGTCTGTAATAGTAAAACTATGAAGTGCACCCCTTAATGGTAAGCGGAGCTGACAAAATGGGCAAAAAAGGAGATGCAAGGTAGGTGTACCCAATAAAAGTGCTCAGTGAGTGTATATGTATAATCCACATATTATGCATACATGTCCAATATTTGAAATGTATAGCTATGAGCTATAAGCTATGCAATAAAATCATTAAAACATGAAATAAATGAAAATATTGCTCCTTGACACATTTAAATAATTTAATATTCTTCATTTGGGCCTGGGTGTTCAGTAGCCTGTAATTTATAAATCCAAATGGCTTCCTGTTGATTAACCTTCCTTTGTCTGTCACCTTTTCATATGAAAGATGAAATATGGTCAGTGCCAAAAGATTATAATGTGAATGGGTTCCTGTTATGCAAGTTCAGATAGCATCTAGCCAAAGGGTACTTAACATTCCCTGTGCAAATGGCATATCTGTGTTCTGCTAGACTGTCCTGCAAACGTCTTTTTTTTTCTTTCAGTGTAAAAAACTTTGCAGCTTGGACATTTTAGCCTATAGATGACAAACAAGGTTTTACAGTTAATTAAATGATTTATGCTGAACTCTTTCTGAGATGTAAAATCTGTAAACGTTTTGGTCTATATCACATGTGCAAGGCTTGATTAAATGATTAAACTTAAAGGACCATTTGAGTTTTGGACCCAGCCATGCTTCTTGGGTGTTTGGCTGAAGATAGCTGTGTACCAGTTTATCTTGTAGAGTAGGGCATCTCCTAAAACTGATTAATGGTGGTTCAGTGAAGACCTGACCATCACTCCCACTCTCAATAATACCTCAGTTTTTGTTTATAGTCCGTCTAATATTTTCTGTCTCTGAACTGCATGTCGTGACAAATGACACCGTCTTTTGTTCGTTTAGGAGCACTAGTGTAGTATTTAGGAGCACAATAAAGACGTTTTAAATGTTTTAAAAAAGAACCTTGGAGTTTTTCTGTTTTTTTGATGTTTAAACAAACTAGATTTGAGTCTAGAACAACATTAGGGAAAAGAGACTGTATTGAACACTACAAATGTATTTTTCATATATATATATATATATATATATATATATATATATATATATATATATGTAATTTTTTTGGCAACTATGATAGGTTTTTGAGGGATCTTTGCATACAAACTTCCAAAAACAAACTGTTCTGAATTTATATGGGAAGAATATGGACTCACTGTATTCATAGGGAGGCTGAGTTATAACACTGTGGAGGCTGTACTTTAACCTGGCTCTTACTGTGACTTAGGTAACACTTTATTTGGACCAGATTATCAGTAACACATCAACAACATATCAGTGAAGTAGCAGTAGTGAAGCATCTGAATACATTTAAGTATCTTGTAGATGTTCTGTTGATACATTACTTACATTAAGTAGATGTGTTGTTAATATGTTACTTCTATTATGCAAAACCTAACCTTACCCAACACCTAACCCTAACCCTGGCCCTAATCCTAAACCTAACCTTAACCTCAATTTAAAACCTAATCCTAACCCTCATATGTTTTTTTAACATGTTACTGAGAGGCTGTTGAGTGTTTGTTTCATCTAAAAAGGACCTGTGCTTGCTACAGGCACCAATAAGGTGGTTAAAATAATATAGGTATGAATTCAAAAACATATAAGAAATATCTGTTCTACTGCTGTCAAAAATTCACAGATGAAGTTACTTACTTTACTCAGCAAGATGGTCAAAGGCATCATCTACTACACAAACTACATAAAAACTCCATGTTGCATTTTACCCCATGTTAGGTGGTGCCCAGCTCTCCAGAACCAAAATGGAAAATCAATGTGCTATAGAATCCACAGAATAACTCCTTTCATCGCCATCTAATTATATTTCACAGTGTGGTGTTGAGGTGGACACTTGGGCAGCATGTTAATCAGAACAGAAGTTAGCCTTTGGGGATTCAGCTCCCTAACTCTAATCACACACACAGCCAGCAATAAAGTGCAAAGCTGGGCTCAGATAAGATGGACATCGCTCCTGTCCATGTTCCTTGGTTTCATTTACCTGATATGTAGGGTTACGTAAGCTCCTCAGCTCCGGCGGCCTGTAGGTGTAAATGACAGACCGGCTCTGCACTAGCTGAGAGGCAAATGGCATGGTGTGTTAGCACTGCTGTATCTCATAAAGTAGAAGTGGAGAATGAGCAGTAAGCCTAGTAAACCTTGAGAAACTCAGCCGACCCCTCAAGGAATTGCATCATCAACTCCGCACACATACACCTACGTCCACAGCAAGTGTGTCATAAAAACTTAATGCTACCTGGCACATTCACTTTGAAAGCACAGTCTTTCTCAAGGTGATGACCATCATCCTGAAGGTAATGACCATCTCTGGATTATGAAATATCAACAGCAGGTATCTCTTGACCTGCAGAGTCAGCTTTTGGTTAGTGCTACTGCTATGTCTTCATAAAATGACAACACACCCCTAAGCCTAGCCAGTAGCCTACTCATTTTTGGTTATGCTTAATAGCAAGAATAAAGATAATGACAATTTAGATGTCCATTACACAACTAAATCTGGCTACCAATGGCCTTTCATTATAGCTGACATCTCAGCTATGCACACGCTTGACTCTCTAATTCACTCTCTGTCCTGTTCAAGCAGTAATGATAAACTTTAAGTAGTAAAGTACACAAGAACACAGTTGTTATGAATGTTGTCATTTCTTTTTGTCAGAGTCAGAGACTACTCTTCTGTTTATTCAACTTCCAGTCAAATAGGTCCTCATGTACATATTACTCATTTTTCAGTGTCAGAAAAAAGCAAGAACTGCATATTTAACAGAAGCTGCACTAAAATCCAACACTGAGTATAATATCAAATTAATCAGTATTTAATATACCCACTCCTCCACTACTAAAACATTGACTCTTTCATCCTTCCAATCTTAAAACCAGCGGGTTACAGCTGTCCTCCCAAAAAATGCTGTCCCAAAAGCTCTCACTGACACGTTCCTTTTTCAAACAGAATAATATTCATACAAGCAACTCCCCAAACTCACCTTAGCTGCCTTGCAAAGTTCCTTCTCATGTACAGTGAAAATAGCAAGAACAGAGAAAATAGACATTTCTGATGAGATTATTGAGAAGATAATCCACCTTCATAAGAAAGGGGAAAGTCAAAGGAAAATAGGTGAAAGAAGAAGAGTTTCCAAAACTGGAGTTTAAAAAAAAAAAAATTAAAAACTGGACAGAGTCAAGATTTCTACATCATTTAATGTGTTTGTGATTATTTGGTTTGTGAGAAGTGGACAAAGCTGAAAGCAAGTCTCTTAATAATAGAAGCTTAATAGAAGCTGTAATGATGGCAAAAATGCCATATATATATATATATATATATATATATATATATATATATATATATATATATATATATATATATATATATCCATAGGCAATAATATGAAGTTGGTCCCCCCCTTTGCAACTATAACAGCTTCCACTCTTCTGAGAAGTGTTTCTACAGGTTTTTGGAGTGTCTGTGGGAATCTTTGCCCATTCATCTACAAGAGCATTTGTAAGGTCAGACACTGATGTTGGACAAGAGGGCCTGGCTCGCAATCTCCATTTTAGTTCATCCCAAAGATGTTCAATGAGGTTGAGGTCAGGGCTCTATGTGGGTCAGTCAAGTTCTTCCACACCAAACTCACCCAGCCAGGCCTTTATGGACCTTGCTTTGTGCTCTGGGTCTCAGTCATGCCCGAACAGAAAAGGGCCTTCCCCAAACTGTTCCAACAAACTTGGAAGCATAGAATTGTTCAAAATGTCTTGATCTGCTGAAGCATTAAGATTTCTTTTCACTGGAACTAAGGGGGCTAGACCAAATTCTGAAAAACATTTTTCATTATCCCTCCTCCACCAAATTTTACAGGTGGCACAATGCAGTCAGGCAGGTGATGTTCTCCCGGCGTTTGCCAAACCCAGACTTGTCCATCAGACTGCCAGATAGAGAAGTGTGATTCATCACTCCACAGAATACGTTTCCACTGCTCTAGTGAGTCCAGTGGTGGCATGCACTTACAGTTTACAGGGGCAGGTCTAGCAGGACAGAAATTTCAAAACTGACAGAGGTGGCACCCTATGATAGTACTATGTTTAAAGTCACTGAGCTCATCAGTACGACCCATTCTACTGCCATCGTTTGTCTATCGAGACTGCATGGCTATGTGCTTAATTTTATCCACTTGTTAGCAATGGGTGTGACTGAAACACCTGAACTCAATAATTAGGAGGTGTGTCCTAATACTTTTGTCTATATAGTGTATGTGTATATATATTCTTTTGGTGTCTTTTACTCAAAGCAAAACTCTAAAAGTCGCTAACCAAATGTTGTACTAATAAAATTACAACAAAGCTATTTATTCAGTCCTATTCAAATGTATTTAAATGGGAAAGAACACTGCTCTGCTGCTGTGCTCCAAGAGCTGTGTTTTCTAGTCTATCAGTAACTGTTTAGACAGCTCCAACATATGGAAAGCGGTGGGCTGGTGGAGTGGAAGCCAGAGTACATCTCCATACTTGCTCACGGTCCATGGCAGCCCAGCGGAAGCTGGGACCTAGGTGTGTTTATGTGACTGCGTGAGAGCCTGTGTGGACAGACAGGGCAGCAGATGCCTTTTCTCCGCTCTTGTGGCTCCAGTCAGCGAGATGTGTGGGCTGCCACCAAACAACATATGGAACAGCATAGCAGAGGCCTGCAATAACATGTGAAACCGTGCACCTCGGAGAGATCTGAGTAGCCTTCGATTCAAAATGACACACGGACACGGTGCTGCAACAGGAGAGAACTGTAAAAGTGCTGTTTTTCGTTCAACCTTTGCCAAGGTAGAAACATAGCCTCTGCTGCAGCAACCTGGGTATGACTCAAGCTCAGTGAAGCTTCAGAACGTGACGGCTAAGCAGCCGTGGGCCGCTCACAACCTTGGCAATGGACCGTACGGTGCTATTTTTCTGTCCCAGTGGAGAATCTAATAAAGAAAGTAGGTATGATTCCCCTGAAGACAAAATCATTAGGTGGTTAGCCAAGAATCCATCTTGATTTGGGGCCTCTTTTAGCAAAAAAACGGCCAGAAAAAAGACAATAGAGTGTGTAAATAAGGGCCAGGCCAGGCCGCCTTTGTCCCAGGTATGCTTAAAGCTGGTTCTGTTGAGCTCTCAGTGCTGTGGAGAGAATGAGAGCTGACTGCTGCCCGATTGTGATTTATGTCGCGCGGAGTTTAGGCTGCAGGGCCCGGGCCGCTGGCTGCTGGCAGAAGATGAATACGAGGCCCAACTGCAGGAGACAATCTGATTACAGCACACACCTCCCTTTCATCTTCATTCCACCACACTGTAGCAATGCTGGGACAGCCCTCATTGCTGTCACCAACAGCAATGACACACGCCCCATAACCGGCCACCTCCTCATCAGGCCAATGCTTCAGTGCCCGTCTGATATTTTCCTGACAGCGTCTGATAAAAACGCTCCAGCTACCTCCATTAGCTCACAGGAGTTCTCGAGCTTTGATCATAGCCAAGTGGTAAACATTTGACTGCTGGTGCCACAAATGCTTCCCATTTCCGCTGTTCTTTTTATCCAAAAGATGCTTTTATCCCAGGCTGAAAGCTCAGTAAATAAAAGGCAAGGCCTTAGAGAATACGCTAAAACTATTAAATATATAAAATATAAAATATTTAGAAACATCTCATATTCTACAGTGGCTGTCTATCACAGAAGAAGAGAAGAAGACAACTCAAATGCTGTATGTGTACTGTCACCATATTAAATACATGCGTATTATTAATATTATTATATTAACATATAATATTAGTATATTATTACTATGTAAATGCAAAACCAGACCTATGTCTGTTTGTATGCTCAGTGTGTGTATCGTAACAAGGGATGTGCATTCTGACCTTTATGTTCTTTTTGACATTCGCATATCCATAAGAGCTAATGTATGGATATTTGGTTAACTGCAAGAAAAGACAAAAACTTATAGTAACATATCATAATGCACAGACACAATACACTTCGGAACTGTTGCTAGCTGGTTAAAAAAAAGAAGCAAGTGTAAAAATACAGTAGCTTACAGTATATGCTTGAAAACATGTTTTATTAATCAAAAAAAACAAATATTGTTTGGTCACTATGCTTGTGTAACAGGCTGCTCCGTCAGATGACCTACAGTAATTAGCTAATGCTAACCAGTGCAGCAGTAAATAGTGATGGTTGTTTACTTCTACACAAAGTTTCTTTCTCTTCTGTGGATGATTATGATGATCATGATGTAGAGGCAACACTGAGAATAGAGAAATATCTTTTCATTGCATTTAGTTCTTGGTAATGCTAACTACAGTAGTTAGTTACAGCTGCATTAACTAAGCAACATGTCCTTAAAGGTAATGCACTTATGTTTTGTTGTAGTAAAGTATAGCATATACTCTTTAGAAAAGGCATAATGATTTCTGGGAACAAAAAATACATGTCTGTAACTTTTAGTTCATTTTTATTTAATAGTATTGTCATGCTTGTGTTGGAATTCTGCAAGTATTGTAGCAATACTTTGATTTTATTGTTAAGTTTAATTTGGAAACAAAACTATTCATTCAGAAAATTATTCATTCAGGATTTATTTAATGTTGCATCTGGATATACAGATACAACCAAGTGTAAGGACTTCAGGAGCCGAACTGCAAATGTAATTAAATGAACTACAAATGTAATTAAAAGCTGACAGTAGAATATATACTATATATATATATATATATATATATATATATATATATATATATATATATATATATATATATTTATTCTCAAAGCATGACTTCTTTAGGCACTACTCCTATTGGCAATGTTTCTTTGTATCTAGGTGTCATTGGATAGCTCGTGGTGGCAGCTCTGGAAATTACACTCCACAGATGCTGCTGCCTCTACATCAGCTAGAACACCTCACCTCTTTTTTGTCTCTATGAACAGTGATGGTCACTTGTTTCCATTACATTAACTCACAGCTGCGCTGAGCTGCTCTCCCTCAGCTCCACACACTCTGTTGGGCACAGTACATTTGCTTTCACTAAATTAATCTCCAGAAAGCCGGTAGAGTAGCAGCAACTCCAGCAACAATGCATCCCTGTCTCCTGAAGAGCTGAACTGCAGTGTATTACAACTGGGGGAACCACTTTTCGACTCACAGTCGATGTCTAGGTGTGTATTATATGCATTTCTAAAGCAGTTTATTGCGATCATCATAAGAACAGGGTGAGAATGGAGGAGAGAAATAAATGAATATAATTGGTGCTGTTTGAGAGGACAAGTGCATTTGACCAAGGCTATAATCACTACTACTATCCCAGCAAACTACCTTTTTATAACACATCTTAACAAAAGAGATTGCTGCTAATTGAAGATAATTGATCTTCCTACTTAAGACTTTCAATTACTTAGAAGTGCCTGATAGCTTAAACTATAGATCTGGGATATGATAGTGCTTCACATGTGCTGGCAGGTTGCCGTATGGAATATCTTAAGGACCTTAAGGAGGCCATGGAATAACTACTTCGATTCAGAAGGATGACTCAATCTCATATTTCTAAAACAAGGAAGTCGAGAGAAACTCTACAGGTGTGTAATTAAAGAACAACATGTGGGTAAAGATGGAGAATCTCTAAACTTTACATATGAGCAATACAGAATGGTGGCCTCTGTTTGTAGCAGATGTGTCCTAAAATTTGGACACACCTGTTCATCCACTGTTTCTTCTGAGATCAAGGGTATTAATAGGGAATTTTCTCCCCTTTAATGCAGTAACAGCCTCCACTCTTCTGGAAAGGCTTTCTGTTAGAACATTGCTGTAAGGATTTGACTGCATTGAGCCACAAGACCATTAGTGAGATCTTGTACTGATGTTGTATGGTTAGCACCTGATGATTCTCTATTGTTAAGTTATCCTTTATTAATCCCACCATGGGGAAATTCACCTCCACATTAAACCCAAACACCCACATACACACTAGTAAACAGTGAGCATGCTTGCCCAGATTGGTGGGCATCCCTATCCACGGTGCCCGGGGAGCAGTTGGGGGTTATGTGCCTTGCTCAAGGGCACTTCAGTCATGTCCTGTCGGCTCAGGCTGGTTCCCCAACCTCCAGCCCATGACTGCCCCCAATACGCTTCCAGTGCTTCACCGCTCAGTGCTGGGGGTCTTTATACCCCTCTGGCCAACAGTGGCATTGGTGACCTTAGGCTCATGTGCAGCTGTTCCAGAGCATCCCATTCTATTGGCAATGCTTTTCTATGGAGATTATACAAGCTGTGAGCACTCAATTTAATGCATTTCTTGGAAATGAGTGCCCTGAATTCACAAGGGGTCTGGATTGGACAAGTAGTGTATGTGAGACCCACACAGTAGAAGCCTTTTCATTCACTAGAGGACTAGCTGTTGACATATTTATTGTTTTATTGGCAGAGATTGGTAGCAACAAGTTGCATTTACTCAGTTATGTGCATTTAAGTCAAATTTTGATGGATTTGTAATTCTGTAAATTTTTTCAAATGATAATACTTCTACTCAAAGCAATAAATGTTTTGCTCAGCTACAGGTTAGCCTTTCACAGTAAAACACTTTTGTGGGTTTCATTTAATTCTGTTCTGTTGGTTCAGCACCTGGACTGCTTTGCTACTGGTCACACCTCTCACTCTGGAGCTTTAGCATTTTATTCTACACCAAAATGTTTACATTTATATCATTTAGCAGATACTTTTATCCAGAGTGACTTGCATTTAATAATGTAGCATTGGGAATCTTGTAAAGGACTCTCTTGGAATTAGGTGTGATTTTTGCCCTGGCTTGGAATTGAACCTAAGTCTGCCACATGGTGGGCAGCTGAGTTATCCAAAAGGATCCCAAGAAAAGATGACAAAGAAGTTCCCCTACACTTCTAGGGAACTTCACTATGAGCTTAGCATACCCTACCCATTTCCGTTTGGAAAATTGAGAAAATTGAGAAGTACCCTTTAGTGGTCTTTTAAATTATAATCATTCAAAAATCATCTTTGCTGTAATGAATTATCATTAGAATTGTGAGGTTGGCTTGAGTTTTTTTTTGTGAAGTTTTGACAGTATTTCAACTCAGTACCAACTAAGCACTAAAAGCATTCTTTATGTAACATAGGTAGCATTTGAGTGATGGCCACAATAACAGGGCATTTCATAATTAGAAGATGAGTGTAAAAATGTGAAAGCTATAATAGTTAAATCAGTCTAAATTAGTGAGATCTTTCTTCTTATCATTTCCAATTGCACATTAATAACAGCAAATATCAATGAATGGAACCTTAATAAAACATCCAAAACCTATACTGCATGTCCGATTAAGCCTTAATATATAAGCAGATGTATTTCAAAACAGTATAAAAATAGCTGAAAGCCAGTATCAAGCCAACAGTCTTTTCTACATAACATTTTTGCAAAAAGTGTAAACAAGAGCAAAACTAGCTGTTTGGAGCTAATGCTAGCACAGGCATGAGTAATGAGAGGAAGATGAGAGGTGCATTGTCAGCTCTATAACTCACACAGTCACTTTAGAGTCCATCTCTGCTTCCCCAGAACAAAGCAAATTGTCCATATGGCCAGAGTGCTCCAATCCCACTTGCTGGCATCATAGGAAACCAATGTGGGCCTAGCAGGAGGTCTGCAGCATTAGATAAAGTTCAACAGCAGTTGGTGGAGAGAGCCAGCGATTATGTCCAACTCCATGCAAGTGAGTCATCCTTCTGGAAAGCCATGTAGCCGCCCTGTGTCTCTCTCCACAGAGTGCCAACTTACTCCTCAGCCTTTCTAATGAGCTGCTGAATCAAACCGAGACCTATGAACAGACTCAGACACAGAGGAAGAGTGAGAGCGTGTGCATTAGACGGTGAGAGAAAGAGAGCAGAAAGCAATTCTCCAACTTCCATCAAAAGACAGAGAGTACCGGACCTGTTCACATTAGGCAGCTTTCTGTCTGAGGGATTTTATGCCACATCTTAACACTTTGACAATGTAGGTGAAAATGCAATTATTGGTTATATTGTATAAATGCCTACACATGTTTAACATTCAGCTGATTAACTGTTACCCCTGCTGAAAACAACAGCACAGAGCAGCATGAATTGCTTCCTAGTTTAAGCTGGTTTATGCTGTTTTTTACGCTGGTCTGGTGCTGGTTTAGTTGGTCACCCAGCACAGTCATGCTTGTTGACCAGCACACCTGCATTCAAAACACAACATATGCTGGTTTTGCTGGTGATCAGCCAGGCTGGTCTTTGCTGGTCTTGAATAAGGTTGCGCAAAACTATAATGGAAACATTTTTGATAGGAAAAGTAGGATGTGTCGTCATTTTGTAGTTCACCATTAGCATCCAGATGAGCCTTGGGCTAAGCCGTTTTTGAGAAAGGCAGTTGGGAACCCTCAGGACATGCCAGTTTCAGTCCATTTTTAAAAATGAAAAACAGTGGCAAATCTATGCTAGAGCTCTTTACTGAAAGAGTCACTGTAAAACTGCTACACACAAGCTAAAATATATGTTAATGTCTGTTACAAGTTTCAAACTGTAACATCAAGGGACAGACTTGAAAGTGAATCCAAGCGTGAGCTGACTTTATTGCAGCCAAAGAGAAATACAAACAGTCCGAGGCAAGTAAAACAAAGACGAAATCCAACAATCGTGAAAACAGTAGACAGGCAATAGGTCAATGAACATGAAAAACTTCGCAAAGACCTTAGCCAAGGCTATATATAGAGAGAGTAATGAGAAAACAAGCTTCAGGTGAGCAGTCCGCCATTAAAACTCAGGAGAGAGTGACCTCTGCAGACAGGGAGGGGAATCTCCACCAAGAATGTGACAGATAAAACATGCAATGTTTTTTTTACAAGCTTCAAATGTCTGTTTTTAATCTAAAACAGTCTAAAAATGTTAATGTGCACCAGCATTAGCTTATTGCTAACATAGAAACCCTATAGGGGCACTAGCATTATCATAGAGGTGGGCTTTTTGTCATTTTATGGCTGACTTGTTCTAATACACATTATTCGCCACTGGAAAAATAAATAATGTTTTTGAAAATTACCTTTAATACACTGTGTTTATCCAAAGCTGATAGATTAGTTTTGTCCTTTGTACATTTTCAGCCTGAATATCACTGTGATTTGAATTATAAGGTTACTACGTACTTAAAATATTGATATACTACATGCGGGCTCACTCAAGCATTTAGCTGACATCACAAGACCTCTCCAGAATACAAGCAAGTTTGGTCAAGTGTGGTGGTTGAGTGATTTTGGCAGTAGTAGACCACAATTTGAGTATGAAGAGTTGAAGTAGTGTACAGTAACAGTAGCAACCCTAATTTCATATAAATTAGTGACATCAGTTAAATGTTAGCTTGGAGCGGAGATGGCTGGAAGAAATGGGCTAGTAGGGCTAAGATCTCCCTCTCTTTCAAAGAAAAAACTACATCAAAATAAGTTTACATTTTTAGGCATTCAAATTTTAAAATGTATTAAAATGTCTATAAACAGATTATATTGGAGTTATGTGGACCCAAGAACAAAAGCACCACCAAAAGGTTGTAAGAAAGATAAGAATTGGCTAAGATGGAGCTGATTTACATCCAGCCCAAGCTGTTTTAGGCTCACAATGCATAGCACTGCCTTCCCACAGGCTTCAGTCAGTAATAGTTGGGTCTGGTTCTAAAATCTGATTGGTTGAGACATACTTGAGCCATTTAAAAAGAATTTTGTTTAGGTTGAGAGTCAGATACAGTCAAAGATGCAGAAACATTTTATACTGCCTCATAAAAGTCCTGTATTTAACTGATTTACACCACTGAAATAATGCTAGTTTTATCAGTACACTTATGGGATTTGCAGTATTATGTTAGCACCATGCTAACAGTGGTAATAAAGCAGCTGTACTCAGACATTTAGAACACAGGCATTCAGGTAAGTTGTTTTGTTTTATTTTGTCTATTGCTCTTTTGCAGAGCACTTCAGTAATGAACAAATGAGTAATGAATAAATACTGTGATGTTATGTTCATGTTATAGAGGATGCAAAGTGCAATACTGCTGTGGTATAATATTTGGTAACCGTTCTGTTAGCTTTCTATACTGTTTGATATAGCTTTCTGCATAACAGAACATATCAACATATAAACATTTAAAGGTGGCCAGTAGATAGCTAGACAGTTTAAATTATTATTTCATTGCTGTAGATGGGAAGGAGCTCTCAAATGTTATGCTACACTGTGTGAGCTATTGATCGTTCAGCTCTCCCATCCAATATTATGACCAGCCATCAGTGGCTTAAGGTCTTATGTTGTACCATGAAAGTAGTATTCATCATCATCAATTTTATTTATATAGGGCCTTTCCCATGCTCAAGAGCACTTTACAGTCAGACGCTTAACAAAAGTAACAAAATGTATAAGCAAGAATAAATAAAACAACACACACACACACACACACACACACACACACACACACACACACAGACACACACAGTGTTCCCATAGCTGGCAGGGGATATCATCAGACTATGGTGTAAGAGTCACATAGCTAGTCCGGAAAGAGCCATGGGGAAAGGTCTCACTCTGCCTGGGGGGCCCCGCAACTACAATGTAGCATCACACAGATGGCTGACCGGGAAGCCTCGAAGGCTGGAAATGTCCTTAGCCACAAAAGGGTAGCGCTTTCCTGCAGCCGAACACCACTGGTATAGACAGCCTCATGGCTGCAATGCAGCGTTACCCAAGCAGCCAGCCCAGGCAGACATGTACTTGTGATGTAGCGTTGATCAGGCAACCAGTCCAGCCTGCTTGGTTGCTGCAATACAGCGCAGCTCGAGTGGCCGGTCCAGACTTCAATGTAGCTGCGATATAGTGTCAATCAAATGGCCAGCCTAAGAAGCATCTGAGCCATGGGTGGAAAATCTGGGTATTGCTGTCATGACCACCGAGTTGAAGATGGTGCCATTAGCCAATCAATGTTTTGACACACCATTTCCCGTTACTCCTTTAATGTACTTCATGTGCCACTCCAGTAAATTCCATTAAAATGAATAGGTGCTGATGACTTTCTATTCAGTGAAGTTCTATTCAACCTCCACGCAACAAAACAAATCACAGGCGGTAAATGTGGCAGAATGGTACAGCTGGACCGACCAAAACATTAAGCGTTACTGTGCCAGCTTGCAGGGAAAGTGGCTCCCTTGGCCCTGTATGTGTGTCAGTGGTAGAGCCAGACAGGACTCCACTCAGGCTCCTTCCTGCCTCGTGCTCCAGCAGAGCTGCAGGAGAAGCAGCTCCACGCAGCTTCAGACACGGAGACCTAATGGGCCAAGTGCTGCTGTCTCTTCACAATGGCATCCTCTCGGTGTGGCAGCACAGATAAGCAGAGCTCCCTCTTACGCCGCTTGGCATGTCATCGAAAACGCACTCACTCTTTCTGAAGTGTCTGCGTCCTGTAACAGCAGCCTTCAGCACACACTTCATTTGTATCAGAGCCACACGCTCTTTCGTGCTCTGAGAGGGCCCCATAGTGGACGCCTCCAGAACAGCAGAACTGGGCACTATGAACGGATGATTCCACTGTTGTTTTTTTTTCTGATCCAACATTTTGATTTTGAGTAATATGTAGGAGAGTGTAGGATAACAATGCTTTTAAAAGTCATCTTGTGTGATGCCCATCAACCAACAGTGAGATGAAAACAGCATTAGACATTAGACATTAAACAGAGTTTTATGGCTGGTCTGACCTACAAATGGCAGTGCTTTGAGTCCGGTCGTAGTAACAGTACAAGATTATGAATACGTTAGCACTTAGAAAATACACTGAAAAATTCAATTTTTCTGCAAATTGTCACACAGAGTTGCTGTTTATTTGCTGATTTTAACATATTGGAAAAAAAGTAAACAAAATATAAATGTGCCATAACTTTTAAACAGGCCACATTTTATGTTTCCTTTATTCCAATAGGTTAAAGCCAGCAAGTAAGCAGTAATTGTGCATTAAAATGTGCAGACATGTGTTCTCTGTAGAGGATTTATTAACTTATTTACACAAACAGAACATGTTATTTAGCCAATTTTTGCATTGAACTGTACATAATGAACACTAAAGAGAATGAAATGAATCACTCGCTTCACACTCTGAATATTACAGAAAGTAATATCAAAGTCATAATCAAACATTTTACACACAAACATGCTTAAACAAAGATTAATGTTTCTAAACTTTTGACACAACCTCACATCACCTTCATAACATTCAGAACTTTGTGGTTTTTTATTTAATAAGGTGAAAAAAAACAGCGTAAACAACCCACTGTGCTGTTTTTCCTCCCTTCTCGCTTCGTTGGTGGTGCGTCTGACTCCTCAACAACTCAGCTATAAATATCATCTCAGCGTTCAGCTGTGAAAACACAGGAGGTAGACAACCAGATTCCCCTTTCTGGCAAATTATCTGGCTATTTTACGGATGATTTGCAACATTTTCATTGCATATGCTTTATTTACGCCTGAATAAACTACGAACAGGGCCTGAATGACCCCATGATAATTCAAAACAAATACTGGAGAAGATTAACATTACTTGGTGTCTTATTTTGGAGTTCGGTTCTGTAATTCACTTAAAAGGCCCACATCGTATATTGCCCTGAAATCCACTTATGATGTTTGCGTTATTTTATGTACAAAAGCAGAAGAAATTCATTTCTATGAGCTGTTTCTCTTATTGTGCCTTTAGGGCTACAACTACCTGAATATCTGAATATTCCATAACAATAATGAAAGATCAAGATATGTACTCCACTTCAATGACTCAATCTCAATGAAAAAATAAATAAATAAATAAATAAATAAAAATAATATTCGAAAGCTTGAAATACTACAAGCTACTGAAAAAAACGTAACTGATAAGCAATTACTCTTATAGCAAGTTCATAAATTGCTATTCCAAGGGATCCTGCCCAATCTGGCAACCCTGACCAGCTGAGATTCTTTCAAAGTGTCCGTAATGACTGATACAGGAGAGCAGGAGAGCAGGAGAGCTGAAAAACTGAAAGCAGTTTTTTTTCAACTCTGGCCACTGAGTAGGGGGGTGACCATGTTTTAGATTCTGTATGAGCAAGTTTTTCAAACTACTCGAAAAGCACTTTCTACATGAACATGCGCTAAACTTATTAATTTCATTTTAATAAGTTCCTTTCTGCTCTGGATGGACAGCTCACTAACCAGCAGGCTGTTGTTTATTCACAGAAACAACTGCAGTGGAGAGCGTGTGAGTGAAATCTACAGCAACTGCGCCGCTTTTAAATGAAACACGCAATATGCTCTGAATAGTTTACCATCATGTATCATAACAATGATTAGAATCTAGATGATTAGATGTCAGAATCTAGTTTTCATATTTATGTCCATCTTTCCATTTAATCAAGTTGTTTACTTAATCAATATTACTGCTTTTGTAAAGTTCCAAGGTATTGTTTTTAAGTTTGGTATAATTAATCTTAATGCAAAAAATGATGAATAGGAAAGTGAATTAATCTTAAATCTAGCCAATATATACAAAATGGATCTTTTTCTCAGATTTTGTAAGAATATTACAAAAACATTATAAGGTTATTTAACTTTCTATATGTTTTGTACATGATGTAAATAATCTTGTCTAATGAAGAATTCTGTAAGTCACAATATAAAACTTTTGTTATAGAATTGCAATATTCCTTTTCATTTCATTCCGTTCCCTTCATTCCCTTTTATTATGTTCCATTTCTTATCATTCCATTCCATCCTGTTTCCTTTCCCTCCATTCCATTCAATTCCATACAGTTCCATTCTATTCCATTCCCTCCCCTACCCCTCTATTCCATTCTATTCCATTCTTTTCCCCCTTCTTCTGCATTCCTTTCAGTTCCATTATTTTCCATTCCCTTCCCATCCATTCCAGTCTTTTCTATTCTTTTCCATTCCTTTCCCCTTCCATTCCATTCATTTCCATTATTTTCTCTACCTCATTGAGTTCCTTCTTTTGCTTGCCCTTCCCCTCCATTCCCTTCTATTCCATTCTTTTCCTTGCCCTTCCCCTCCATTCCATTCAATTCCCTTCTTTTCTTTTCCCTTCCCCTCCATTCCCATCAGTCCCATTCTTTTCCTTTCCCTTCCCCTCCATTCCATTCATTTCTATTCTTTTCCCTTCCCCTCTATTCCATTCATTTCCATTTTTTCCCTTCCCCCTCTTCCATCCCATTCTATTCCTATCTCCCCCCATTCTGTTCAGTTTTCATCTTTTCCTTTACATTCCCCTTCATTCCATTGAATTCCATTCTTTTCTTTTCCATTCTCCTCCATTCCAATTCATTTCCATTCTTTTCATTTCCCTTCCCTCCCCCTCCATTCTATTCACTTTCCTTCCCTCTCTGTCTTTTCCCTATTTCCCACCTCTTTATAAAAAACACTAAAATGTCCATGACCGGGGTCAGGAACTACCGCTGTAGCTCTACTGTAAATGGACTGTCCTTTAATGTATGTGAATAAAGTTGAGCACTCCAGTTCCACAGAGCTCAGTCATTCCCTTTGGCCTTGGCTCTCCTCTTTTACGTGTCCTTGCAAAATCTTGTTTTTTAAAAGGGCTCTGCACAAACACTGCAGGAGCTACACATGTGGAACTAAGTGAAAGTTAAAGTTTGTCAGGAGCGGAATGGCGTTCCACTCGAGGGGAGAGAGAAGTGGAGCCTCCAGATGGCAAGAGCCCAGCAAACCAGAGAGGGGGAAACTGTTCAATCAAGGCAAAACTACGGCTGTGGTCCCTCACCTCATAGACATAAACAAACAGGTTGAACAGCACCGCAATGTACAGCATGTGCACACAGGAAAACACTTAAATGCATATACATATTGAATGTATGTGAGTATATGAGTGAATGCAGTCATTGCACTTACTTTTAAATAAAAAAAAAATAGTTTATTGGACTATAGTTCAGACTTCAGTCAGTATGTATATGTAGGTGTAAATTACTTAGACTGTGTTGGAACTTACCATCATACAGCCCAAAATAATTGCCATAAGGTAAAAAATGAAAGAAAATCTTTGGTTAAAATGTATCCTCTCTAAGATCACCTTTCCTGTCTGCTCTCTTACATGGAATAGAGTTTGTGCATATTCAGAACATCAGTGGAAAAAGAGGAGACATCTCTGCTAATCTTCCTGGCTCATTACTCATCTTTTTAACCACACTATACCCAAAGCTAAAGCCCTTTTTATAGCTCGCCTTGCAGTGAAGCGGAGCTAAAGCTTTGTGTAAATCTACTGGGCCACTGGACCTATTAAGGATTCAGAGTTTTAACAGCCATTTACTCTGTGGAGTTTTTGATCTCTGATCTTTTTGATGAACCCTGCTCTCCTTCTCTCCTATATGGCCTAATGCACCATCATGGCCCGCTCGTGCTGGAGCGCCTGCTGAGCTCAAAGCCTCTTCATTATTCAAAGGCAAAGAGACCTGCGGGCATCCAGGCCAGTCGAGCGAGTCGTCCAGTGGCGAACAGAAGCAGGTCTCTTCCTGCGGGAAAGCACCACTAAGTCTGGATGAGGGCAAAATTTTGCAGTAATTATTTAAAAAAAAAAATCACAGCAAAGATGCACAGGCACCCGCTCCGCTGGCCCACGGCCCCATCACTCATGCACAGCTTGTGCCCAGTGCTGCCCATTCCTTGAAATAAAAATAAAGCATGCAGAGACCTAGAAATGATTGCATGCAGCCCAAACTGTCATACATTGCCACGCATTCTAAAGTTGGGCTTTTTCACTATTTTGTAAAACAGTCCACAAATATCATTGCAGTATTAGCAATTACAGAAGTGTATGTGTGTGTGTGTGTGTGTGTGTTTGGGGGGGGGGGTGTTATTGGGGGGTGTATATACATGATAACCCTGCTAGAAAAAACAGTATAGACCACCTAAGCTGGTCAGCAGTAAGACCACTACATGTTGTATTTTGAACGCTAGTATGCTAGCAATGGAAGTTATCAGTATGACCATGCTGGGTGACCAGCCAAACTAGCACCAGACCAATGCTAGACCACCATATACCAGCTTAGACCAGCTTAGACCCATGAAATTAATGCTGGTCTAATTCATGCTGGTCTGGAATTCATACTGGTCTGTGCTTTTTTTTTACAGCAGAGAAAGGCTTGAATTTAACAACTGCTGAACTAGCACAGTATGAGGGGTCTGGTTGTTGTGCTCCACCAGTGCTGAGCATGGTTAACTCTGGCTAACTGTCACCCATCTTAGCTCCATCAGGTTTAAGTCTTTATGCTCTAAACTTGTATCAGCAGAGCATCTGATAGCTGAAACTGAACCTGTCATAAGAAATATAGAGCTGTTAGCCTGATAGGTAAGCTAGTGCTAGCAGTACAGCCACAACCAGCACTACCTTACTGTCCTAGTCTGTCCCAGTTACTGCACTGTGTAACATTTAGCTATATATGGTGTCAGAATAGATTCTTTCTTAAATCAGTATATAACACTCACAAGGGTTTTGCTCCCAGATAGCAAGCACTGGTCCACTGGCTTGATAAGGTCAGCACCCTGCTGACTTTTTGCCACTGCTGGTCCATCCTTGGACTACCCAGATTACTGTTCTTCATACAAACTCTAACTAGATTTTAATCTCTTCAAACAGATTTTAAATGCAGAGACTTTTCTACTGGAAAATAAACAAATATTACAACTGATGAACAACTGAGAGAAAAAAAATGACTTGGCCTAATGTAAAATAATTTTATAAAATATGTTGTTGCTAAAACTGTGCTAGATTAAAATTATTTACTAATTTACAAAGTATAACAAAAGAAAGGAAGGAAGGAAGGAAAATAAGTAAATTGGGCTGTAAGTGGAAAATGAGCAGTGACAAGTGGAACTTTGTCTAATACTCCGCTCAACCACTGGGCATAATGCCAGTGGATCGCCAGCTTTACCATCAGCGGGCCAACAGTGGCCCACTATCCTTTTGCTATCAGGGCTACTGTTACGATGTCAAGCTTGTAACAATAGAAGAACATATTTTGGTACTATACAGAACTATTTTCAAAAAGGTTCCTTGTAGAACTATATACAACACATTCTCCATCAATCTGAAGAAACATTTTACTGTGCCAAGAACCATTTAAACATGAAATGGTACTATATAGAACTCATTTTTTTAAATACAGACATTGCCTCTAGTAAAGAACCCTTGAAAAGCCATCTTCTTTAAGAATGTATTACTTGCAAATACATCCTGTGAAAACATAAACTTGGCATTTCACTGAATTGTAGGTCTGTATATTTTCTGTGTTTCCATGATAAAACAAAACGAGTACCCAATTTCTGATTTCAGTATTCAAATACTGGTACCCCAAACGGGTAACCCAACAGTTATTGCACAGACACACCCACTAATGATGCCATTGAAACAAAGTTAACATGAAAATGAGCAACTGTCAATCAACATCAGCCAAGAATATAGATAAGGGTTAAAAATCCTTTGCAAGTTTGCAGAATTACAAAAGTATTGTACATTTAATTTTTTTTCATTTAAACTTTTGACTGTATGAGCAACAACCAGTCCCTCCAATGCTCTGTCCCTGTGTTAGTGGCCATTGAGCTTACTGCACATGCGCACAGCAGCTCCTTTGTCACACATGACAGTGGTGAAGGAGAACAAGCACCAAAGGCCCTAAATGACACAGTAGCCATTCGGCCAAAGGCGGTGAAGGTAGGCTGCACATCACTTCACCCGACACGATTAAAGCGCTGCTCATTAGCATGGCTTAAGTGGAAAGCACTTTCACGGTGTTACAATTACATTTACCTCAGCCCCGCGAGCGTCAGTGCGAGAATCATCCGAACAAAATGAACCTCCTCTTCGAGGGCCTTATATTACCGCACGACAATGTGCAATAAGCTCAGTCTACAGAAAGCGGCTGGGTAATTAAATCAACTTCGACACAGTAAATCAGTGCAGAAAGCATGGAGAGAGGAAATGAAGTCACGCAGCAAGTGGAAGAGCATGGCACTGTGCTCTGTTATTGAGAAAAGAAGCCTGAACAGGAAGAATGATTAGAGCAACAGTAGTCTGATGTTTTTCCGATAAGCAACTTACTTTTTCCGGTTTTCAGAGATTTTGGTGAATTTTTTGATGAAACACGTACTTTTAAAGTAGATAACATCCCACAGGGAAATGAAGGCTTATTTCCATTTTATGTTAAGACTCGATGAATAGCAAGACAGTTAGGACTGTTTTACTGCTCTACACTTGTTTGAATGTTGTGGGTAGTTGTGCTTTTCTATTAGTCTGTGCTTTCAACTTTTGTCCCTCTCAAGGCCGAATTGTACTTCTGCGTGTCTGTCAACATGTGCAGACATCTGGTGTAGACGTTCACATTGGTGTCTGCCGACATCTTGCCAACCTGTGCATTAGGGGGCAGTGTCCTAACCAGAATGTAAAGAAAAGTCTCATGAATACTTCACTATTTTTGAAGATGGATTGTATATATATTTATAATGCTGCACCTCTTGCTATTCAATCCTCTACTGCTGGAGTTTTTAAACACTGTGTCCACTCACTGTCCACTCTATTAGACACACCTTCCATTGTTGGTCCACCATGTAGATGCAAAGTCAGAGACAGTAGCTCATCTGTAGCACAGTTTGTGTTGGTCATCCTCTAGTCCTTCATCCGTGGTCACAGGACACTGCCCACAGGACGCTGTTGGCTGGACATTTTTGGTTGGTGGACTATTCTCAGTCCAGCAGTGACACTGAGGTGTTTAAAAACTCCAGCAGCACTGCTGTGCCTGATCCACTCAGACCAGCACAAACACACTAACACACCACCACCATGTCAATGTCAGTTGAGTGCTGAGAATGATCCACCACCCAAATAATACCTGCTCTGTGGTGGTCCTGACCACTAATGAACAGGGTTAAAGGGTCTGTAATTGTAGAACTACAAAGTGCACCTATATGGTAAGTGGAGCTGATACAATGAACAATGAGATACAAGGAGGCAAGGGAGCACACATTTCACAAAAATATGTTTAAAACACTGAAAGAAAAGCATTTTTGAATTACTCCCATTAAACCTCTCAGAAGAGATTTGACCGACTCAGGGGTCGCAAACAAGCAAAGCGGAGCGGCACAATAGCTCCATCACGCCAGACGATTGACAGTCCAAAAACTGCAAAGGTATTCTTCATTAAAACGTCTCATGCAGTTTGTAGTTCATCATCCTCAAAGTATTAGAGTTGAGGAGGACGTCCAGAACTAGCATGGTCAGCTATGAAACCTTTCACACACTCTAACTGATGCAGTTCTGATAAAGCTCTTGTACCTGAAGGCAGCAGGGAACATCTGCCAGAGAACCCAGAACCCAATCCTCTGTCCCTTTGACCTATCACTTAATTCCTACATCCTCCATTCTGTCACATGCTGACACGAACCTGCCTCCAGGAAGAATTCATCTATAAACTCTTCCCAGCCTGCTCTGACATGTCCCACCAAACAACAAACAAGTAATAAAAGCCATCTCTGTGTGGGTGACAGTGAGAATTAAGGCAGTGACAGTGCACAGAGTCTATAGTCCATATCACTGTGTCTTGCTGGTGACAACAGGTAACAGTAGAAGCTTTTATTATCAAGTTGAAAACTCCAAGAACAAAAGCAGTGGAAACATTGCAGAAGAAACATTGTAGAAGATATTGGAAACCAGATTTGAGTGCAAAGAAAAATATTGGATGGTAGGAACATCCAGTGATTCAGGAGAATTGATATACTGCTTCATTTTACACAGTGCGAAATCCATCCAAAGTTTTAGACTAATTTAGATTAGCTTAATGCTACTTACAGACAACTTTATAGTGTATATGATGAGATTGTACTTGTGCTTATCTTGGCTAGAAGTGCATCAATGTTTTCAATTTACTGGATTAGATAAGAGATGGTCAGCCAGCGATGATAAACTATACACCTCTATTACAAGTTTCAGCTAACACCTTCAATCTACTGATTAGATTCTTCACTGGTTTAAAGTCAGCGGCAATCAGAGGTTAGACCTGTACGATAAGGCAGTGTCCTTTAGGGGCCGTCTGAGCATAAGTCTAAGCATTTTCTCTACAACTTAAGTGTCCTTAATATTATTAATATTATTATTCCATGCCCACTGGTTCATGGTGGTGTAATCAAAACTGAAGACATTTTAGAGGTGGGCAAATGTCATTACACTTTGATGGAAGATTGCAGGAAAACAAAAATTGTCATATGAAGGTATAACATTATGACCATCTCCATGTTTCTACGCTCATTGTCCATTTTATCAGCTCCACTTACTATATAGGTGCACTTTGTAGTTCTACAATTACAGACTATAGTCCATCTGTTTCTCTGCATACTTTGTTAGCCCCATTTTACCCTGTTCTTCAGTGGTCAGGACCCCCATGGACCCTCACAGATCAGGTACTATTTGAGTGGTGGATTATTCTCAGCACTGCAGTAACACTGATGTGGTGGTGTGTTAGTGTGTTTGCGCTGGTCTGAGTGGATCAGACACAGTGTAGTAAGTGGAGCTGATAAAAGGGACAATGAGTGTAGAAACAATGTTATGCCTGATTGGTGTATATGATATGGTGAATTGGGCTTAATATGACCAAAGACATGAACTAACAAGGTAAAAAGAGGTCAATTTTGATTTCATGCTGACTCAAAATCTAAAGATGCCTCTCTTTACAGGTCCAGCCACTTGGTTTCACCACAACTTTATCATTTAAGAAGTCATCTGTTGTGAGTATGTTAGGCCTTTAAAAAAATACTGTTTAGGTAACTGTTACAGTTATAACTTACTTCATCTCACTCCTAGAAGCACAAGACATTCATCGCAGAGCATGTCTCACTCTAGCCTTCTGTAATGATTTTCATCCCTTGGACTCCAAATGAATCTGAGCTCTGTGTAAAATTAGGGAGCATCAGGAGAGGAGAATGAATCTGGCTATGTAAATCATGATAACAGCAGGCTAAAGAAGGATAAACACTTTAAACAGCTGTTAGCGTTAGCTGTTAGTTAACGCAGCTGTTTACAGAAACGTTGACTTTGAGAAACTCAAACCGCAAACCAGTCTTCTTTTATTTTCTTGTCCTCTGATCCAGTGAAATCACTTGAAATGATGTCTTCAATGTGATCATGTGTTTCAAGCTCTTCATTGGCTGTTTCGTCAAACCTGTTCCACGAAGTTGAGATGCTCACAACTGTTGTGGCGGAGTTTCCAATGAGTTGCAGGAAACCTACACGAAACTAAACTGAACCTAAATTGCATGTAAACCCTCTTGGAACTCATTTGAAACTCAGCTGCAACAGTTAAGCGTTCAAACCACTGACATGCATCATGTGACTACACTGAATGACCCCATTTCAAAGGACTGATTACAAACGATGCAGGCGTAATGAATGAATAGAAGACAGTTGTTTGAACACTTGAAAAGGAGCTACTCCTAACTGACTTCATGTAAGGTTGGTAGTTTTTTGTTTTGTCAGTTAACCGAATGATAACAACAAATGAGAGTGTCTCAAAGCTCTTTTGTAACCAAATGGGTTAACTTGCCAGCTAACAGTAACAGCTGTTTAAACTGCTGTTTGTTTCACTGTTTATACTTCTTTTATTCTTTTGTGTAGCTACATTCATTTTTTCCTCACTTGACACCCCCTAATTTTACACAGAGCTCAGACTAATTTGGGGTCCAAAGGGTAAAAATGATCAGACATATAGATATAGTATAAAAAGATCTCCAATGACAGCTGGCTATCTAGTGGAGTAACAAAATGTGTTGCATGCAACTTTATTTTTTAAATTGCTTCATGAAACTGAGAATTTGCAAGAAAATTATCTTGCAGGCAACTCACAACATGCAGCTAGTTGCCTGAAAGTTTGACTGTATAAAGGCATTTTGGTATCACGTTATGAATGATTTAAAATTAGTTTGTTAATGGTTATTAATTAATTCATAAACAATTTAAAATCATTAATAAGCATTTACAAGACATAAATAACAAGGGCAACAGTGGCCTGTTGTTGTTTGACTAATAGTAAACCCACATTCATCTATACTGTCAAACCTCAGATTTTACTGATTACGTGTCTTACTTTGTCTTCATCATTCAGCATTAAATCTGATATTAATGTTTATCAGATATAAAAGGCCACTATTGCTCTTTTTATTAATGTGTTGTAGCTGTTTATAAATGTTTTATGTGTTTATGACCTAATAAATAACCATTAATGAACACATTTTAAACTTTTCATTAACGCTTTATAAAAGTAGTCTTATTCTGAAGTGCTACAGCCATTTCAGTATGTTTTCACACTTGTTAGACTCATTTGCCAACTTTTTCTTGGCTGTTTTACAGTGTTAGACATGAAAAGGCATGAGGAATAGTTTAATACAAGAAATTACAGAAAATGCCATCTGTAAACATCCCAAACAGGGAGACAGGTAGGAAGGACACAAATATGCTGAATGAATATTAATGAGGACAGTGGTGGTCTTCCACGGCCATGGAAAAAATGTCACTAAGGGACGCCAGGAAGTGTATTAAAACATTATGCAGCGGTGATTTTAAATGACCAGATCCTATATACATATGACCCAAGCAGGAGACCTTTAAGACAACCCTGCCACAGGGAATCCTCAGGAGGACAAATGTCTGAGAATTTTCCATAGACATGAGCCACTATGAATTGTTCAGGCCACAGTAGAAGCAGCAATGGAAAGTGAGAAAGAGAGGATGACAGCAGAGCTGGAGATAATATGCAAATAGGCATATTGTAATTAAATTATCCAAACAACCAGCGCCTAAATCTGTACTTGTTGAGTGAGGGCAGCCGCTCCGCTTGGCTATCTGAGAGGAAATTAGCAGCTATCTAAGCGCGGCGGCGTGCGCAGATGCACGTGGCGTTCCCTTTTCAACTTAAACATCTGTCGATTAGAGGCAAATACTCCCTCTTCTCGGATGTTCAGGCAAAACAACATCATTAAAAGCACACAGCCATCACCCCTGCGTACTGGTGCAGCATGCATGGCGGGTAAACAGAGCTTTCGCTCATTAGCGATTGACAATCAGACAGGCTCGGCTTAACACCAACATCAAAAAAAAGAAAAAAAAAAAACTGAAAGCAATAGGATTTATTCCCACAGAGGGCTCAGGGAGCTGAATTCATTTTGGAAAGTGAGGGGGAAGAGCTAATGCCTGAATGTCAGAGAAAAAAAAAGGAGGAAGACATTCAGATATTCATGAGGAGCTTTCAGTGTGGGGGGAGGGGAGGGGTGTGGGGGGATGAAGGGTGAGTTATATGAAGATTTGCTCTGGGTAGCCATCCAGCCATTTTAATGTCAAGCCAGAGAGAGGCTATTATCATAAAATCATGCCATGGCAGATGTGTTGTATTTTATGGTCATTACTAATTTCAATATTCAAAAACAGTGGGGTGTTTTTTATCTCCTCAGAGAAGAGTCGAATGCTAATCGAGGCGGCTGAGCACAGAAAGGTGGTGAACTTTGGTCATATACACGGCACGGGAGACGTCTACATGTCTGAAGGACATTTACATTAAAGAACATGAAGCATGGGGGAGGACATGAGGCCAGGGTGAGCAGATTCTCAAAAACTCTCAAACTGTTGAACACACTTTTACACTTTCATATGTATTGCAAATCATACGGCACATTTTAAAATATGTATCTGTATAGCATAATCTTTACAATGTCTGCAACTGCAGAAGCATCACTGAGGCTAAACCTTATACATATCTATTTACACCGATCAGGCATAACATTATGACCACCTCCTTGTTTCTATGCTCATTTTGGCTGGTACGAGTGGATCAGACACAGCAGTGCTGCTGAAGTTTTTAAACACTGTGTCCACTCACTGTCCACTCTATTAGACACTCTTACCTTACCTTGTCAGTCCACCGTGTAGATGTAAAGTCAGAGACGATAGCTCATCTGCTGCTGCACAGTTTGTGTTGGTCATCCTCTAGTCCTTCATCCATGGTCACAGGACGCTGCCCACTGGATGCTGTTCGCTGGATATTTTTGGTTGGTGCACTATTCTCAGTCCAGCAGTGACACTGAGGTGTTTAAAAACTCCAGCAGTACTGCTGCTGATCCACTCAGACCAGCGCAACACACGCTAACACATCACCACAATATCAGTGTTACTGCAGTGCTGAGAATGATCCACCACCCAAATAGTACCTGCTCTGTGAGGGTCCATGGGGGTCCTGACCACTGAAGAACAGGGTAAAAGGGGGCTAAAAAAAAGTATGCAGAGAAACAGATGGACTACAGTCTGTAATTGTAGAACTACAAAGTGCACCTATATAGTAAGTGGAGCTGATAAAATGGACAATGTATGTACAAACAAGGAGGTGGTCATAATGTTATGCCTGATCGGTGTATATTCTATTTGTGCACTAATTAACAACCATTAAATCAACATGGAGAAATTAGTGTAGCTTTTTCTTCTTTTAGTTCTTTCTAGTTTTTTGTGTTTGAATCTATAGTTCAATACTTAGTTGTCGTAAAGTGTTAAACGGAGTAGACTTTTAACTCGCTAAATCCTTCACATCAAGTTTATTGCGCCTTTTTATTTAACACTGAGTATACGGGAAGAAGATGCAGGGGAAAAATCGAGTAGTTGTGACAACAAAGTTCTAATTTTTCTGAGCTGAACCGAATAATATCATTGGTTTAAAAAAAAAAAAATCAATATTTTTTCTATATTTTTTTTCCAATTTATTGATTTTTCAAAATTGCTTATTATCCCAATCCTAACAGACAGTCTTTACTGAAATAGCATTCTGTGATATCAGGTTACTAGCATGTTGTGAACGTTAAACACGTTTGTATCAGTTTACTTAGTTCACAAATAATGTAGCTACATGTCTAAATTAATATTGTACCTTATCTCAAAAGCCAGATGTCTGCCCATCGCCATAGAGTCTGGTGCATTTCATCCCTTAACGTGGCCAGGAACCTCCTATTTTGACAGGCAAGGGCTGTTTGACTGAGGAAAATAAGCAACCACAGACCAAAGTTGTAGTGTGACATATAATGGGACATCCCTCTGCTGTAGCCACCAGCCAGAACAGTTAGACCTAGCATGCAGCATGTGTTTGTAAATAGGGATATACTGACCTATCCATTCTCTGGGCATTTGTAGGCTTTACAGAATTTGGCAAAAAATATTCAATATTTTAGAAATATATAAAAATATAGCAGACAACTCAGATTTTGTCAAAATATATACATTTACAGATTATAATTTCAAAATATATGCACTCTGTATGAGTGTCAAAGGCCACACTTTTATGATAGATCATGTAGTATTTTGTAATGGAGCCAGCATTAGCATGGTAGAAATTCATTACCAACCTGTCTAGTCTCAATAACCTACAACAACATAGTCCATCTCCGTAGTGTAACATTATGCTGTGAATCTAAACATGAATTGATAGAATTTCTCATTACGTTGAATGGACCTTTCTATAAAGCTTGTCCTGCAGCAGCTGCTACAAAAGGATGCATTTGTGGGTGGGGCATGCATAGGTCAATTACAGGGGAATGCTGAAAGGGAAACATTCTGTTCAAATTGTACACATGAACACATTTACGTCATTTTGAGAATGCTCAGGAGGTCAGGACGCACCTCACGAAACCAGCACGTGTACATGGGGCTCACTCAGCTCCAGACAAACCCATGAGCTGCGCTGCCAAAGCATTCCCACAGAAGCTAGCACAGTGGAAGGCCCTCTGGGAATTAAAGTGACAGGCTCCTGCGGAGAGTAAGCTAAGCCATTCACTGTGCAGACTCATACAGCTGCCCATAGAGAAAACACAAAGGCGAGGATTTGTCAGACATTCAGCAATGCTAATTATACAGGTCCCTATCTCCGTGTTGTCTGACAGTTGTGACCACCTGTCAGTGCGTAATGGCATACCTCAATGGAATACAACGTGGATTAGCAGCCTAACATATTCAGTTCTCGTCGCCATTAGCACATTCAAGCCAACACCAAGTCCCGTTGGAGCTTCCAGAGGATGTAATGTGTTTCTCTTTTAAGTTTGACCATGATGATCTATCTGTTCTTAAGCACATAAACATATAGTCAGTGTGGAAGAGTGATTAAAAGAGGATGGCACCACCCATCCATGGCTATGTCTTTCGCTTATAATGGAAATCCATAGACAAACGGTAGTGGGTCATGTGGAAAAACTGGCAGAGATTAAACCTGATTGCCACTCCATAAATTGAATGAACTAAATTCCGCATTAAAGGGCTTGAATGCTTAAGCATGAGGGACGTGACAGCAGATTCTGCAGATGAGCCGGACTTTTGGAATATATTACAGAGCAATTAACATGAGGGTGAGGGCCCTGGGGAGGCATTGACGGCTTAATTGGCCTTGGGAATGACAACTCTTAATAGCAGACAGATCCCACTCCAACAGGCTGACAGTCATGACTCTAAAAGTATGGCCTGAATGGGACACATAGAAATGTCCATCACTCTTTACGAGGAACATAAGAGCATTTACTGAGTGACTTGCATAGGGGTGACGGTTTTATTTCAAAGTCCACGATCTGGTATGGCCCAGAGAAGGATGGGTTCTCCAACTGAGTCTTAGTTCTTCTCACTGGTTGTTCTTCATGCTCTTAGAGAGTTTTTCCTTCGTTCCTCTCAACGGTTCTTCTTTATGTTCTTAAGAAGTTTCTCCTTTTGATTCTTGGTTCCTCTAAACATTTCTTCTTCATGTTCTTAAGAAGTTTCTCTGTTTGATTCTTGGTTCCTCTCAGAGTTTCTTCCCCATTCTCTTGGACAGTTTTTCCTTCTGAGTCTTGGTTCCTCTCAGTGTTCTTTTCCTCGTGTTCTTAGGGAGTTTCTCCTTTTGAGTCTCGGTTCCTCTCAGTGATTGTTTCTCATTCTCTTAGACAGTTTTTCCTTCTGAGTCTTGGTTCCTCTCAGTGTTTGTTCCTTATCTTCTTAAGGAGTTTCTCCTTTTGAGTCTTGGTTCCTCTTGGTGTTTGCTTCCTGTTCTTAAGGAGTTTTTCCTTTTGGGTCTTGGTTCCTCAGTGTTTCTTCCTCATGTTCTTAGGGAGTTTCTCCTTTTGAATCTTGGTTCCTCTCAGTGTTTGCTCCTGTGAGTTTTTCCTTTTGGGTCTGGTTCCCATGTTTCTTCTTTTTAGGGAGTTTCTTTTTGAGTCTCGGTTCCTCTCAGTGATTGTTTTTCATTCTCTTAGACAATTTTTCCTTCTGAGTCTTGGGCCCTATTAGTGTTTGTTCCTTATGTTCTTAAGGAGTTTCTCCTTTTGACTCTTGGTTCCTCAGTGTTTCTTCCTCATGCTCTTAGGTACTTGGGAAGCATGTTTTTAATTTTAAAAAAGTCACAGTTGTAGGAAAACCTCTTAGAAATGGTAGCTTTATAGGAGAAGAAAAAGCATTCTCGATTTTACTGTGTTAATATAACAAAATTTTAGTCAACATAATGTTGGACTGTTTCTATTGGTCCATTCACTATAAAATATTCACACAATGTAAAGGGCAGCTGTTGTTTTCAAGTGGTGTTATAAAAGGAGATAAGAGTACATAAGTTTTCATATGACAGCAACAACATGCATTGGCAGCAAATATATTAACTGATGATATGTTGACCTTTTGACAGTTACTGTTAATACTTACCAAGTTGTGTTGTTGCTGAGTGAAGATGTTTTCTTTATGTTAATGACAGATAACAGCTGCACACCAAAGCAGAGTCTTATAACTCATCAGATGATTTGTATGGCAGTGGGTGTGCTGCCCCTCATATATATTCCGTTCAGGACAGAGGCAGCAGTCAGTGCTGAGAGAGTGATGGCTCTGGGTCATGTCCCTGTGCTAGCGCTCTGCTTCTAACATTTTGCCCATAAAATATGGGCACTTCATGAAGTGTCAAACGTCTGATGTGGCTTGCTAATGCAGTAGCTGGGTCACCCCAACTCACACACTGCGATGGGACTCATCGCTCAACATGCTGTCATCAATCTGGGTTCCTGTAGATATTAGCCACAAGAGTCCAGTGAGTCTTTTCTTTTCCTTCCTCCACCAACGAGAAAAGACCTGTCTTTCCTATTCTTTACATCTCTTACCTTCCCGTTCCACTTGTTTCCCTTCTGACTGTCTCCCTTTCTTTCTTTCTCTTCTCCTGCTATGGACAGTAGTTCTCTGAGGTTGTGCATCATGCTGTAGTCAACATTTTGTGCCAAATATAGCTACATACATGATACAAGCACAGTAACACCTGCACATTTAACTGATGTCATGAAGTAAAGCTACTACTGTAACTATACACTACTTCAATGTTATTATATAACAACACCAGCTACTCAAATTATAGTCTACTACTGCCAATGACATGTAACCACCAAACCTGGCAAAGCTTACTGGTTTGCATGGGATATTTTGGTGAGGTTCTGATCTTATGATGTCAATTCAATGCACAACAGTACACAACGGTATACACCGATAACACTTTTTTCCATCCAATACTGGTACCGATACCTCAATCTTAAGTATCTGCCGATACCAAGTACTGATACTGATAATTAACTCTACTTAACCTAAATAGCCTTTAAGTATTTTAAGTATTATATAAGTAATATAAGTATTTTGCCCCTCCCTGTGCATATATATATGCACTCTTAAAAAGGAATTCTTTAAGGGTTCTTTAGTACAGACAGTGGTTCTATATGGAAACATGAACACTCAAAGAACCGGTGCATTGCTTTGTGAAATAGTCCTTCAGATCGATGGAGACCCTGTTGCATATGGTTCTATACACATTCTCAACTAATCTTAAGAACGATTTCACAATGCAAGTAACTGTTTAAGCATTAAATGGTTCTATAGAGAACTTATGGTTCTAAATAGAACCATTGTCTTTCCTTTATTTTTCTCACTGTAGGCTGCTAAAGCCTAATGTTACCCCAAAAGACTGGTGGTTCCTTCCGTACACAGTGGGAGAGGATTACTAGAAGATAACTCAGCCATTGATGTAAAGGGATACCGTTAGTGTGTCTTCTACTATATGTGCAGTGGATTATCAGTGTACTGTAAAACCTGATGAGGTACGTCAGCTCAAAAGGTTTGAGGAAACCGATGCCTTAAGCCATTTAAATATCTCAAATCATTTGACCACAAATAATTCCCTAAACTGAGTATGAACAAAACATATGTTTATCGTTGTAAACACCTAACTAAATTCAGTAACTGACTCAGTTCAATTTGTTAATATTAAAATGATAAGAGTATTTTGGACTAATACAATACAATTTTAGTAATTAAAGTTCACTGCTAGGCTAGACTATCATTGTAACAAATTCATTTTGTATTGCTGAAACTAAATAGTAATAGACATTGATAACAACCTTCTTAAAACCCACTTATGCAGTTTTCACAAAGAATCTGACATTCACCAGTGCTTCCTTATTTGGGATTTGTTCTTACACTGTAAAAAGTGGCTCACCAAATCTACCTAAAAAAGTACTTCATGTGGTAACGAGTAAATTAACTAGTTTTATTCAACCTAAATAAACACTTTGAATAAACAATTCTTTCAATCAATGTAGTTTTTCAGTTGAACAAAACTAGTTCAGTTGTTTGTTACCACATGAAGTAACTTTTTTTAGGTAGATCTGACGAGCCACCTTTTACAGTGTAGGTAAGAACAGAATCTACACACTCAAGCACAAAGGTGTGAACAATTCTGCGGTTTAAGAACACATCATGAGTCTGACATAGACTTTTTCTTAAGACTTTTCTCAATAACAGATGTAAAAAAAAAAGAAGATACTGGTGAATAAGGCCCAATGTCTTAACCTTGCAGTTTAATATTGTTCTATTTTGCCACATGCTGACAGTTTAGCCCAGAGTGCAGAAATAGTCTCTGCAGCGTTTATCCACCACAGAACCAAACTCAGCAGGTGGGAACTTGGTAGCTCAGCTCTCTCGACACTGATTTTCAACCAGTAGTGACTGAGATGAGTCACAAAATTTCAACAACAAGTTGTACACCCAAGGGAAGGCAGGCTGGGAAGAACGACAACACACAGACAGTAGGGTAAACAAGGTGGGAAAACGTGCCCAATATGCAAATATATGTTACCAACAGCCAATTGGAATAATGTGAGTTTCACTCAACAAAGCTGCATTGACCAAACATTTATCAAGTAAAGCTGAGAAGTCTAAACTAAATTACAATAAGATGGTTCAACTCAAAGATCGTTTGGAATGTCTGAAAAAGTCACAAGAAAAACTCAAAAAGTCCAAAAAATGAACATGTGAACATCACATGTTTATATATGTCTATCACATAAATTCACTGATACACAATACTCCAACAGCTCAACCACTGAATCAACTGATGTTTTAAAAAAGCTAAAAATATTAGAACATATTCTGCTTCTGCTGAGGTGACCAGCTACTCCTGATAGGCATCAAGACTGTTTCACGCTCTTGGGAACCATCACTTTTAATGTAGGTAATTCTGAATAGTCTAAAAATAGGACTAATACATGGAGTAAATAGTCTGTTACTCTTTATAGCTATGGGGCTGATCGGCGTGACATCGCAGACTGGGCCGGCTGCTTGGTTGACGCTGCACTGCAGCTGCCTGGACTGGCAGTGTTCGGCTGCATGAGCTGCGGTCCTATCAACTACTCATAACATCAGAATTTAAATGATACAATAGCCAGGTTTCCATCCATCAATCTGCAGCAAGCACCTTATGTATGGAAGCGATCTCACATTATGTATCTGTTTACTGTCTAATATCAGAGTTATATTTTTGGCTTTGATAATGGCACACTTTAAGTTCTTTATCAGTTCACTGGTGCCTACTGCTCTCTGCCATGTTTTGTAGCTACTGCTGTACAAAAACAGGAAGATGGATGACGGATAATCTGGCTATATTTTATTTGAATTTACATGCAAATGTGTTTCCATCGTAGTTCATCACATTTCATTTTAGCAAAAATGTATATCCACTTCAAGCAAGTGCTTCGCGCAACTTTTATGCAAGTTTTGTTGATTTTATTCAATATGTAAAAAATTTCCATCCATTCAAAATGTAAATATACACATAAAGGCATGTGGATGGAATCCTAGCTAGTGATATTTGGAGGAAAATGTGTGTATGACAAAGCGTATAGGCTTTCCAACTCATTGGTTAACCACAGAGCGTGATAGAGGCGATTTTCAAAAACACCATCTTTTTCATAGACAAAAGCAGCATAGACTCAGCGCTCGTCTGGATGCTAATGAAGAAGTACAAAATGACGACACATCTTCAGAGGTCTATGACACACACTCCTGAACATTTACAAACTGCCCTGTCAGAACTGGCGGAGGGGGGAGGTCTGCCAATGTCACTCTCTATCAGAGCGACTAAAAATACCCTCCCTTCATCATAGGCCATCTGATCGCGCTCATCAAACAGCCTAACATCTGTTCCTCCCCGGAGAATTAGACAAGCGGTGCTTCGGTAAAGAATGGCACGCTGACAGGGTGGACTTTCAGCACAACTCTCGAGGGTACCATTAATTCCATCTCACACTGTTGCTACTTTTATGGCCAAACTATCCAACTTTTAAGCACAGGTGGGAATGGGATTCTTCAGGGCTGCTGCCAAACCCAGCATACAGTGCAGTCCATAAGTAACTGGACAGAATATCATTTTCTTTTTTTGTTGTTTTGGCTCTGTACTCCAGCGCACTGGATTTGGAATCAAACAATGACTATTTCAGAATTTCAGCATAAATCAATTGCTGACATGTAAACAAACGGACAGTGTCTTCTGAGTTTCTTTATGCAATGTTGACAATGGTCACAAAAAACTAAGCTCTATTTAGGCACTATTTTGCCTTACAATGCCTTGCATGTGTCTCTCTGCCATGAATATGGTGTAAAAGTATGTTTTAGGTCAAATATTTAGGGTCAAATCTCTCAAATCTATAATAAAACAAGGTTTCAGGCATCAAGCAGAGTATTCATAACCTGTTCATGAACTGACTCACTGTGATGCAGCTTTTAGAGACATTTAGTGCTTGAGACATGCTGTCATTGCTGCTGTGAACAAATCTGAGTTTCTAGAATGGAGCTTTTCATTTCAAACCACTCTAAATGACTTTGTTTACATCTTAATGTTTTAAATACACAGAGATTTTGAAAAACAGTGAAATTCCCTTTAAGTGCAAAATCTTACGCATTAATGATATTTGGATCTATATGTTCATAAATTTCTTGGCTTGGATCTAAGAAAAACCTTGCATTGGTACACTGGTACTCTTAAAACCCTGCAGCTTTTTGAATTCTGTCTTATCTTCAGTAGGTGAAATGTTCCTCAGTGGGGTTCAGGTCAGATTATTGATTTGGCCACTTACGAACATTTTTAACTTTGAAAAGCTCCATAGTTGCAGGTCATACATTCTGGATAGTGTTCTCGGTAGTGTTCAACAGCTTTTTTCATGATTGAAAGCACTCCTATGTGATCCACTGTGGTCTTTCATGGTCTATCAGGTTGTTTCTATTGCTAATCTTCACAGTGTGTTCTTGCTTCTTAAAAGAATTCAGTGAAAAATCGAATTTTCCACTTTGCCCAGATGGCAAAACCAGACAAGACATGTTTGGTGTCCATGTTTGCTTCCTTAGTTTAGCACAGGAGCAAGAGGCTGATGTTGCTAAGAAACACTAGAAGTCATCAGTCATCCAAATCTTTTCTGTAAATATATCCCCAAAACCTCTCTCAAATCACTCAAACCACATCCAGGTCTGCATTAACCCTTGTGTGGTGTTCATGTTGATGTGGTCTTGTGTGGTCATCATGTTGATGTGGTGTTATGTAAAAATGGAATTTTGCATAAATTGTTATGGCTGCATTGATTTAAAAAAAAACAACAAAAAAAAACAATATTGTGGTGGGTCCACCAGTGGCCAGCATAGGGTTCTCCTTTAGCAGCTGTAGCCAGTCAGCAACCTGTCCATGTTGTCAACCCTCACACACACACACACACACACACACACACACACACGACACACACACTAACGGCAGGCCATGTAGGAGGAGAACAGAGTGAAGGGACACAGCACCCTCCACACTTTAATACATAAATGTGTAGGGGGTGAACAGTGTGAAGTCATTGAAAATGTGTTATTTCATATGTTATTCACAGAAAACGAGCAAAGGCCAAGTAATCTGAGGGTGAAATAATAATAAATCACATAACTTTTTCTTTTGGTAAACCTAGAAAATAAGTCCCACAGACCCCAACACCACACAAGGGTTAAGGTCACATAAACATGTTGATGTGGTTTAGAGCACAGAATGACTTACTGTGAGCTATAAAAATAAACAAAAATTCTGTGTGTAGCTGACCGCCGTGGACAGACAATTTAGACAACAGAAATTGTTCCAAATTTGGACGGAATCCAATTCCCCTTCACAGTCATGTGCATCATGCAGGCGTATAGACTTTTGATTACATCTGAGATTTCTGTTATTTCTATTTATAAACAAATATCTTCAGTTCAAAAATTCAAGATTTATTCATGAAAATGTACAACAGAAATCATGAATGTAATCTGTAGCTTACATATGCCTGCATGATGATCGCGCATTTGAAGGGGAGTCAGAATTCAGCACCCCTGTTGTCTAATATGGCTGCCCACAGCGTTGAGATATACAAGTTTTGTTCATTTTTTTAGTTCACAGTGTGTCATACTGTGTCCTAAACCACACCGACAAGTCTGTGCACCTTAATGAAGACCTGGATGTGGTTTGTGTGGGTTAACAGGGGTTTTAGGGATGTATTTACACACATTTGGGTGACTATTGAATTCTTGTGTTTGTTAGCAATGTTAGCCTCATAGCTAAACTAAAAAAAGCTAAATTTGGATTCCAGGCATTTCTACGTTGACTGACTACATCTGGAGCAAAAGGCAAATTGAGTAAGATTGATTTTTTGCCGAATCCTTCCCTTAACAATGTACCAATCAGTAAAATTTGACACACTTGCATGTATGTAATTAGTTTAGGCATATCTACAGACTTTTTGGACTACATTCTGATTGATTGCTCTAATTTTTTATTCTCATCATGGCCTGCATTCATACTTCTTTGCTCTTTCTGTTGCTTTTCTTATAAAACAGCAATAGAATGTCTGAAATTGCCATTTGCAAATGCCATTTGCACATCGTCACTGAATGTCAAACATATTGTTAGCTCATGTGTGCGTGAACTAACAATGCAACGACACAGAGTTGTTCAACAAACAACTCCACAGCCAACTGTCCACTTACTCAAAGTTCCATGAAATGGAGTGCTTATAAAAGATCTCTGATTCACCCAATATAAATGTAAATAGCCTCAATTTAAAGCTAACACAATGCACTTTAACCTCATAGTCATTGTTTCATTTCCAGTGTGCAGTAGTACAGAGCCAACACAACAAAAACTGTTTCAGTGTCCAATTTCTTTCGAGTTGCACTGTATTATAGTCGAAATCCAATATCTCGTTCTCTGTTTAAATTGGGCTTTTCAAGATGGCACTTTCTCTATTTCCTGTTGGGGAGTTTTCTGATATTGCGGTTTCCTTTCCTCCATACCCCCCACAAAAGTCAACACGGTGATGTTTATTCAATTTTCAAACAATTTCACCTTGACAGTCACATTCCCTGGATGCAAGGAGAGAAAAGCTCACGGTTGCACTGAGCAGACTTTCAGGTAGCAAGTAATTTCCATCTCCTTTATTTTCTGACAAAAGAAGAGAGAACATTCATTATGAAAGCAGAGGGGGAATATTTGAACAGCAGGCCTCTTCGTGCTTTAATTGGAATTCATTTTTTTCTTTAAGCAGACATTTTTGTCATTTTTGTTCTGTTAAGTACCCCCTTGTTGTACTGGATTTAGAATGAAGGATTCGCTAATAATAGCTACAATTTTTAATTAATCAAAGGTTGGGAAATTAAACTGAAGTCTATTTTGATGATCTGCACTTTTTAGGGTCTGTTTTTTTTATATCATGGTCGCCATGTCACACTGAGGGATGTTAACAAGGTAAAATCCAGAAGGTAGCTCATATCACACAACTTTAAGTTGTTCAAGCTACACTGAGGGCTACTGACAAAGGCAAGGCCTCGTCACAGAGGCTACAGCACAAACAAGCCATTGCTTTATGTGTCATTTGCCACATTTACCAAAGTTCTGCAGAGATCTCAGATACACTATACGTCTAAAAGTATCCAGACGCCCCTGACTAATTAGTGAGCTCAGCTACTTTAAAGTGCACTGACACAGCTTGTTTACTCGCCATAGAAAAGTACTGCTAATATAATGGTATGCTCTGGAGAACATGACCCTAAGGTCACCATGTCCAGTGCAATAAGTAACGGCTGAATGGTATGAAGCAAACCCTCTCAGTAGTGGGCTGTGGAGCAGCGGAATGGAGTGAATATCTTGGTGATACTTTATTTTGAGTGGTCCTTTTCGGATGAAACAAATACTCAACAGACTCTCAGTAACATGTCAAAAACATATGAGGGTTAGGATGAGACTTTGGGTTGAGGTTAAGGTTAGGGGTAGGATTAGGGCCAGGATTAGGGTTAGGTTTTGGGTAAGGTTGGGTAAGGTTAGGTTTTGGGTAATGGAAGTAGCATATTAACATCTACTCAATGTAAGTAATGTATCAACAGAACATCTACAAGATATTTACTTCAGTGTATCCAGATGCTTCACTACTGGTTTATTACTGATATGCTGTTTATGTGTTACTGATAACAAGTTACCTACAAAGGACCACTCCAAATAAAGTGTTACCAATATCTTTAGTATGAGTTGGGGTGGCGGATGTTGTCCAACATCAACACCTGACCTCACTAATCCTCTTGTGGCTGAATGCAATCGAATCCTCACTGTAACCTGTAGTGCGAAGCCTTCCCAGAAGGGCAGAGAAGGGAAGAAGGGAACAAACTCCCTTTTAATACCTTTGATTTCAGAGAAAACTCTGGAGGAGCAAGTGTCTACAAACTTTTGGACATATGGTGCATTTCATTATCCCATCACACTGTACAAACAGAAGTCTCACTTCTGATCTGTGTATTTACAGATCATCAAAGCTGGGCACCAGCAAAACCAGAAAATGTTGTATTCTGGATGCTGGTATGCTGGTCAACCAGAATGACTATGTTGGGTGACCAGCCAAACCAGCATCAGACCAGCATAATCCAGCTTAGACCAGCATTAGACCATTTTTTGGCAGGGTTGTCCAGGAAGCCAGAAATTTTGACAGCAAATTGATGGTAAACTATGGCTTAAACGATACACTGCGAGCCAAGCTAAATATAAATTTGAGGCTTAAGTAAATTGCACAGTAAGAGAGCAGGGGAAATGCAGTATTTCTCTGCAAGGATACACTGGGGGAAGTAAATGGCTGCCTGTAATGCAAATGGCTCCCTGATTGAATAAACCAGCAGTTGCAACAGCAGCACTTCAGTGAGGAAAGAAAGTCAGTAAAAATAAAACCAAACACACACACACACACACACACACACACACACACACACACACACACACACACACACACGTATAAATAAATAAGAAAGCTGAAAGGTTTGAACTGTACCCTTAGTCTAAATAAAACCATGATTATATACTCCACAAAGCCTTTTAAAATGCTGATGCCGTTGTGAATTATAATAGAACAATTTACAGCAACAAACTTGCTTTGCTGCCAGTTGGGTTTTCTCTCTTGACATCAGCGCCCCCTAGTGCTGGAGTCGTGATCTGCAAAGGGCCTTTATTAAAGGTGATGGATGTATTGCCGTTTATTAGTGAGTGTTATCATATATTCGCTGTCAGACGTGAAGCTGTTTTGTACATATACAATACAGATGCTGCCAAATTGTACACTTGAAGCGGAAAAGGGCTCAAAAATCCTCTTAGCCTATCAGTGGAGACTCGTTGATGTTGCCACCACAAAACTATGATTCAAGATTCTCTCAGTCTTTGGCATCACTGAAGAGAGTCACACTGAGCTGTGTTTACATAAAGCAACTTTCCTTCAGGACTGTGTGGGTAACATACAGAATCACCTCAGCTGAAAGAGACAGAAGAGGCTGCACCTCATTTTTTGCTGGTAAATAATGTGAATATGTAAACAAAGCGTGTATCATGGTGCTTAACGCCACACTGACAGAAGACATTGGAGCCTTCCTGTAGCGCTGTAACCGTCAATATGGACGCAGCGTTGCTTATCGCTGCCTTAATTAGAACCCATTTTAAAACCTTAAGTAAAAAATGAAGTAAAACACCTAAACCTGTACATGAGCTTTAATGTCAGAAACTACCACCATAAGGCACAGGTGACCCCTCATACTGGTCTATGAGCGGGACTGAAGTCGGAGTGAGCTGAGGGGAACTCACCATGCTGAAGGGTGACGATGATAAATTTTAACTTGTGAGTTGTGACCTCTAGTGGCCGTGTCGTGACTTGCAGCTTGGAGGAACACAGGGCCATGCACAATATTATATAATAATTATCTTATAGATTTAACAAATAGCAAATAAATCACATAAACTGTCTGATAAGGCAGATTTACTGCTTGCAGTAGGCAAGGCAGCCTTGGTCTTAAAAGTTTCACAGAAAAAAACATACTATATAAAGGACTGCAGTTGAAATCTATTGTATTATTGATAAAGCAGTCGAAATCAATGTATGACTGATAAAGCAGTTGAAATCTATTTTATTATGTATTAATGAAGCAGTTGAAAGTTGCATTATTGATAAAGCAGTTGAAATGTATTATGTATTCAAAAAAGCAGTTGAAATCTATTGTATCATTGATAAAGCAGTTGAAAAGTATCAAGGTATTAATAAAGAAGGTGAAATCTATATTTTTATGTATTAATAACGCAGTGGAAATCTATTGTATTATTGATAAAACAGTTAAAATCTATTGTAATATGTATTAATAAAGCAGTTGAAAACTTGTTTTGTATTATAAATAATGCAGCTGAAAACTATTGTATTAATAATAAAACTGTTGAAAACTGTTGTATTCTGTTTTAATAAAGCAGTTAAAAACTATTGAATTATTAATAATGCAGATAAAAACTATTGTATTATTGATAAAGCAGTTGGAATATATTTGATTCTGTATTAATAAAGAGGTGTGTAGTAGAGAACTTACAGTAGTGAAGTATAAATGTTTTTGAATGTTTCTACTGTAAAGCATATTTTCTATTTAAAAATTTACCTTTTCATATTTGCCCTCATTGCTTTCATGTAAGAATCCACTTTATAGCCTCCCAGAGTTTATGTACTCAGCAGCTTAAATACATACACTTATGGCAAACCAGAGCGTGTCGTTTTTAGATTTAAAAGTAAACTCAAAGTTACACACTCTCTGATGGCTCATAAGTACTGAAATAGGTACTTTGAACTGAGCAGTATTTCAGATGAAGATTTCATTGATCAACATTTAATGTTTCACTCCTTTAGTGTAGCTTTAGTCTGAGTGAAGGATTAAGGCACAAAACAGCAAAGTATTTGGTCTCTTCAATGTTTCTTTAATTACTATTCTGCCACCATTAAAGGCACATTACTGTATTTTTGAATAACACAAAGGGTTCATCAGTACTCAGTGTGCTGCAGTGTTGACCCCTGAGAACCTGCAGCTGTTTTATATGAATTATTTCTCACTCGTAGCTCATTTACAGTCAACATGAAAGGGAAATCAAAACACAGCTGAGCATTTTCTCTTGAGGATAGATGGGGTGGTGGGAGGAGGAAGTGAAACATGATATTACTGATTATGTTTCTCCGTCTGCTGTTGCACAGTGACGTATGCAAAAATCAGAAGATGTTTTAAAGGCAGGCAAGAGCCACTATTCAGAGTTAACAAGAATTATGTCCGTTAACCTTTTAAAATCTTAGGCTTATTACAGGGACAACGCAACCTGGCTGAGCTATTCTTAGGTTATAGAAGTGTGTATTAAACTGCCTGGTGGGCCCTGGCTAGGGGTTAAATGGCATGGCCAGAGACAAGAACAAACAATGTAAAAAATGAAAATGGTTTCAAGTTCACTTTAAACCAGCTGAGAAAGTCTGTCCAAAGTGTCAGTTCTAAACTTGTAATAAATGACAGAATGTGAACTGAATGTAAATTTAATGTAATTCATTGCATAACTCACTATATACCTAAATATGCAATTGTGTAATTACATTTGGAGAGTATAGAGAAACATAGCACCCCTTGGAAATCAATCAATATTCAGTAATAACAATCAACTTTTTGCTCAGTTGATTTTTCATTTTGCCCTGTTTATTACATTGTTCTTTTGGAATGTACTGTACTTTATGCTTTGTTGCTGCTCTGCTGTTTCTGCCAATTAATGAAACATTACAGTAACATTATAAAAAAATATCTAATGGTATCCGATCTCTGTAAATGGGCTGCAAAAGTGTTGAAAATGTGAAAGGCCACTGAACATCACCTTATGTGAAAGCCAACCCTCCAACAGAGGCTTTCCATCCATTATCTCTACAAACACGAGCGACTTCACAGATACACTCTAATGAACAAAATGAAAAGCAGTTTGCTGCATAGATGTCAAAAAGACCAAAAGTCAAAATACTTTAAACCTAATTTACTCCAATTAAAAAATGTACATCACATTATGATTTTACAATAGACTGTTCTATTCAAAAACAGAACTGTGACTCTAATATTACAGCATTGTACTGAATATAAACTCAATTTTTGTCATTTGTCTTCATACACAGGTGACATAGATGACATAATAATAATAATAATAATAATAATAATACAAATTCACACCTCTGTCAAATATAAATGTCACCTTTTGCTTCAGTGCACTGTGATAACATTACGAAAAATAGAAGTCAACATTTACACACAATTAGAACAAACACATCAGTTAACATCTATAAGCCACACAAATATTACATCAGAGTTCAGTGGACACCTGAAGAGACACGATAACAATTGATGCCTGTCCATAAAGAGCTAGAGCTGGAGCATACAGCTTTAGAGAAGCAACTGTATTGCTTTTAAACTGAAAATAGTTATAGGCAGTAAAACTACACTGTCTGGTGTTTCAGTACTGATCGAGAGTTCTGAATAACGAGATTTATAAGAGGTTTATCTCTGAAACTGGAAGGTGGATGTTGGCATATATTGTTACGTGAGCTCTCCAAGTTGCCTTTGGAAAATGACAGCAAGTCACACTGAAAGTTTTCACCCGAGTCTTCATAACCTTGGGAAAAACTCCATGGGTTCAGACTGGAGCACAGTGTGTGGACTGAAACCAAGCCTTTCTGTAAACATCACAGTTTTAGACAGACCACGGCTGATGGAAAAGAAAGAAAGAAAGAACATTTGGCAAATCTAGTGGTCACACAATACATTCTGTGCTTCTTTAGTGCAGCTGTAGGACACTAAGAATGCCCCAATCAGAAACTAGTTGAATATTGACTACACCTCAAGAGCTTTACTGGAGTATTCTCTGTACACCGTGCAGTGGGGTCCACATGATTTTATTTAGAACAGCCATGGCAGCAGGCTGGATAGATGCAGACTTTTAAAACTATATATATATCATTTAGATTATGACATGTAACATTTTGATCTTTGGAATATCTTTACATTAGGGTCATCATCACATTTCTTACATTACACTTAAAAATAAAGGTCCCAGACAGGTGTTCTTTGAAGTGATACCATAGAAGGACCACTTTTGGTACCCTAAAGAAACTTTCAATGCATGATTCTTCACAGAACCAAAGCAGGGCTGTTCCTTGCTATAAACACTATAAGCAGTCTTTTATAGCTGCCAAGTCACAAGCATCAGGGGTACGTATTGTTTTATTTTCTTTACCTACCTTATATTTCTTTTCACTCTTGTGTACATAATAATATGATTATATGATTGGGTTTGATAGGGGCCCAAACAGGATATCACTATGGGAAACCAAATGTTTAGAAACTGCCCCACTCCACATTAGATTCTATACCAATTGAAGGTTTCACCAGAATTCTACATACAAGCCAAGAACCAATTAGGAACCTTTATTTTTAAGAGTGTAAGGCCATCTATATGTTTCTTTTTGACATTCTTGTTGTCTGAATCAACCTTTAAATCAAGTTAATAGCATTTTTACACACCCAAAAGGCAATCAAGACTTTAGGCAACAACATGGACAGGGTACACTGGATATTGAGCCCCCATTTCCTTTTGAATTCCATGCTTAGCATGAGCCTTGTTGCCATGAGTAACTGAACTGCCTCCACAGTAGATCACATCACAGCTCATATGAGAAAAAAGGGGAGGATTCAACTTCAGCAATAATCAGCTACAATATTGTTCAATAAAGTGCTAATGTTTTTGGCCTAAAATTCTGAAGTAATTTTCAAATGCAAAATAATCCTTAAAAAGCTTTGTGTATTAAGTTATTGTCTATATTCTACTACTATATAAATAGCTCCTCCAGACTCATTTGTATAGGCAGTGTAACTTTAGATATAATTATACCAACATATTCAAATAACATCAGACTATGATCAAATTTTGTAAGAATTTCATGATGCATCGAATCAGACTGAACCGTTGTGTGGACAGAGATTTACACCTCTGGTGAAATGTATTGGGAAGAGAACACTCAATATGGTGGAGGTGTACAACCCAAGTCCAGAGTGATCTAAAAAAACTTGCACATTTAAGGATGGTTTCAGGATGGTTATGGCCCTAAAAGGCCCTCCATATAGCCCCTACAACAGCTGTTAGCACTTTATTACTCAAGCAGTAAATTAAAAAACAAATAATAATAAAAACATTTTAAGACCAGATGGATTTAGTATTTAGTAGATATACCATTTTACAATTATCCATAACCAAAAGACCAGCTTTCAGTCACAGACGGTGCTGTACTGACGAGAACAAATCGTGTCACATGAAAAAGTAAATGCTTATACACGACAGAAAGATTCACTCTTTCACAAGCATGAATAACCACCCTGTAAAAGTAAAGCCAGGTAGAGCCACAAGGTAAGAACAGCTCCTACACTTACATAACATGTTACAGTCTGCAGCATCTCATAGTGCCAATATGTAAAGCAGGTCAAGCGATATTCAGCCTAAATGTGTGTTGCTGCGAACAGTATGTATGCCTCTCTAGAGATCGAACATCCAGGTGCTCAGAGCTACACTAATTTCACCTGGTCACTTATTCTTGGCTTAAATGCTAAAAACGTAGTTTCAATTGTCTAAGGGCTTCAACATACTTCATTTATACAACTGGCAATCTGGCTGTGGAGAATTAGCTGACACTTCAGATTAGATTTCTCATATTACACAAAGCTTTGGGCAGATTTTCAGTCTTAGGTCTACTTCCAACTTTGTATTTAATACTCTTTGTACTTACACGGTACATCATACATGTTCTATTAGTCTAAATTATACTTTAATCAAGATATATGCAAACGAAACACTCTCATAGAATGCAGTGCAATGTGACTGTACCCTTAAAGGGGAATTTCTGTATAATTAATTTAACATTGCTGCATAATTAAATGGTTAAAGTGTTAACAAAGTCATTCAGAGTGGTTTGATATGAAATTCACAATTCTGAAAAGAACAGTCAGAACTGTTCACAGTGGTGGTAAAAGGAACCAGACATCTGGAGTGTTTAACACCTCTAAATGCTGCCTCACAGAAAGTTAATAAAATGGTGACGAGCGCGATGCCTGATGCCTGAGACACTGTTTTATGCTAGTCTTGAGATGCTTTAAGGCAACAAAGTACCCAAAGAAAAGTTATTTCTGAACTTACTACTATTTTACTATTATCAAGCCGCTAGGGATTTTGGGCCCCATAAAAAGATATCACATCGGGCCCCAGCATCATAGGCCACGCCAATGTGGAGGCAACAGCAGCATAAAAACTTAGCGCTAGCTTGGCTACTTAGTTGATAGCTAGTTCAGTTTAGGCTTCAGAGTTAGCTAATATTAGCATGCTAATCCCTCTATGTACCAAAAGCTGTAAAATGGACATTCACTAACCTAAAATCACAAATATATTGGCATTTGTGTAAAGTTTGTAACACACAAGAGTTTGTAAAACACTTAGATATATTTGAAAACAAACTGTGAAAAATAATAAGGCTACAGTGTTTGAATCATTTCCAATGGTAAGAATTCAATCATTTTTTTTAAATAAAAAAATTCCACAGACCCCCTGCAATTATGCCAATCAACATTCATTATGTTACATTATCATTCAACTGCTGCTCACCTCCTTCTTGATTTGGAAGTAGGGCATTGGTAGGGATGAGGGTATAGGAATGAAGAGACAGGGCTGGTTCATTGGTTGGGTATAAGGATGGGGAGACAGGGCTGGTTTATTGGTAGGGGTTTGGGGATGAGGAGGACAGGGCTGGTTCATTGGTAGGGCTATGGACATAAGGAGACAGGGCTGGTTCATTGGTAGGGCTATGGGGATGGGGAAACAGGGCTGAGTCATTGGTAGGGGTATGAGGAGACAGGGCTGGTTCAGTGGTAGGGCTATGGGGATGGGGAAACAGGGCTGAGTCATTGGTAGGGGTATGAGGAGACAGGGCTGAGTCATTGGTAGGGGTATGAGGAGACAGGGCTGAGTCATTGGTAGGGGTATGAGGAGACAGGGCTGAGTCATTGGTAGGGGTATGAGGAGACAGGGCTGGTTCAGTGGTAGGGCTATGGGGATGGGGAAACAGGGCTGAGTCATTGGTAGGGGTATGAGGATTTTCATTTTTGGAAGCCAGATTTTTATTTAGGAAGCTGAGACATGACGCTCCACTCCTCACTCGCAATTCATTGCTTGCCAGTAACGTTCATGCCTGTTTTGGACCGAACCATTTTACGTAAACAGTAGGTTTTTATGTACACTGTGAATTAAATGTTAATGATTAATGATGACATGCTAATAATTTAACACTGAAAATGTATATGGCACCCTTGCATATAAAACTCAGAAAACATGTGTAGGTTCACCTCTTGTTTAGACATTAAATAAAATGTCTATATTTGAGTTATAGACATCACGATCACTGGTTCCTATCACTACCACTGTAAGGAAATCAGAGTCGGTACATTTCCTTACATTTTACATCAAACCACTCTGAAAGATTTTATTTAAATTTTGTTTAAATTCCCCTATAAACCTATACTAAAACTGTTCTAAACCTAGGCTTGTGATGGTAGCTTAAACAACGTTTGAGAAGCTACACGATGACCCTTGCTGTAATCTTTAGAACAGATATAACTGGTGCAAAAATCCCTAACATTCAATCGATTGATCAGTTGATCAGTCAGTCATTCAATCGAATATCAATCATTCTATTGGCTGTTACAAAAATATAGACGATTCAAAAGAAAGGCATAGAGAAGATTTCACATTGAAGCTACAGAGCTTCCCCAACAACACAGCTTATGTAGCAGGAATAATCAAATTATGATGCAGACATTTTGAAGCACACTGTTGGTCAAATGTGGGAATAAATATGTCTGTGTGAGTATTTTTGTGCATGTGTGTGCATGTGCATGTACAGTTGTATGCATAAGATTAAACACCCCTGGTCCAAATTACATGTTGATTGATTTTCTCAGTGACCATAATTTCCTGTACGGGGAGATTTTGCAAAATTTGAATGCAAAATTTGTATTTATTTGTTACGCTTTTTTACAGGCCACATTTTATAGTTTTTCTTCCCACCAATATATTAAATTCGGCAGATAAACAGTAACTATGCATTGAATGTAAAAGGAATTACATTATAAAATAACTTTTAACTTATTTTCACCTAGAAAATCAACAAAATACGTCATTTGACCAGGGTGCCCAAACTTTGGCACACAATCGTTTGTCTATACGTGCATGTGTGCATGTGCATGTATGCACTGCAACAATGTAAACTAATGTAAAAAGGCTTTACTTTATCAGTTAATATGCATTTGCAGCTTTGACGTCCCACCACCCCCAACAGAAGTGCCCCCGATTACCCAGTGCAAGCCCAGCCTGGACAGACAGACAGAACTAGAACCCAGAAAAAGGTAGCGAAAACAGGTTCAAAACCCACATCGTCTATATGCAGCTCTACACACTACTCTTCAGTAGCCGCGCGGGTGAGGAGATCCAGCCCCCCGAGCCCTTTTCTGTGATGAGCCGTCAGTGTTAAAAATGAATAGCGGCCTGCCCTACAGGAATGTGCGCACACCTCTGTTTCTGCTCACTGGTGCAAGGCTCCTGACCTTCAGATGACATCACCTAGCTACAGTCAACCAAAGTGAATGAGAGAGGGAGAGTGCGTTAGGCCATGCCCCCTGATTTCAGCCTGCCCCAGGTGAGCCAGGAGAGGAAGAGAAGAGAGAAAAGAGGCGATGTGATGGCCTCTCAGCGGGGTTCAGCAGTGGGCTAGGTCTCAGGGCAGCCTGTGGTCACGATCTTCATGTACTGTGTGAAGATCGCCTCGAAGGCCTCATCTCTGTGGATCATGGCACCAAAAACCAGGGGCTGAAAGAAGAAGATACAAGAGGATGAAAGCGAATCACTTGAATCATTAACTGAATCATTAGAGCGAATCTTTGGCACAGCACAGCACAGTTCAGTGCTTTCCCTACTGCGACACATGATTCAACTCGTCACACCTGATTCAACCTGTTAAACCTCGAAAGTCACAGTTATGCTGGCGCACAACAAATGTTTTATATCAGTAAGAATCAACTAAAACTTATGATGGTCCAGTTACATCAGATTTTATTGCTTACAAAGGTCCAAATAAACAAACTTAACATGTCATCACTGTCAATAAATTGCTTAAAGTTAAATTCTTAATTAAAAAAAAACATTTAAATATCTTTAAAAACATTTGTCCACCGAAGACAAAATTCCTGTCTTTTCATAAGGTAAAATAAATTCAATCAATTAACAATAACAAAGTATTTTCTTAAAAAGCATGTCATGGTCTTGGCACTTATCATGTCCACTTTTGATCAGCGCAGCGATTTATGAGGATTAAAAGACTCAGTTATCTGTTCATTTGTTTTTTAAACACTGTTGACTTCATTGACTTCCCATTTTTTAACAAGCCATGTTGTTGCTTCACTACTCAGGCCAGGAACAGTAAACAGTAAACAGTAAATAAAAATAAACTATGAAAATATGTGAAATTATTTGCTTTCGGATCAGAAATCTATTCCTGTAGTCTCTGTTCTCATGAGCTGCCATCGGCTATGTCTACATCTATATAATTGTATGTGATCGGATAGACTGTAACACAGGACTGCTACAGAAGTTGCGCTGGTTTATGTACATGTATGTTACTGAGATGACGCAACCTTTTTATTTACAGATCTTAAGCAGCTCCAGATCAGGACTACGGTCCGCCAGATGACGAGTCCTGTTTATATCATATAATATTTGTTTTCTAACTCATTTTTCTCATTCGCTCATTTAAAAAAAGTGAAGTTCTGTGGAAAGTGAAACTTTCAATTGATACAAAATTTGTGTTAGCAAGCAGAAGAGGAGATATTTCATTATGATTTGAATTTGATGAAAAGTAATTGTTTTGCATACAGTCTTACTTTGCATAAAGACAAAAAGTCCTTTACATCTTCATCATATTTTCTGCTACTGTATAACATCAAAACAAGCAGAAAAAAAGTCAGTCTTGAACTTGTTAACACAGTATTATAGGGCTGGCCCAAATAATTTGAATACTTTGAATAATAATAAAAAGTGTCTGTTTGTTACCTTGGTATTTGTTTCTCTATTTAGTATTTGGAAGCTTAGTCTTTTTTAAGTCATAAACCTGTAGCCTTTACTATAAGCAAATGCCTTTAGATAGAACAGTGACTGTTAATATATGGAAAATGTTAAAAATAAATACATTATAGCTGGTTTAGCTGAATGCATCACATGTGGGAGCACTTTACACTAATGAACCATCAGTAAAACACTCAGTGTCACATATTTTACAGATTATGATTCTTATCCTGGTAGGCTACATGTCTGACACTATGGCTGAATTCTGTTCATTTGCATTAAGGCCAGTATACACTACTAACATAGATTTACAATTAGATCAAATGTACAGTAAAATGATAATCAACCCCAAAATTAAAATCGGTCAGTGCAGAAAAAAAAGCAAGACTGAGGACTGGAGCACACCTGGTGTAGGCAAATCAGAAAAAAGAGTTTTCTCCTTTAAAGAATTCCATAGCTTACCTTCTGTGTTGAGGGTGTGGCAATGGAGATTCCCATCCCAGAGCCAGGCAAAACAGACAAAACCTTATACTGTGGAAAACAAAAAACCCCTGCAGGTCAAGCTCAACTCTGCAATATCATGTCTCGGTTGAGAATATAACTTTTTACATTCTTTCAGATACCTTCTGAATGTCTGTGATGTCCACCAGTTTAATGACTTTATTCTTTTTGGATGAGCCTGATCTGGAACTGGAGCTTTCGAAACACAAGTAGCTGAGGGACAAACACAAAAACAACGTTCAATTGAGTAACTGTGAGAATGGTAATAACTAACACCTGCACTGAATGTAATACTAATTCAATATCATATGTAGGAGCACTGAGACAGAAAATCAATTTTACATGAAGAATTAATGTCACCTTCTTTGTCAGAGAAATGATATGAATGGATATAAATGGGTGTAAAAACAGGTTTTAAATCCTAACTGAAACCCAATGTGCTCATCTTTCTGCAGGGGTGTGTGTGTGTGTGTGTGTGTGTGTGTGTGTGTTCTCACTTCTCAGTAACATAGAGTACACCATTGCGAATGTAATCAGTCGGCATCTTCCGGTCCCGATTTATCAAGCAGCATCTCCATCCATTCTCACACACTGCACAAACACAAAACACACACACAGTCACCAAAAACTCACAGTGGAAACAAAAATGACCATCACTGACCCTTAAAGCACAATAAATAAACAAAACATTGAGATCAAGATCAGTAAGCCATGCTGGTATGAGATTTTTTCCTTCTTTTGCATTTTTACCATACCCTGACAAGCCCATAAGCAGTGAAACACAAGCAACCCCGCCCCCAAAACAAATTTAACATGAATGTCAACAGGTAAAATGGCCCATATTATAGAATTAAAGAGTTTGATGTTGTATATAAACAACAAAAAGCACCATTAACTTTATACAAGCCATATACAGAAAACAAGCTGCAAAAATGGCTCATTTTAAATTTACTGTTTTGATGATGTTCACAACCAGCTATTCAGCCTACAACAGTTTAGTCTGAAGTTAAAAGGACTGTTTTTAGAATGAGACACAATACACCACAGCCAATCAGAACAGAGCTCATGTACATATATCGGCCTTAAACATAACAAAAATATCCTGTTTTATTCTCAGGGATAAACAGAGGTTGGAAATGGCCATGAGAAAAAATAAATTATGACTGTTTGTACATAAAACCACACAAATGTCATAAATAGACCTAAGAAGAAAAAATAAATCAGAAATCCAGGATATTCCAGAACTAATTAAATGCTATTGTTTTTTTCAAGGCCTTATAGTGCCAGAGCATTTTAATTTAATATTTCTTTTAAATTTCATTGTTTGATTGCTGGTCTATGGGCATGATGCGGATACCACCATAATAAACGGATTATTAATTTTGGGTAATTAAGTATGTTAATATTATATATAATATTCTATATTTTATTTTTTATATACCTTAACATTGCCTGGATAGTCGAGAATACCATGATATAAATTTGAGTTCATATTGGCCATCTTACCTGGCAGAGGTCTTTCTGTTTCAGACAGGTTGAAGATCTCATGGAAAGCTCCTTTTTTGGTGTTGTGTGCCCGTCCACTCTCCTCCTCTCTGCTCACTCCGGAAGGGATGGTTGCTAAGCTACCCCGTGACACTACTGGCTGAATCTGTGCAAAAAGAGGAAAAATTTTAACCATAGAATGACCAAAACACCGACATCTACCAACTACTGCGGCCACACCGTCTTCTGCTCTCAACCATAACCACGCCGCTCCTATGAAACAAGCCCACAAAGCCCTGAGATCATTTCCACACAGCCATAATAGATTGATTTATGACCCGCCCACAAGTGCGTTCTTTCATAATTACTGTTGTGAAGGCAGACAAGCTTTACAGAACGCTGACACTAATCCTGTTCAACCTAATGAGAAACTGTAGCATAAAACTCTATTCAAAAATAAGCAAGTGCATTACTACTGTAGGATAGATCACAGTGTAGCTTTTTTGTTGTTTAAATGTTTTGAATGTCTTTCAAAATAAGCATCTATTTGATTGGCAAAGCAGAAACGTTACTAGCTAGCTAAGCCTGTTTTTATCTTTCACCATTGGAATGGGAATTCCTGGCTAATGGAAAACATTTCATGTACATAAATGTCAGCATGGATGCCAATACACATACATTTATAAAACACAGAAACAGGGATTATGTCTACCTGGATTAGCATTACAGAGAAATTAATGTTTATTTGGATTATGAATGCTGTAAACTGCTCAAAATGCAGACATTTTAGAACAGTAAGCCACTATCACCTACATGTTCTGCTCTTCTGGAGTACAATATATGCATCATCAAATATCAGCCTGAATTATCAGTCAGATCTAATGATGATAATATTTTCCTTAAACAATTATCTGCTGATACTGATTTAATTCTTATCACTGTGTATCCCAACTAGATATAGCTCAAGGCAACATGTCACACTTTCTGTTTTTGCCATTATGTTGGCATGGCAAGAATGATGTTAGCTAGCAATGTTAGCTTGGCAGTGAACTTTCTGTTTAGTAGATTGAAATTAATAAGTCTTCATATATTTATGATTGACAAAACCTTGTGCACCACTATTTCTTATCACGTTGAATGGGATTTTTCCAGTGTACTGTAGATCTTGTCCAACCTAGCAACAGTAGCTATAAAAGAACACATCTGTGGGCGGGGCACGGACAGATCAATTAAAATCCAAGAACATACAGCCTCAAGTGTTAGTGTGTTTAGTAGTTGCGTGAATTCAGGTGCGTGAGATGTGTGCTCTAGTCAGTGTAGTACAGCATGATAGTTAGTCAGTGTGTGGATGATTGGACAGTAGTGGGTGTATAAGAGGCCATGCTGTTTGCTACAACTTACCCCATGCTCAAGTTTCACTGTAAAATCTAAAGGGACACTTCCTACATGGCACAAAGGGATGCAATAACCCCTACAACTACATACGGCATAAAGGGAAGGCATACAAGCACTACAGCTAACATCTCAGTAATTAACGGTAAAAGCAGATACAGCAGAGACTATTCTTTTCTATTAGAACTGGGACAATTTACTGACTTATTAATCAAAATAAGACAAAATTGTTAAGCAAGATTTATCATTTTATAGAAGAGTGTTCTGCGCTTTATTCCGATATTCAAACCTCCAGTCTTGGTTTTACTTCATTTAGACACGCACTGTGTTGCACTGCGTTGAGTTGCACTGCGAGTTCATGTCACTGGGGTGCTGCCTTAAGCTGCTTTCACACTGAACTTGGTATGTGCTGCGCTTGCTGATCATGTTGGTGGGAAGCTGATTTCACACCATTCGCCATATGAGCAGCACTCACCATGGCGGCAAAAATAGGCAGTGCTCTCCAAAAAATCTAACCTTTCGGGTTAGCGACAGGAGCTAACAGACATGCCTACTGCTCTCCTACTGAGTCCTGGCTGAAATGTGCTGCACAAAAGTTAGAAACATTTAAATGTTATATGACCCTGTGTGTCTACCATGGCGAACTCCATTTTCTGCTGCACTTGCCACTAAACTCTGCACAGAGAAAATTTGCCCGTGCACCACGCATCCCATTAAAAAAATATGCTTGAAAGCACATCTTTTCCACATTCAGTGTGAAAGCAGCTTTACAGGGAAAACGCCATCATAAGCTATTAGAAGCTAAGAAGTCGATTTTCGCATTCTATGTTTAATGCAGTGGAACTTTCACATCAAGTCCAAGGCAAGGCAAAGCAAGGTTATCTATATAGCACCTTTCATACGCTGTGGTCAAGTGCTTTACAAATGACAAAATACAAAGATAATTCAAATGAAAACTTAAAAAGACCAGCAGAAATGAATTATTAAATTATTATTATTGGTTATTAAACAAACAAATAAAGTGTAAGAACTGGACCTATCAAGTAGCAATGGCTACAAAATTATCATTTTTCTTTTAGTCAGTGCGACTCAAAATGCAGACACCAAGTAACAGCCTATTCTCTGAGCACTAAAAGAAACCATGTCCAACCTTGAGCTCTGTTGTGAAAGATGCTGTTAGTGTTAACGTGTATGTTTTTTTTTAAAAACTTCATGTTTTTTTATCTATAAAACTCTTTATAAAAGGCTTTAAATTTGTATTGCTCTCACTGATGCAAATTGATACCTGTGGTTTTAAATACAGATAATAAGATAATTTAAAAAAGATAAGTCTCATTTTGTGCTTAGCCATACTTTCTACAGTACTGATATAATCTGTAATCCACTACGCAATTCTCTTCATCTGATAAAAGTAAACATACACCCACATCACTTATTCATATTTAGGAGGCTGTCTGTGAAAATGGATCCAAAGTGCCATACTATTAGATATTAAGGGCTATTATGAAGTAGCCAAATAGGTACACACAATGGACCAAATGATTTCAAATTTTTCAAGTAGCCAAGACTTACTAAGAGTACTACACTGACCTACAGAGTACTACAAGAGTACTACACTGGCCTTTTTGATCCATTTGATCACAGACCTCAGTTATCTCATAAGGTGCGTCTCGATCCAAAACACACACACGCATACAGGTATAAAAAGGTGAGCTGGTGGCATCACACACACAGGCACTGCCAAAGACACACCACAGTCCCTACCTTCTCACACCCAGACAGCTGAGAGAGAGAGAGCACAAAACAGCAGTATGACCGTCACTCCAAACTCTGACTCAAACCTGCACTGCAGCTACTGTACTGCACAAAAGTCTTAGGATAGGCAAAAAAGTGTTTAAACTGTTGATGTGGGCAGCAAGCATTCTTGAGTGTAAAACCACTATATAACAGCACTGCGCAATATCTCATTTGTAAATCATTATCTGGATACTGGCTTTTGCAATAGTCACATCACAGGAGGCTGCAGTATGCAAATGGGCCTCTAGCCAATCACAGTTCATGATACTGTTGATCTCCAAAAATGGCAATTTTATGGAAAAAGGTAAAAATGTTGTTTACTACAAAATAATTCCGGTCAGTCTAACCATGTCACAATACACATTGTCACATTGATTCACTAATGTCTTTTTAATGTATTGCAAGGAATATTGGCATTTGTAATATGAAGCAATAAAATTGCGAAACTAATAAACTAATATTTTGTCTAGATCGTGTAGCCTGACTATACAACATTAGAACAGAGTTTGTTTGTTTCTTGTACAAAGTTATTGATATCTTGTGAGATGCTTAGAAGAACGCAGGTTTGGTTCCTCCCTGATGTAGCTCACAACCAGCACTGATATAACTTAATAAAGTTAGCAAATAGTTTATATATAACATCAAAAAGGGTTCTTCTATTGTTACGATGTCAAGCTTATAATGATAGAAGAACCCTTTTTTATATGTGTGTGTGTGTGTGTGTGTGTGTGTGTGTGTGCATTCATTGGTTTAAGACTTTTGCACAGTACGGTAGACAGACTCCCACATGTTCACCACACATGAACACATAGGCAGCTTACATTCACACACACACACACACACACACACACACTTGTTAATTGTACAGCTCGATTGAATAGGAATATTCTGGAAGCAGAATCACTTACAAGTTTATTAAAGTGACAGTTTGACAGAAAATCTAAATGTCCACTATTTTCTCCCTTACCCAAATGTAACTGATCAACTAAGACGTTTGAAGTCTGTTGTTTGCTTCTTTAGTTTTGCACTGGAGCTCGGAGGCTAATGTAGCGAAAAGGCAAAGGAAGCTTCAAAGCTACTAGTTAGTACTGTGCAAACTGCATGCCTGAACTGCACCACTGTGTGACATGCCGTTATCTATAAACATAGTATAACAAAGTACAGCCAAAACTTAGGCCTGTGCCAGTAACAGTTCACTTCCTCTTTTTCTGGTAATTTTGTGACAGCCCCTAACTCTAAAGCAGATGCAGGAGCAAATACAGTGATAGTGTGTGAGCTGAAGTTTGATTTTTGTGATATAAAAGAAAATAATGCAGTAGACAGCAATATATTGTCATCTTCAATTTGGCCATTAAATTAATTAATCTAGTAATAAAGAACAAAATTGTGCATGTCACACAAACTTTACTACCCAGGGCTGTGAGCTATGAGAGCTACAACATGATAGTGCTTTACCTGAGACCTGAAGCTGTTTGTCAGATATCTAAAACCTGACAATGTGCTCTGAGGATGTCCGAATACATACACCATAAAATAGCTTTTTGTACAGGCATGATATCTGTGTGGATACCACACTGTGACCTGCCCCTCCCAGATGTGTTCAACCAGCGCAGCTCAACAGCTGGGTTTCTAAAACAACCTCATCATGTTGGCCGTAAAATAGTTTTAATGCGACTGTTATTGCGGTGACTTGGTTAACTATCACTGTGCGCAGGCCTGGGCTTCATGATGGCTGCTTCTACTTAGATATGTGAGGTAGCTTTGTCCACTTTTAAAGTTAACAGTATGTCATACAGTGAGGTTACTTAACAGCTCCACATGATTTAAAGCAAGCATAAGATGATTTAGTCACACAGTCCAGTTACATAAGCTACATTAGCCTTGTAGCTCCAGCACTAAACATGTCTTGGCTAATCTTACTTTGGATTAAGAGGGAAATTGTGTAACTGTGATTTTTCACCACAGTATTCCATTTACCTAAAAAAGTATACTGTATTTGTCTGAAACATGAAATAGTCAGTATTTGAATTTACTATGTGATTTTAGTGTCTCATACCCGTCTGGACACAGTGGCATTGCTGCGCTCTTTCAGCTGAGGGTCTGTGGGGAGGTTGTTCCAGACAATGTACGGAGTGTCATATTTGTCCCTCAGCTTTGGACAGCTCTTAAAGAGGAAGTCGATGATGAAGAATTTGATGCCTGCGTACAGCCCTGTCAGAGAAATTATAAAAAACATACATACAAACACACATATGCATTACGTACAAGCACTGTCATGCTTAAACACTGACTACATTACTGAGTAAACACTTTATATTGTTGCGTTGCTCATCTTGAACACTAATGAAAGCATTTAGTGCTGCTCCTGACGGTGTGTCCACACTGCATTGAGCAGATATGGCCCCTAATAACCATACAGGGTTTTGTTCTGGGAGAGGTAACTGCAGCTGCCATATCACTGTCATTGTAAACTGGCAACATTAGAAGCAGTATATGTGTGAACCCTTCATACTGACTGAGAATATCAGAGTTAATCTGTCAGCGTGAGCATGTTGACCGATATACTGGTTTACCAATAATATAGGCAGATCTTAACTACTCATGATTTTACTGATGTCAGCGAAAATAAAGCTGATATTGTGCAGATAATTAGTGACATTTTTTTGTGAAGAGAACTAACAATAAATAAGAACAATAAGTGGTAAGTGGTAATTAACAGAAACCAGCCACAAAGAAATCTTGACATCCTCGTCTCTAGTGCTACAATGTTTATATTGTTTAAGAGTTTCTTCTGTTTAAGTGTGTCAATTGACAACTGACATTAATATCGGACATAGTTCATGGAATATATGGATTTACTACCTATATTGGCTTACTTAACACAGTATTTAAATGAGATGTGAACCTTGTAATGAAATAATGAAATAACTGTATTATCTTGCAATTTTTAAGCACGTTTTTAACTGTGTGAAGAACTATGTGTGACATAGAGAAAGTTGGGCCACAAGTAACTGATGACATGTCTGACAATAAGTGAAATGACCACATCTAAACAGAGCTACATACACGATACGAAGTATTTCCAACAAAAAGATGACAAATTTGCACAGCGTAAGTTGTGCAAGTTTGAGTTATTATTCTAGATAGGCAGTATGTAGGTAGGTTTTATGTTAATCCACATGCACCTGAAATATGATAAAAGATAAATGACCAAATAAACCAAATGGTCAGGCATGGATTTAACTACATAAGTCAACAAATAATTCACTTACTCAATAGCTAACCAACTAAATCAATAATTCATTAACTAATGAACTAACTAAATGATTGACTAACTCACTAACTATCTAACACAACAACTAACTCACTAAGAAACTCTCTAACTCACTCACTCACTCACATTTAGCAGACTGAAAATTCTCAATAAGGGGGCCCTATTAGCACTCAAGTAGCTTTTGATGCTTTGTATAAGCAGTGCTTTGTATCAGTGACACTGTGTGTGCTTTTTTAATCACAACAATCAACAATATTTCCTCACTGGGATATCTGAATCCAATTTCTTTACAAAATACAAATATTTGAATGGTAAAACTTGTGTATAAATCTGTGTGCCCACATGCTTGTTCTCACCAATAACCAAGCCCATGAGCTTGTAGGGCAGGACGCAGGATGAGATGAAGGCCACCCACAGACCAATATACAGCTTCTGAGTTATCTCTGGCTGCACCCACATGAACAGACTGCATCACAGGCACACACAAAAACACCCACAGACAAACACAACCAAACAAAGCAACTCATTAACCATTAAACACACAAACAAAGGCTCATTAAACTGTAGACAGGCATTTCCTACACACTTTATCTGTTATCATTAAAGAGCAAATTCTGCATGATGTATGCTTGTATACAGGAATACTTACTTTTTGATTTTCTCCAAAACATCTGCCATCTTTCCAAAAAGATTCTATGGAAATTCAAACCAGTTATACATGCAAGCATATCATGAGGAAACAGATTTTTTTCTCTTGAAAACAAAAACAGGTACAAAAGTTTGGAATCACTTGTGAAATTTAAAAATTTCAAATATTTCAAGGATGTTCAGCTATTATACCTTGTAAAGTACATACTGTAATTACAATATATTTACAATAATTTTGTTATATCAAGTTTTCTACCTCAAGATTTGATCAGTGATTAAATGACAGCTCAGTTCATCTTTCTGGACACAACTAACATTTCTTTATTTTTTTTTTACAGCTTACTACTATTTACTTGAAAGCTATAAAACTGCATAAGACTAGCATACCAAATGTACTTTATGCATTTATCTAAAAACAGATTTGTTTTACATTGCTGATCAAATACTGATTACAAACTTTTGCACAGTATTACATGTCTATTTATAAACACAGGGAATTTCAGTTATATATCTAGACATCCTAGTTGATGATTAAAGGCCAATATAAATATTACCTGTGCTTTTTGTGCAACATCAAGAACTAACTGAAACTTTTCAGACACAGTCAGGTCTTCCTTTGGAGGCTCCTAGACCCAAAAATAAAGAGAAGTGAGAGAAATTAAAACCTTTAGAAAACAAATACACACTCACAGACAGGTCACTTCCTGCACACACACAAAGTACTCACAGACTTAGAGCAGAAAGAACTGAAACGTACCACAGGTTCAGAAACTTCAGGCACAATACTCCACTGAATCCTCCACCCTCTGCAAAAGAAAATACAAACAATAGGTTTTAAAGGCACTCATGCAGTTGTAATTTAACGTAGACTTGATATAGACTTTAAAAATAAAGTCACTCCTTCCCCTGCTCTAGCTGATATCTATCTTTGGACAAAAATGTTTCCACATACTGGTAACCATGGTTACTAACACGCCTCCTCCTAAAGCACCATCACTATAATTGTGAATTGTCTATTGGAAGAAGCGCACTGGTTTTCATTAAGCTCATAAAATGAACTCTTATCTCAAATATGCTCATGTACGTTATATTACATATATAAAAAGAAACTGAAATTGAACTGAAATCCTCATTAATGATCAGCCACAAGAGCACTACAAAAACAACCACAGAAAAACTCAATGTGGTAAAGGACAAGAGGAATTATCTAATGCCTTACCTTGCAATGAGGTAATTCAAGGATAACCTCAGAATGGCTAAAAATAAAAACATTGGGATGGCCCAGCCATGCCATGCAGCATTCATGTAGACCTATGGAAGAGAAAACACACCAAAACACACACACATGTACATTAAACGTATGTATACCTACAACATATTTAACGTTTCAGAAGGCAAGGCAACTTTATTTATAAAGCACCTTTCATACACTACTGTCATTCAAAGTGCTTTACAAATGAGAAAATACAGAGTTGTTTAAAAAAAGTAAATGCGAATAGAAAAACAATTAAATACAACATTAATACCAATTAAAACATGATTAAAACAATACATTTAAAAGAGAAAAGCTTTAAATTAAAAATCAAATTAGAAATGAAATTAAGTTAGTTAAATAATCTAATTTAAAAATTATAAGTTAGATAAGGACAAAAAATAGTGAACAGTTAAAGAAACAGTCAAATAACCTGCAGTGTAGTTTAAGGATTTTAGATAACAGTCATTCTGTTTCACTATCGATGAATGTGTGAAAATTCACAGAGATGACAGGTCTCAAGGTTGGACACTACTATCTCAATGTACATCACCCGACTGACACATCAAAGTAAACTCTAGTGTTGTTCCAGCTCTATTTACCACTACAAGGACTGCAATTTTGATCATTCACTTCGTGCTGCTGAATCACATTATGTATCTGGAATGTTCTTTCACATTTTTATGTGTTCATTCTAACATTCTTTGCATCTTTAAAATGGGAAAGTTCATGCAACTCAACTAGTTAAGTAATGTTCCAACTCCAACAGAAAGAATAATGGATGGATGGATGGAGAGACTGATAAGTGGGAGGATGGGCAGGTAAAAGCATGGATAAAAGGATGTATAGGTGGTTGGATGGATGCATGTATGGATTGATGGTTAGGTAGAAGGATGGATGGGTTAAAGAATGGATAAAAAGATAGAAGATAGATAGCTGGTTGGATAGATGGACGGATAGACGGATGCATGCATAAAATGTATGAACTGATGGATGAATGAACAGACAGACAGACCAACAGACAGACCAACAGAGTTAAGGTCAACATTCACAATAAAGGCAATCACTAACACAAACACAGAGTGCCAGTTTGATGGATGCATGAATGGATGGACAGATAAATACATTAGATACTCACAATAAAGGCAATCGCTGACGTGTAGACTGAGTGCCAGTTTGATAAGGCTGACAGGTTCCTCAGGAAGTTGGTTATAGGTCTGGCGCCGCGCTCTGTGTACATAAATACATTTTACAGTCATGCCTTGATAGGTATGATCACTATATATAACCTCACAGCATTACACATAACAGAATTAATGTTGTCAAAATCACGTAAAGCAGAAAAAGCTCTAAATAAGTTGAAAAAATGACTTACTAAGTCGTCTCATGTTTTCTGTTAACCTGAAAGAGAGAGAAATATTTTCTTACAGTACGTCTCCTCTCTGCCTGTCCTGGTGGCAGTCAGGGGTGAGCAAACTCTTTTATTAATCAAGGATGATTTGATGAGTCACCCTCACTCCTACACTACTCCTCTTCATATTTCTCTCATCACAAAGTCACAATTCCACAGTATCTTTTTCATTCTGGAATAAATTCAGTGAGCAAGTAAACTCTTTTTGCTGATTTAGTGGAGGCAGAGCTACACAATCAGCAAGGTCACCCTGCCGGAGGTCTGCATGGTTTCAATATTGAAGGTTACCTGAGGACCTTTTGCAATGTAATGCTACCTGTTGCCCAAAAGGGGGAGAGCCTGAGCATCATAACAAGGGATCAAACTAAATTTTAGTGGTTTAAATCACTGGCTCTCACTTCTAGTACAGAAGTACCACAGAACTGCATGTGTTGGTGTTTTCGCTGCTCCAACAAAGTCAGGTCAACTCTGGAAAAGCATGTCAAAGTGATCATTCAGAAAAAAAAAAAGAAAAAGCAGAAAATATATACAATTTTCCCTTTACCCCATATGTAGCCAACCAGCCAAGACATGTTTTAATGAATTAAGTTTTCTTCTTTAGGTTTGCACTAATGTTATGGGGCTAAAGTAGCTAACATGTAAAGGAAGCTTATAGAGATATTGATGTCATGTGTCAACCAATCCATAAACGACATTAATATAAATGAAAAAAGATGCTGAAAGTGAATTTTATGCTTCAAAATAGCTGATAACAACATTTGATATAGTGTCAGAAACCATATAAGCAAGTCTAATAGTTGTTACTTAACAAATTGATGCTCTATATGAGCTTGCATTACTTGTTAGGTACATTGGCCTCATAGTTCCAGGGCAAAACTAAAGAAAATGGATAATGTTTTGGCTGATTGACCCCTAAAACTAGCCATGTGAAATGCTAGCCATGTGAAATGTATCTGAAAAAGCTCAGTGTAGAACCAGAGCTTTCTGTGGTCTATCATGTTTCTATCGCTGTATAAAGGATGCTTTCCTTATCAGCATTATTATGATTATGGTTTGTTAGTTAGTTGTGTTTTATGTTTGTTCACACTGTACTACGCTGTCGTTGTTGAACTTTGCAAAAGTAATAAAAAACAATGTTAAAAAAAAACATGCTTTCCTTTCTTGTTGGATGCTTTGTGTTTATTTCAGCAGCTCATTCAGAGCACAGTTCAGATGAATCAGGGTAACTGTAACCCGTGGCTGATGTGTGACCTACACTCCTTCTCTCCTGTTTTCTTTTTCAAAATGGTAATGTGGTAATGCTTTGTTAATCATGTTCTTTACATATTAAATAACTGCCACAACAGCACTGAGAAATAATGTTATTAATAGGGAAGAGCATATTTAACAGCAGAAATAGCCATGTTTTTGTGTCTGCCTTAAAGGGTTTATTAGATGATGAGCTCAGATTATCAGGGTTAAAACGATTTTGCACCAGAGAACCTGTGGCGCGAGTGGCAAGCCTAAACTGCTCTGTGATGCTCGTTATGTCACACTGGACTCATCTTGTTCATAAAGCAAAGTGTGTTTTCTGTCCATATTTCAAAATTTCCAATAATGGATTAAGTTAGTATAACCTGCATATGACTTTATTCCATCTACTAGTTAAGTAAACTTCAAGTAGACAATGGTCAAGCATATTTATTAGGTTTCAACTATTTTGAGAGGTTTTGATTGGTTGGTTATTTCCCTTGAAAAATGTATGACAATACCTTCAAACAGAATGAAATGGTCTTTTCTCTACATGTTGAAATAAAATCTGCTCACTTCCAGTTGAGGATCTAATGTATTCTTTCTATGAAGATGTAACTGGGTATTACTTGTCTTGACAACACTACTGCATGCAGCTCAAAGCACCTAGTGCATCTGTTGTAAAATAGGCAGAAAAAGAATGGGTAGGGCAAGGGGGGGTGCGTAGGGGCCTGACTCCAGGACCAGGTTGAGAAACATGGGTTTAGATGAACAATCTCCAATGGCACACTATCAGGTTTCACGGAGTACAGATGGCATTAAACAACAACGTCTTGAATCCACCTTGTATGCATCCCACACTCCATCCCACCTTTTAGCACTGAGCGGTTCCTCCGGCTCTACTGTGTTCTCCTCGGGCTGGAAGCGAAAGTCCTCAATGTAAACGCCGAAGCGATCGTACAGCCACTTCTGCAGCCGAGAGCACAGCGTCTGCTTCTGCTGCTTCTCTGGAGAGAGAGAGCGAGAGAGAGAGAGTCAATGAGTGATCTGCCTATTTCAGAGCACAAACCCAAGCTCTATTAACCTAATTTACTCAGTATGTGCATGTGTATGTGTGCGCAAGGCTAGCTCCCCTCTCCACATTATGCTCTCAACTCTCTCTCTCTCTCCTCAAATACAAAAGGGCTCCTCTGGCCTAGATAGGCTCATCTACAAATTTAGACTGCTGCCTGAAATAACAGGCTCTGGTGCCTCCTGAATCGGAGAGCAATCATGGACTGAAGCACTGTTTGGAAAGCTTTGAGGTACAAGAGCCCTTTCCACACACAGACAGCACATCAGAGGAAAGACAATGTTTATCTGACTGCTAGTGCCGGATATCTGCACCTCATACATCCACAGACAGAAAGAGAGGGAGAGAAAGAGAGGGAGTCTTACTCTATCAGACAAACATAACAGAACCTTTTGCAGCAGAAATATCTCATTAGAGCACGATATGTTTGTGTTCTCTCACCTGCGCCATTGGCCGAAGGGGACTGCTGTTTACGAGTAGGCTGCGGAGGCGAGTCTTCTAATCTGATGCAGAAAAACAACAGAAAATGTGATTCATCAACTCAAATTATGTTAACCAACACTTGCACAACATTACAACAAAGAGGTTGGGACAAAACCTTGTAACTCAATTTTTGTCATTTCCCATTTTTTGACATGAAAAAGCAAGTGGTGCTTTATGCTGTGTCAGAACGTCATGATGAATGGACGAATAAAAATGGCCCTAAAATCATCTCTCCATTAATGTCCAATAAAAGTTAAGGTATAATCAGTTATCTTTTTGGAGATGCAAAGTTTTGGAGCAAGGCCCCAGGTGGTTGCTATGGTGTTGCCTGGCTGTTGTTGGTGTATCCCAGGTGGTTGCAAATATGTGTGTCTGTGTGCATGTGACAGGTAACACTAAAACCACCTCCTGGATTATTCTCAGCACTGCAGTGACACTGATGTGGTGGAGGTGTGTTAGCATGTGTTGCGCTGGTTAGGCCTAAAAATAATTAGCATGATATTTTCTAGTTAAAAATTGCGATTATCGATAATGTTACCAACCCCCCCCCACCCCTTCCAAAAAATTCTATTTAAGTGTACATGCTTTTCTAATTAAGTCTACAAGGGTCCTGATTATTCAAGAACAGGGTGAAAGTGGTCTAACAAAGTATGCAGAGAAACAGATGGACTACAGTCTGCAGAACTATTAATTGCACCTATACAGTAAGTGAAGCTGATAAAATGGACAGTGGGTGTACATACAAGAGGGAGGTGTAAATGTTATGCCTGCTCAGAGTATATGATATATATATATATCGTGTGTGCTATTATGTATGTGAGTCCGTATGTAATGTCTATTAAGGGCAATGTGAAATTTGTCATTTATAACATCGTTTTTGGAAGTCAGATTTGAATTTTATTCACAGTCCACTGTTCACTATTCCATTCTGGATCAAGTGCCCCTGTGGCCCCACCCCTGGTTCCGTCCTGTTGGCTGATCAACTACATTCTAGTCTAAGGAAAATACTGTGCAAATCTGATTTTTTGCCACCTACATTAACATCAATACACAAAATCTTGCTACAGACTGCATATACTATAAATCCTGCGTAGGTGACCTCGGGTGAAGCAAACTAAAGCTGTACAATGCTATCTGTGTGCTTTATGTATGACAGGCTTTTGATCTGAGCAGTGGTAGTGCAGTGTTTGACCCTTTTACTCGTCCCTCACTGCTGAAGAATGTCCTAGTCTCTGTGAAGCTTCCAAGACCTAGGGGGCGGAGGCAGTAACAGCTATTTTTAAAACCCAACTAGGGGAGCCTAGACTGGGGCAGCCTACAGTGACCAGCCCTTGTCTTGTCTCTGAGGCAGTGGTGTAAGAGAGGGGTCCGTGAACACTGCCAAGAAGCAGCTACCAATCACACAGCTCAGTAGGGAGGAAAAGAAAGTCTGTACCAAAAGCTTGGCTACTTATTTTTCTCCAAAACTTTTGCTTAAAATGTCTGAGTGATAACTTCATGCTAAAGGACACTAAATAAGCCACACTCAGGGCTATTAAACCATTATTGTATTTAAAGTAATAGACTCTTTGTGACAAAGTATGGTAGCCTTTTCTCCCGAGACACGTCTAAATGAAAACCCTTGCAATCCTTACTTGAGCGAATACAACAGTTAGTCTTAACATATTTTAAAGATGACATAAAGTTGGCCAGTTTTAAAGAAATAGTTCTGCAGCAATAATAAAATGAATATGATTTTCTCCTTTCAATAGAACAATAGACAATCTACAGAACAATGGACTGGCCACCTCAGAGTCCAGACTTTAATATCACTGAATGTGGCATTACAAGGATCATGAGTGGCAGAAAATTCAACCAACTTTTACGACTGAACTTTGCAGCTGTGGAAAAATATTCCTGCAGATTTATTTGAAAGTAACTGAAATAAGTCTTACCACAAGCTTACCACAGTTGTACATAGAGGTGGGCAATATGTGATATATTATGTCACAATATGCTTTTCTGATTCTATTTTAGACATCGTCAGTACTTAAAGAACACTGGGCCTCATCTTCCCAAGTTTTTCTTAAATTTGTTCTTGAGAAAGGCCCGAAAAAAGTCTGTCAGATTCATTACAAGTTCTTAAACAGTAGAATTACTCAGTGTGTGTAGATTATGTTCTTACCTTAAGAACAAATCCCAAATAAGAAAACGTGTGAACATCAGAAAAAAGTGGGTTTTCAGAAGAAATTTCTTCTTAAGAACAGTTGGTGAAAGAGGCCCATTGGCCGACTGCATGTTTAATAGCAAATATAAGCACAAGTTTAATTGGATTCAGTGCAGCACAGTGTGTGAAACACTAAATAAAGTCATTGGAATCCTTTGACTTGTGATCACTGTAATCACTTTTCATTGTAATCAGTTTTTGATAGTATTTTTTATATGTGGCACCACTGGGGTTTTTAACTGTTCCTACATCTCAAACCTCAGAAAAACGAAATCCCACGATGAACACCATGTATCGTGAAAACGTCTTCAAGTATTGTGATATACTATTTTTGCATGTTTGTCCTTGGTGCTCACCTGGATTTTAGCACTTCGCTCATCTTCTGCTCCAGGTCCAGCCTTCTGCCCCGCTCTTTCTCCAACTCCTGCTTCAGCGTGTCCACATTGGTCTCCTCCCGTAGCTTCCTCAGCTCCTCCTCTGCCAAAAACACAAGCAACAAATGACCTCACCCTTCGACAAATGGCTCAGAGCGGCACACTGAGCAATGGAGAAATGCATTATTTAAGAAAAAGCGCTCAGAAATGCTGTAGGAACTTGTTTTCCTCTCATTGTGCTACGATGAAGAGCTATGTGCTATTACAAACAGATGCTGGTCTTTTATGATCTTTTTTTCTTTTCCCTGCTGAGAGGTGGACTCTGTTTACATGATACTTGTAGCTGATGCACTCAGAGAAACACTCTGTTCATTATTTCAACACCTCTCTCCCACGGTTCATCCATCACTCCGTCCAATGTAAGTCTCAATATCAGCTAATACAGTGCATGCCTCCTGCTATAATAATGGTTATAAATATTTTAGCACCAAAGCTAGCTCCTTTCACACAAGCATGAAAGGAAAGTGAAAGCGTAAGTGGAAAGTGAACCAAAGTCCAATCACTGCCAGCAAACCACAACAAAGGCCTGGTATATGTGGCCTGTACACCCCAGGGATGGGGTCATTAGTGGAAGTGCGTCAGTTGGAGCAGTGCAACAGTGGAAATGTGATTGAAACGTGCACCATAAGTGGTCCTGGAACCATGCTGAGATGAGAGCCATAGCACAGTTGCATGATTCACAGTCATATGCATGCCTGCACGGTCAAAGGTCACGTTTTGTTGATTTTCTAAGTGAAAGTAAGACATCCTCCACAGAGGACATAGTAAAATATGTCTATTTTCTGCAAATTTAAAGGCATATTTTCTATTTATTTGAGTTTAACACATTAGAAGAAAAAACAATATAAAATGTGCCATAATGTTTACACAGGCCACATTTATGTTTTATTTTTTGCCTTGATCTGTTACATTTAGCAAATAAATAGTAATTCTTCTTTAAAATGTGCAGATGTGTGTTCTCTGTAGAGGATGTGTTCACTTATTTTCACTTAGAAAAATCAACATGTAATATGACCAGAGATGCCTAAATATTTGTATAGGACTGTATTGCAAAATTAATGATGCAATGAATGAATTAAGCTAGCACTAGCACTTAGCACTGCATAGTGTATTGAGGGTTCAAGCTTCTTTGATACAACAGCAAATTATTCAGTAGTTTATTCAGTTATTTGTGACTTTATGCTCTTAGAAACAATCAGAGGGACTCAGGGCTTATATGGCTTTAAAACTGGGGACAGTTTACTGCAGATGCAAACATTTGATGAATGAATAACATCTGAATATGTAACGATTACTCAAAGAAAATGATGGCCCCTTGATCTATCCTCTGCCACCTTCTGCAAATGAAAGCAAAGAGCGAACCCCTCAGTGTCACGCCTCCTACCAAGGATGCCTTATCTACTTGTTCCCTGTCTCCTGAGGGCTCACTTGGGTCAATGTATGGAAAACTCCAGTTCCCATGATTCAGTGGGAGATCACATGACCCCCCCCCCATCATCATCATCAACCAACAGACATTCCCTGTTTCTCAATTCAGGGGCTGCGTCCTTCAGAGGCTGCATTTGAAGGCTGACTGTGTCACAGCGGCGTGACTAGGCTGTCCCATTTCGAAGGCTCCTTGATATGCGGCCAAGAAACGTGTCCTTCTTTTCCATGGCAATGAAGGATCCAACGGGTGGGTCCTTGCCAGCCAATATATCCCGAGGTTCATTGCGTGCCGGCATAAACAGAGGAGCGAACGTTGGCTGAAGTGTACACTTTTAAATATTAGTTTAATACATATTAATGTAAGTATTGGGTTTAAACTGAGGCGAATGGCAAACGATACAAAAAAAATCTCATCAGTAGCCGGCGGTGAAGCATCTCCAGCCCTAATAAATAAAAAAATAAACAATTAAAAAACATATAACAAAAAAACTTCATAAAAAATCACAGTATCTGACTTCATGTTTAAAGAACTTTAAAATGTTTAAAGAACTTTCGTGGCACAACGATAAGGGCGGGATCAGCGGTGCTGTGATGCAAACAGAAAATCCGCTGGAGAGCAGACCGTCTCATTTCCGTTCAGCCTCTGCGCGTCCTTCGAAGGACCCAGCCCCTGAATTGGGACACACTGATTCATTCCAGCGCCCCACTTCACCAGAGTTTGCACACCTGTTTCTCATTACTTATCATCAGTTAGGTAGTATCCAAGCCTGGGCTTTAGTTTAGTTCATTGTAAAGTATTGCCAACATTTCCCTGTTGTGTACTGAGCGTTCTCTGTCTGTTGGAACATGTTGTGTACGACCCGTTTTTGTGTTTTTGACTTGACTTTTTGTGTTTGCCCTTTTAGATTTGATGGCTGAATCTTATTAATCTCTTGGTTTTTGAACTTGGACTGGTTACTGGATTCTCTCTTGACATGCTTTTGTTTTGGTTATCGTGCTCTCAGGTTTTGACCCTGGCCTGTTATGACTACGCTCTTTGCGATACTCCACAACCCTCAAGTAAACCACAACCTTGTCTTTTAATCTGCAAGCATCTGATCTGTTTTGACCTCCTGGCACTCAGCCCTCCACAAATAACTACAGACACAAGTGAGCAAGCATATATTTTGCATATAATCTATCTTGTATTATTAAATTGAAGGAATTCAGTAAGCGCTCTTAAATGAAATGTACAGAAATATTACTGTGCAGGAGATAAAAGCTAATTGCACATTAAGAGAAAATGGATATTTTTTTTGACCATGCTACAGCTTGACTAAACCTAACAAATCGAGCTGCGGTTAACTCGCTTCAACAACTTTCTTTTTCAAGCCAGGTTTGTCTTCAATGTAACGATTTTCATTGTATGTTGGAACTCCAGCTGCTTAGAAAATCATCTGAACTTGTGAATGAGTGAGAGGAGTAAATGTGTTTGAGTGTGAGAGAGAGAGAGCGAGTGAGAGAGAGGGAATAATACTGACGGAGGCCGTGTGACAAGATGTTTGTTAAAAACTGAGAAAGTAACACCATTTAAATTGAGTAGGCCAAGTTCTCTCTCACTCTCTCTCTTTCTCTTTGTCTCTCTGCTGAATCAGAAGAGCTGAAAGAAACAAGGGAGTGAATTATTTTCTCTATTTTTTTTCTCACACAGGCATTATACATTGTTGGGTGCTAACTGTGACATTTTAATATACTTATGCAACACAGCAGTGGAAATGCTGTACACCCATGGATAAGTGATTTTGACCTTCAGAGAAGTAAAATGTGGATTTACTTGTCCATGGAACAAGAAATTTAATATCAAGCCCTGCTAGGGACGTCCTGATGCAGTTTTTTGTGCCCTTATCTGATGAACGTCTGTATTTCTGCAAGTACTGTCTGATTCTTGTATTGTTACACATAATACAGCCACACGGTATAAGCAAGATAGGCCAGGCTGTTAATTAACACTACAGTAAAATCACTTTTATATATTAATTTTTATTTTTTACATGATGGGATACTGTGCACTGATTTGTGGGTTTTTTTGAGCATACTATTTTATACTGTGTTGTTCAATTCAGACTGACCTCCCTGATGATCTGGCTATGAGTTACTTTAACATTCTGCAGTGACATCACGTTCAATATAGGCATTTCACACACATACATATCACTGAAAATACAATATCAGCAGATTAGATTAATGTAGGCTTGTTTTATACCAGAAATCAGGCAGAATGGTGACAAATTGAGTGGAAAGGTTGTGCGACACATTTCTTTACCCCAGTCACTTGTAAGTGGACCACTGAAACTTAGGGAGAGTATATTTTGTTTTTTGTTTCTTGCATCATTGTTGTAGGGCCTGTTTTAATATTGTTTACCATTTAAAAATATTTTACATTTCTTTATTATTATTAAGTCAGTCATTTTTTTCCTACTACTGATCACTGGCTCCCCCTCAGTATTGGCCCGAGGACCACCAGAGGGTGCTCAGTGGTTGAGAAACCCTGATCTAATGCATGCTACCCAATAAACATTCCAACAAATATTGTTTTTTCAGATGACGGAAAGTGTTTAGCTTTGTGAAACAACACTTGGTATCAGTACTGAACCCTGGTATCACAGCAACCCTACTGGCATTTGCCTTCCAAGCCCGAATTCCATGCTTCTACCACAGATCATGCATTCTTATGAAATTTGGGTTGCATTCAGCATGTGCAGGAGTGCATGAAATTGCTCAATTTGCAAAGCCTCTTGAAATACTCAAGTTAGAGCCCCTTTCAGAGCTGTGGAGAGGTTTTCGTCAGGGACTGCGACAAATTTCATGATCATATGAGGCCTATTAACTACTCCAAACTAAAAGCTAGAGTCTGAATTTGGACCCCTGAAGCCAGCAAGCAATTATCAGTGCAGAATGACCCCAATAGCACAATCTGATTTTCACTGAAAAAAACACCAACAGGCTAAATGAGACAGACCCTGGACAATCAATGCTGAGGGAAAGAGATTAAAAAACCTAGCTGTACACCAAATCACTGGAACTGACCGTCTACGACTGCTTCTAATCAATCAAACTGAGTTCCAGAATTAAATTTTGGCTTGAATCAGCCACTATTTGCACTAGCAGCTCTCCATCACAACATACCGGGCACTTGCACAGCAGGCTGTGTTTGCTAATAACAGTGTGTTCAGTGTGAACAGGAATCAAACATTCTGCCTGGGATTCTGAGCAGTCTGTGCAAACTGCTACAATATTTCACCATCTTCAAAGCATCGGTTTGTCCAAAAATCAAATTCTCACCATTTCCCCCTTGATCAAGTGTAGTCGATTAGCTAAGATGTGTTTGGTGTCTGAGCTATGTTTCTTCAGCTTTTTGCTGTGTTTTGGATGCTAGTCAACTAGCAAAAACCAGCTTAGACCAGTATGAAACTGGTCTATGCTGTTTTTTCTCAGCAGCGTAAACCATTGCTTTAAACTTGTCTTGTGGATCTCAAATATTTAAGAACCACAAAAAGTCTGAACAGAGGGCAGAGCCTGAGGTTCTAATCTGTTTAGTCCATCTGTTGCTGCCATCTGAAGGTACATACTGGACAAGATGCAAAAACTACAAAGCACATAAAAAGTCACAATAAAGCAACAATAAACATAAATTTACACTTCAGTCAGAGATTTAAATTTGGAAGATTTTGTAATTCAAAACATTCCAAAATTAACTAAAATTATCAACAGCAAGTGAAGAAATAACAGTTTTGACGTTATGTCAAAGACGTATATGTATCATGCTGCAAAGATATCTACTGAAGTCAGCATGATAACCAGACATGCTCCAGCATAACCACTTTGTACCTCAAGAGGCGATAGTGAGTCACTGCAGCATCAAGTCTGCCGTCAGTCGAACATGAGAGGATGATGAAGTAGCACTGCCCCAAAGCCTTATTCTAATCTCTTGCCATTCACACTGAATGTACCGCCCCCATTTAAGGACAGGTAGCCAATGAAAGGAACAGTAAACGCAACAGTAAAGCTGGAGCTCTCAGCAAGTGACAATAATCACCACCACCCCCCGCTCCCAGCAAGAAACCACATTCAGCTGCAAAAAAAGAAGTGACATAAATAGAAGCAAAACAAGAATTAGATGTTGAAATTTGATGCTGGACTCAACATTTCTTCTAGACCAGTAAGGACGGAGAGGAGTGCAGTGGAGGGACTGTGTATTTCCTTGTTTCTTACGATAGTGGTGGACACCACAACTTACCCCTTGTTTGTTTGGAGTGTGTAGTATGAATTTGATTGCATCATGTTCCATATAGCTCCTTTAAGGAATAAAACTTTAATAAAAATTTAGTGAATTTTTCATATTTGGTATTAGCCAACAAACTCTTCACAAACTCGCTGTTTTCCAGCTAAGAAGTACAAGGTGATATAATGTGATATAAATGTGACTAGGCTAGAAACATTAGGTGAGATGAAACCAGACGAGCGTTCTGTTTATGTTACAGATTTCAGATTGACTGCCGTTTATGGAAACTATAGATTTTTGGTGTCTGTGTTTAACACAGCATTTGGTCAGCAGCTGCCTGTAGCATTAAGACTCCTATGGGACTGCATTTTGTTTGCTTTTTTGCTTTTTTGAGTATTTTTCAAATAATGCTTTACAAAAAATATCAAACTAAAAATAGTGACTGCAGTCTCACATTATATAAACATGCACACATGTATACATGCACATGTGCACATATAGTGAGAGAACAGTCTAAGGACTAAGCACAGAGTGCTTCTCCTAATGGCTGAGTAAATGCTGAGTGATGTGAAGCAACCCCCAGCAATAATGCTGGAAATGATATTAAAAATAAATGAGGCACAGGCACAGGAAGACGCTCATACACAAAACAGACTAGCCGTTCAGCAGCCCTCTGAGGTACGGTGCCTTTCAATGGCTTTATTCCACCCACACAGACTGGAGTCAACCACAGGCACAAATAACAAAATGGGAGCAATTTGTTGCACAGTGCCATAAGCCTGGAATGCTATTTATTCTGAACCACTCCAGGCTGGAGTCCTTTCACAAAAGACCACTAGTGCACTGCATATATACGCACAGTCATGACCCACCAACAGGTAGTTAAAGTCCAATCTGGATGCTTTATTAGAGTTGAGTGATACTGTATGTAACTTGACCCGTCGGCCTACTCAGTGTACATTGAATTAACTTAATGGCACAGCTGTACAGTAACGGAAACAGAAAATGAAAAGCAGAAGTAGCCCCTCAATGCATCCATCACTCTAAAATCTGTTCAGCAAGCTCCTACCACCCACAGTCTGTGAAAAAAAGCACAAAAAACTAAAAAAAAACTAAAAAAATCAGTAACTTGAGCACAAAAAAGTAAAAAGCGTGTGTTAACATCCTATGTTTAGCAGCAACTATATCACATTCTTCTGCTTTTCACCTTTACCTAATATGCTGGCATACACTTTGCAGTCAGCTGCACATTATTGTCTCCACTCTTGTACTCAGCCTTTACTGGCCTCTTTCATGAGTGACCTGATTATGGCCAAGCAGCAGGTGTTAGCTGGATATTTTTAATATCTCTGCACATTAAAAACCCTATCTTCTAGCTTCACCTTGTTGATGTAGAGATCAACATCAAGATAATGAAATTTCATTTGTTTTCTGTGAACGCTGTTATTGCATTATGGCCAATTAAATCTTTATGTTCTCCATCTTCTTTTCTCAGCCCTCTATTCACTGCTTAGCAACCATTGCTGTCCACCACTGCCTCAAGCCTTCAGTTAATTATCCACGTGACAGAGTTTGAATCTGACGTCCTAGCTGCAGTTAAAGGATGTGACTGGGGACATTTAAAAGTGACATTCCATCCCACAAAGTATGCTGTTTTCTACCCACTGAAAGCCAAAAACAAATTTAAAAAATGCCATCATCATTAGTTTTCTGTGAATTTGGTATCTGCAATGCTCTTTTACTAAAAAGCGGGCTTTGTAAAAAAAAATGTCAAAGCAACTGTTTTACATTATTTTAATTCACCAAGTAATCAAAGGTAAGACATAACATTTTACATGCACACCGTGGCAATATGCTTATGTTTACGATGGTTTGGTTTAGGTTTTTATGTTTGCTGTGTTATTTTTCATTGTCTTTGTATGTCTCAGCTTTCTAATTTGATCTCAGTCATGTTGTCTTCTTTGAGTCCACCACACTGGCAGTATGCTTTAGCCTACAATGATTAGGTTTTTAAGCTTGTTGTGTTTTTTCTTTTACCTGCAGTGTTGGTTGGATTTATGTGAATCCTGCATTCTGGTTGCTTGCTATTGTTCTGTATCAGGGTGGAGGTGTTGAAATAGGTAGGGTGGTGTCAGGAATAGGCTATAACCTAATGTAATGGCACTGTGAGACATTACTGCATTTGGAAAGTTGTCTACCCACATATTCACAGACCCACCAAAAAATGTATCTGTCTCTGCCTATGCCACTGTGTTGTAGGCCTAAGCATTTCCATCAGATTTGACAATCAAATCTGAAAAAAAAATTTAAAAATAGATGTTATGTAGCTTAAACTCTACACAATGAGAGACACAAGTAGAACTCTTTATGATAAACAGACAAATGCTAGGTAAGATCCAATTTTGTCCTTAAATGAGTTTTACAGGTACACTGTATTTATTGCATCTACTGTGCAAAAACCATATGTGCAATTGGTTCCAAAAGCACAAGTGCACAATAGTCCTGCAGAGTTTTGTGGTTCCAGCCTGCAAGTTGCTTTTATATTGATAAAAAGCTTGGAGTCAACACAGGACATAAAGAGTCTACGCATCTTAAAAATATCTAACTGCAATGGAATATGACGCACAGTTCTCTAACTAAAGGTACTGAAGATGCACCCATGAGGGTTCCACCCCAGTGACTTTAAGGGTACCACCCAAGTGATAATTTAGCACCTTTTTTTAGTACCTAGGTTTGCAAATGAAAAATGCATTATTCAATTTGACCCTTTACATGGCCATGGGGCCACCGGTGGGCCCAAAGTCTTATTACACACTTCTATAACCTAAGAACAGCTCAACACATTTGCACTGAAGTCCCTGTAGTTACCGAATAATAAGCCTTAGTATGTAAAAGCCTGGGATTTTAAGGGGTTAAGCACTGTTTAGAGTTCAGATAAATCACAATTTGTATACACAAACAATCATGTACATTAAAAATTGTCCAGAAAATGGGCTGTGGATAGATTTGAAAGTACATTTTCTGTCTTTCTGTGAGAGCAGGCCATACATAATTCACACAGGCCACATTTCACATTCATCTTCTAATTAGGCTGTACTAGCGAGACAGAGCAGAAGATTAATACAGCATAGTGCGAACACACTCACTCAGCTCCACCTGTTAGACCTCATCAAAGATTCAGCAGCTCACAGAGCTCTCTCTCTCTCTCTCTTTCTCTCACACACTCACCATTTCCATCCTGTGAAGTCATTCTTTATATTTGTCTCTCACTTTTGCCCTCCTTTTCTGAGACTGTTAACACCAACATCATTCTTTCACCTCTCACCCTCTAAGCCATCTGTCAGCTATGATCTTACACTTCCTGCTTTATGGCAGAAAAGTTGCAAGATTTAACATCATATAATACGATCTTTATATGATATAACATGCTCTGATTTCTTCTATCACTAACTGTAGATGATATTGTATTAATCCAGCACCAGGTTACCTTAAATCTTACCCATAAGCATTATACTGGTGAGGGTGTGAAACTGGTGCAGACAGTAGTGGTGTTTTATTGCATTTGTGCTTGTTGCTAATGTTCAGTTCCTGAAGCTATATGCAAACAGAGAATGGTGATATACCGTCCAAGTGAAATAAGGTTTATGAGAAAGATTCTGATTTGGAATCTTTTATGTCAACACTGAGTTTGATGAGCTATAAAAAATATGAGGGCTATATATCATCTATACTGTGTCACTGTGATATTGACACAGTGATATTGCTTTTCAGTTTTACCAACACATCTGATCTGATCTGACAGCATTTTGCCCAGTACAGTAGTAGTGTCCTATGCTATTTATGTTTAGTTCTTTACTTCAAATTTGTGCACATTATTCATGGAATCCAGGACCTGACAGTTAACTACAATGTATATCACATTTTGGCTGCTCCAGATTGTGCTGAACAGTTCAAATATTGAAAACTAATGAACTAAATAAACAACATGTTTTTAAAGAGCATTTCTCTGAGCTTAAAAATTGCTGAGACACACTGTTCAAGCCAATCAGCAACAGTGGTATTTGTACTTGTGTACAGGATAGGGTGAAGGGGAGGGACTACGTGCTGAAGTCCAAGCATTGCCAAGAAGGAGAGATGGCTGAGAAACAGCCAAAGAGGAGAAAATCTGAAGAACCAAGATTGAGAAAGAAGTTCTTAGATTATGCAAAGGTGTTTCAGTAGTGGAGAGACCTCCAAAAGTTGACAGTGAGATGTTTCAACAGTGGAGAGACCTCTGAAAACTGGCAAGGCTGAAGTTGCCTTCCTATTCGCATTTTTTCCTTCCACCTTAAATCGTGCAACAGTTCCATTCTGCCACCTGAAACACCTAAATGTAAATGCTGCACCATTTAAGGTGGGATGGAAAATTCGAACAAGAAGCTAATGTGTCAGAATGCAACTGCTGCACCGTTTAAGGAGGAACGGGAAAATTTGACCAAAAAGCTGGTGAAAAAGAAGCTGACTTCAGCTTCATTGAGAGTTGAAAAGAATGAAAAGGGATGAGGAGGTTGCTCCTGCTTGACAGGTGGGTAACATTAACATATATAATTAACTATATGTAATGTTAACCAATAGGTCAGTATTGTTTTGTTCCGGTTGCTAATGTTTGTGATAGCAGCTGGTTAGCTTCACATCAGCAACTGTAGCAACAGTTTTCTAACTCACAACCTAGCTAACATTAGTGACATTACTTGATGTGTTTTTGCTTTAACGTGGTGTTTGTCCATACAACAGTGTTGTCCACTTTGGCAGGGGGCGTCCTTGAGTTTGGGAGGTGGAGGTTCTGAAGAAGCACTAAAGGAAGGGGTGTATTTGTTTTGCTGTATCAACATTTGTTCTCCAGAATCATATACTGCGCCTTTAAAATCAGCGTCAGTATCAGTTGAGCCCCTACAAAATAACATACTCAAGCTCCATCACAACAACAAGTGTGTGTGTTCACTGTATACGGGCAGTGGTGGGGCAAAGGTCACTAGCCAGCCTCTAAGTTGAACATCTTAAGAGGCTTTGGCGTATCGAGCCGGACCATGCCAGAGAACACATGTAAATCTATTAAGAGCAGAGAGCAGAAAGAACACACTGGGGCAGAGAGTACGACCCTCACTCTCTTCTCTCTCTCTCTCTCTCTCTCTCTCTCTCTCTGCTTGTATAATTAGTATTGAATGTGGTGGCCTGCTCACACACTGTCACTCTACATCACATCAGGCTCAGAGACCCTCACTGTCACAACACAGTACTCTGCTTTCTAACACTGTGTGTGTGTATGTATGTGTGTGTTTGTCAAACATTAGTCATGAGTGTCATGTGCCCAGAAGGAACCCAAAATGGAAGATCACGTTTTCCTACAGCCACGAAGATGACACTGCTAAAAATATGATATAAAATATTGCATTTAAATTACAGTACTGTGCAAAAATCAGAGACCACTCTTCATTTATTTATTTTTCTAGTCAAAATGGCCATTAAGCAACAGTTATTCACTAGCAAACATGTATTTAACACAAAAATGCACAGGAGCCTCAACTTTCAGTTTTTCAAAGAAATCTGCAGAGATATTTTTTCACATCTCCAAAAAGCAATAACTTGTAAATAATGAGTGTTTCAACTGAAAAATTAATAATCAAAGGGTGGTCTCTGACTTTTGCACTGTACTGTAATTTAAATATAATATTCTATAGCATACTTTCACATTTCTATGCACAGAAAATGTAATTTATTATTTTATTCTCTTATTTTGGTCTTGTGTGCTTGACAAATTTGGTCTTCAATAACAAGGAACTTTGAGACGTATATGAAAAATCCTCTATAAATAAAGTTATTATTATTATCACTGTTATTTCATTGCTTAGGATTTCATCACTTAGGTATGCAGTTGAAGAGAAATTACCAGTTCTTATTTTTTCTGTCCCAACAAAATGGTTTTGTGTGCAAAGTATTTTACTGAATCAGCCTTTTAGTCATCAGGATAAGCTCTTTAGGTTTACTCTGGGTCAACGTCCGTTTCACTTCCCTGTTTCAACATCACGCAAATACGTTCCTCCAATAGCCGTCTTACTCAATGCATCATTCCTAAATGCATCCACAGAAAAATCAACACAAATGTGAATATAACTAGCTTAGTATAAATATGCATTACAGATAGAAATGCCCCATTCCTCATCAAAAGCAAAGGTATTCACTAATATAACGTCACTGACATATCAAAAACTTTTCGTCTTACACCATTAAAACCAACAGGTGTTCTTTACATTATGTATGAACACTTGTATAATTTATATATTTTAAATCATATCTTTAATTATATCAAAATATCATATCTTGTATTAACTTACATTACAGGGGATTTCCACCATTTTTTTAAATTCCTGCATAATTAAGTTGTTAAGGTGTAAACAAAATCATTCAGAGTGGTTTGATGTGAACTGATGTTGGACAGACCTGATCATCCAACATCAGTACCTGGTGGAAAGCAATAAAATCCTCACAGCAATTTTCCAACATCTAGTGTAAATGTTCAATCCTGAGTTGGTAAGTTTCTATAGAATTGTTCACAGTGGTGGAGACAGGAAACAGACTTCTGAAGAGTTTAATGCCTCTAAAATCTACATTACAGAAAGGTTATTACATGAAATGGTTACCAATATGCCATCTGATGCCACTGGGTGGACAAAATAGTTTTTTTTAGAATTACCACTATTTTAGCATGATCAACATTACATATCAAACTTATATGATTTGTCTAGATTCGCTGGTCATTTTGGAAGATAAATAAAATGTCTAGATTTGCATTGTACACACTGTGACCTCTGGTTCCTATCACCACCACTATAAATAAATATAGTCTGTAAGTTTCTCTAAAGTGAGCAATTTCATATCAAACCACTCTGAATGACTTTTTTTACATCTCAGTGACTGAATTATGCAGACATTTTGAAAAAACAGTGGAATTCCCCTTTAAGTTACACTTACAAACTTAAGACGTTTTTTTTCTCTCTCCTGTAAAATGACCATTTTGAACATGTTAAGTTTTTCTTATGACAGCAAAACTCTGAAGAAAAGCCTCTGGGATACAAGTCAAGACAGCAATAAGCTTGATGCTGTAGTTGGTCACTTACTAATGTTGAGGTTGCTCTTATGAATCTTGATCCTGTCAGTAGCAATGTCACTGAGGAGCTCCAGGTCAGGGTCTATGGGATCCATCTTGACCCCAACTCATCTGTATCTCGAACCCCTTCCTGTCTAGCAGAATGCTGTTAATGCCTCTGCGTTACCGCCTCTAACTCCACATCCTGTGTCTCTGAATCACTCCAAACTCTGTCATAAAGTACACCTTTACTTGTAGATCCAGCCTAGGGCCTAATATAGACCCTTGAGGCACTCCAAATCACCCTTGGTGCTCTGAACAGCAGCGCTAGCTGTGAATGAGTAAAAGAGTGGATGAGGGGAAAGGTGGAGCCTTATGCAATAATACAGTCAGCAGCCTAAGCTCCCAGCTGGCTACATTCATACTTGCGCTCAGAAATCTCTAGCACAAAGCCAAAGTGCCTATTCTCAGGGTGAAAATGAGATATTTTGCAGTGAATTAACCAGGCTGTGACTTGTGAGGCAATATAATTTGAGATCAACAAATAAAGTATTCAGTAAACTGTTTGTTGGTGCAACTGGCCTTTAATGTCCGACCTAGTTCCATTTTTAACGGCAGCAATATTGAATGTTATGAGGTTGTCCTATGATATGCTTTACCCACAACTGTAACTGTAGTGCTGCTCCACTTTCAGAGCTATCATGATTGTAATTTCTCGCTAAGATGGCACTGTCGTCCTTTTGCCCTCAGTCGCTGCAGGGCTCCCAGCATGACCAGTGTAGCGAGACCGAGGCATGCTGAGGAAGAGCTAAATGGAACAAATTTTGCCGGCACAGCAGTCAAAGCACTGAGTGCGTTGGGAGATACCAAAAATATGAGCCATGAATACTGGCTGACATATTAGCAGAAGAAAGCAGATGGAAAGATGTGACAATAATCAAAACGTTGACTACAAAACTTTTTTGCTCTTCCAATAGAACAGAATGGTTTGGATTGGAGTGGGAACCTGGATCCATTCTCATTTAATGAGATGCGTCATGAGAAATGTAATGTCATGAGAAAAAGTAAAGCACTTTGTCAACCACACTACTTGTTCTCTGTTTGGTTCACATAGCAATTTTAAGCCATTACCAGCAGTGTACATAGTGTTTGGTCAGCTTAAAAGCCAACATTCTACTGGTGCTTAATAGTCTTATGTAAGGTATTGCAAATCCACTGAAGTCTATGGGTCTGTTGCATGAGCTTTATCATAACTTTTCCAATGAAAAAATAACATAGTAACATATTTGACCAGATAAAACTCTTTTTGAATGAATTTTATCTATTAATCAGCCAATAAGTGATTTATAGCATGAAATTACCATGAAGATTCCAAAAATGCAGTGGTGTTACACTCGCAGATTCAGTCAGTGCGTCATTTGTGCACGTAAAAATCCCTTAAACTTATCAGCAACCCAGACCTTAAAAGGTTGAGTTGGCTAAACTATCTTTGAAGACACTTACATTTGATGACACTTGCAGTCTCAACCTTACAGCTTCTTCTTAAACATCCTGTTTCAAAGCCACTTCCTGCTTCAAATGTCTTTCGGCTATAGGTGGCATCCAAGCAATCAGGACTTCCTACAGCTCAGAGAGCTCAAATCCACAACGCTACATCTGTAAAACTCCCATCAACAACCATGTAAATCCTTCACCTAATACTTTAATGCTGCTCAAAGCCTGTCACAGTACTGGATATCTCCTCAAGCATATACTGACCATTCATGCTTCCGGAGCTTTAAAGAAAGCTCAGTACTAGGCCACAGAATCGCTAGATAACAACTCTAATCCATAACTTAGCACAATATACAGTCAGTGGTGGGAATAGTGCTACAAAACCTACTTATGTAAGAGTTTTGCTACTGTAGAGACAATTCAATTCACTGTAGTAATAGAATTAATAATGAAAACTACTGAGCTAAGAGTAAATAAGTTGTTTAAGGTGCAGCCCGACAAGATTTTGTTCAAATACACTTTTCTCATGCTCACACTCCATTGCTTTGCATAGAACATACTACATATGACACATTGAACATATAACATAAAAAAAGATTTTGAAAAAACATGACAAATATACAAGTCCTTTTTGGCTGCACTAAACTGTACGCAACCATTTTCCCTTAAGTGCGGGCCTCGTAGATCTCTGTGTTTAATTCAAAAGCAGAGGGAAACACAGGTTGGTGGCAGGTTGTGTGTACCTGAACAAGTTTGAACCCAACCTGGTACTTGGCCTGACCCAATATTTGTCTATAGGGGCCGGACAATATATTTCAAGCTCTACTCATTATACAGTTACTTTTATAATAATCAGTGTTCTTGCAATCACTTCATCAGACTGAAGCAGGACCTAATATCAATTATACAGGTAGAAAATACTGCTAAGTTAAGTTTGCATTAATTTACTACTTCAGTGACTACTAGCGTAAAACTAAATAACATTAGAAAGGCCTCATTCACGTCTCTCCATCTGTCAGCGACCAAGCTGGAAGCATGTTTTAGCATTCTGGGAGCACAGAGGGTGTGCTGGAATTCCGTAATGTGACGTTGCCAGTGCTCACAGTGGTGCCCACCTCATCCTTCAATTACACACACAAACACGCACACAAAAAGCCCAGGCTCTGAGACAGCACCAGCTTTTCAACCCCACAATGAGCCCTGCAAAGCTGAGCTCCTGCGGCCGGCCTCCTGCCTACAGAATGGTGCTGTTGCGTGGTAACCTGACTGAAAGAAGAGAAAAGGAGAAAGCGGGGGTGCAGTAAATAAAAAAAAGTCCTTCGCAGTTTGCCAGGCACAGAATACACAGGATATTCCAGAGGAAGTAGCACTCAGAGCACCAGCAAACACCAAACACCTGCTTATTTTAAGACAGAGCATGACAGGCTACCAGGCTTAATGTACAGGGCAAGTCATGAGTTACTGGTTATTAAATGTGGCGTACATTAGAAACAAAGATGGCATCGTTCCAATGTCAATAGAAAATGTAAGATCGTAGGGAGAAAAGAGCAAATACCATCAGATTTTGTGACACATTTAGCCTGAAATATGAAAGAACTGCTTGTAGAACAGCATAACGTAAAGCAAAATAAAGTAGATCACGTGATAGCTCAGGGTGGCTCCACAGTTTTTAAGATCACTGCTTTTAATACCTTTTTAAGACCTCAACAAAGGAAAAATAATATAATTTCCACCACACAAAAACACAAACCCAAACATTGGTCTTATTGGTTGAAAATGGAAGAGTCACTGTTTAAAAAACATTTTTTCCAAATTTCCAAATTTTGTTTTTCTACATTATTTGAACACAGCAGCTGATACATACATACACAGGTTTCATATATATATGAAAAACAAAATAAAACTCTCAACAACTAAATATAATATCTAAATATCTAGTACTCAGTGTGCCCACCATTTGCCTTTATTACAACTTCCATTCTTTTAGGATTTTTCTTCCATACCCCCAAAGTTCAGTCTTAGAAGTTGGTTACATTTTCTGCTTCTCATGATCCAAAGCATCCCAAACTACTTTATCTTACTTCCAAAGAGATCAAATTTTACAAATTTAGACACATCAGCCCATAAAAATCTCTGATGTCCAGTTTCTAGTACAGTGTTTCTTCTTTTTTGTCTGTTTCCTTTTCTCAGTATTGACTTCTTGGCAGCTACACATCCATTCAGACTCATAGTGTTGAGTTGTCTTCTCACAGTAGAAGGATGGACAGAAACACCTGTGGATTTTTTCTGATTTGAAGCAAAAGTGGAGCTTGATGATCTCATGTCTCTCAGAGATGTAAATACTGTTTATCCTCGGTTGTTAAGATCCCATTTTCTCTGTATCGTTTATTTAAATTCTTTGAACTCCAGTTTCGGAAACTCCTGCTTTTTCACTTATTTATCTTTGACTTTGCTGTTCCTAATATAACTGGATTGTATGCAATATTTATTGGATACCAAGTTTCAGTGCTGGTTTCTTTAAGTGGTATCACACAATCTCTAATTAGCAAATTTGCCTTTGCTCCCTCTCCCTGAATCGATACTGGGTCTTCACAGCTGTGCTTGTGTCCCAATTTTATAGAGACAGTTTTATATTCTTGCCAAAACCCCCACTTCATGTTCTAATTAGAAAGTAGAGCTAGCAGCAGTATTGCAGCTGAAAATCAACCAAGCATACAGGTTTAAAGAAGAAAATACAACCAAAACAACAATGACAGGGTATGAAGCTACAAAGAGAACATTCCATTCATTTAAATATTACACATCAGCTGAGAGTGTGTGTCTGTGTTCATGCATTCCTATGAGTCACTGTAATATACACGACATTATTCGTGACCCTAAGCACTTTTCAAAGATGCCGTGTGGATTAGGATTAGTGCATGTGAATTAAACTGCTCTCTTCTGAGCCGTTTTATTCTCTTCAGCAAATATGAATACTTAAATAACACCTCTGCTCATGTAAGAGGGAGAAACAGAGCTGTGTATGGGGAAAAGACAGGGTATGTTTTGAGTATGGGTTTAAAAGGAGGACTCCTCAGCTGTAGCAAGCTGATTCTCAGAGTGGGGGCTGTTACGTAAGTGATGAACTGCATTGAGTAATGTTTTATAATGATGCTTGGTGGTACCATCCTTCCAATTCAGACACAGCAGCCGCACCGTTTAACCCTGTATAAACTGTCCCCTGGAGATAGGAGCATCGACACTCAGCACTATTAAAAGTGCCATTTCCTATGTTTTCCTACTACTTTATTTTTTACTGAGGTTGGTAGGTAGGTAGTTAGTTATTAAAGGGCCAATCATGGAAAGATTTGTTTCAAATTATATATATAGACTGTGTCTGTGTGTATATATATATATATATATATATATACAGACACACACACAGTCCCACCCATTCATGCTCAACATTTAAGGAGTGCTTCCTCCTGGACTGCTTTTTGAATGAGGCCGCCAATCACAACAGAGGTCATTTATATATATCAGTATTAAAGGCACAGTAACAAAAAAGTCTGTTTAATTCTAAGGAATAAGCAGAGGTTGGAAAACTGTCATTTAAAATGAATTGGAACGTTTGGGGACATAAAACCACACAAAGTGTCATAATTGGTCAGGGAAAAAATAAAATACAGGAAAAAAATGCAGGATATGGGCCCTTTAAAGGACTGCATAAATATCAGGTTTGGTATGACATCTACTGTAGACATGCTGGGATTTTCCCTTGCTTGAAATGAAGGACAATTGGGAGCTTGGATGCTTATATCAGCATGTGTGTGTGTGTGAGTGTGTGTGTGTGTGTGATAGTGCTATGTCAGTAAAACCTTAGTAATGTGATTAGTGTCCCTGAGGCCAGAGCCTCCTCTTCTTACACACACACACACACACACACGTACACACACGTACACACACGTACACAAACAGATAACGACACATTTTAATTCCTATGAGTCACTGTAATATATATTATGAGTGGCCCTAAAGGCACCTTTAAATGATGCCCTGTGGATTAGGATTTGTGTATGTAAATTAAAAGAACAGTTTGACTAAACATGCTAAAATGGCTAACAATGAAAAGAAGAGAGCAAGGCACAATCTGACCCAGAGTACAGTGGATCACCGATGTTTTATGTCCTCTAACAGGTTTTAAGCACAATGTTTTTTGGTCATCTTGTCGCATTCCCATTGCAACATCACCTGTAAATTTTCACAGCAATCAGACCGATATTTTCTCAAGATTGACCATGAAGACTCTTTTTATACCATAAAAGAAGTTTTGTGACTGAGTAGACACAGTGACAGTGACAGTGACTGAGTAGTGTGTTTACGTCACAGAATTCACCCATATATTATTTAAATCTCCCTCTTGGTGGCTATCATACATGATGGCTCCACATCAAGCGGTTAGTTTAATCACAGTGTAACGACTAAGCCTTCCAAAGTAACAATGAGAGCATTCCATTTTCCCCATATAAATCCAGAACAGTGAATTTCTTGTAAATGTACCACAGATTTTATGTAAATAAAATTTATTTCAGTTTTATGTTTTTTATGGCCACTTTTCATTGATCATGTTTATTTTGATGCAGATATTTTGGTGTATTTTGGTGGAAAAGCTTGTCTGGGTTTACCAATACAGAATTATTCTGAACTAATTGTGTTCATATGAATTTACCAGACTTCTTCGTGACAACTGACACCTCAGGCTGTTACACTTATGCCTACTAGTTAGCTGTCTTTTTATGATCAATGTCAAACTTTATGTCCTTTTCATAATGCTAACTTGTGGCTACTTGCTGTCACTGACAACATTATCAGCACTCCATTATATGTAGCTCAATATATAATAGGAACTTTTATGACTGTCCCTCGTAAAGTCCAGATTTCTGGCTGACTGCCCACAGCGCATGCTGGCTAAGAACAGTATCAGTCCATGTGGGCTGTATCTTGTGGCCATCACTGAATGTTCATGCTAGCCAATTATCCAGCCTGCAAATAGCTCTGGCAGCATGCCAACTACCTCAAGAGCAACAGCTAGCCGGGTCAAAGTAGGTCACTCCTTGGACGTGTACGACTAAATTACACAGACGCCCACACACACCCACCAATACACCACCAACGCCCACACACCCAGCAACCTGAGAGCATGGATGAGCGGCTACTGATATTCAATGAAGCAGAATGTATTTGACTTATTCTGATGCAGCCAAAGTGAACTTTGGAGAGGAGCTATTTCTGAAGCACTGTGGAGCTTCATGCTGCATTCACATGCTGGCAGGAGATGGACAACCGGATTTTCCATTGTTTTAAATGGAGCCGTTAAAGAAATATTTGGTACTGGCAGCATCAACATTCCGTTTGTCATTTGTCATTTTTAGCCTACATTAAATTGTTAAAAATGTCTGAAATATTTATTTGATGATGAAGCTGAACCTGTCCAGGGTGTATACTGCCTTCCGCCCAAAGACCACCGGGACAGGCTCCAGCACCCCCCGCCATCGCTACTCATAAGGATAACCGGTTTAGAAAATATGTGTGTGTGTGTGTGTGTGTGATGAAACTGGTGTGAAGCAGAACACAATCAGAAGTCCACACAGAAAATCATCTTAAAAAAACGCAAATCACCAAACAATACACTGAAACTTTTTTCACATATTTCACACCAATAAGGCAATTTCATCGGCATCTGACCCACTCTCCAATATGTAATGTGTAAAACAACATGTATATTTCTTTTAAATGGTTTTTCCTCACTTCTTCTCTCAGTTCAGCAGAAACCACTGTTGCTTTGTTCTTTTTGCTTACAAAAAATTGCTGGTCAGTTGATGAAATCCTCCTCTCTCTTTTTTGTCAGGTTATTGAGCTAACATTAGCATGATGGCTAATTTTTGTTTTTTGTTCAACCTAATTAGCTAGAACAACATAATCCAGCTCAGCAGTATAGCAGTCATATAATGATGGTTTGTCTGTACAGTGAACATTACTGAAAAAGCCGTGATAGAAACGGCTGGAGCAGTTGGTGCTGGCATTCAAATGCACGGAATCCAGTCATCGCAAACAATAAAGGCCTTTGTTGGCTAATCTGCTTAAAGGTTCACTGTGAAAACGTCCAAGACTGCAGCAAATTCCTCAGAGAAACACACAGTACTGACGCAAACATGTTCTTTTGCATGCACATAACATTTAACTCTGATTTACTGCTCATAAGATACATCTTCAACCTTTGTAAATGACAATTATCACTTTCAACCACAGAATCATGCCGTAAATTTATATTTGTTTCTGTTGAAAGTACAAATTCTAAACTTTTACCACATTTGAGTTTATATGTAGAAGAGGGGAGATTTCATTATGATCTCAATCTGATAAAACGATATTGTTGTGCTCAGTTTTATTTTTGCAGAATGAAGCAAGAACATTACATTTTTGCCATGTTTTTCTCTTTGTTTGACATTGAAACAAACGGAAAAGTCAGAAATGCAAACATATATACAGAATAGAGATATAAATGGATACACACACACACACACACACACACATGTATATATATATATATATATATATATATATGTGTGTGTATTATATACTGTGCAAAATTCCTAGGCACCTAGGCACATTGTTTAAAACCTAGTATATGTGCCTCTTTATTTACTAGCTATGCTTACTTTGTAGCTAACACTGGTTGTACTGTCAAATCAATACTGCATTCACACTAAAATGTGTACAGTAACACAGAATTACATGTAGAGTTAAGTAAAGCTAACTGTTCTTCACTAGAGTGAACATTTAAGCAAAAAAAGGAAAAAACATGCCAATATAAATGCTAAAACCTAACCCTAATCTTAACCTGATTATACTATAAGAAAGGATTTTGCTCTTTCAGTTTAAAAATTAATCATTGAGCTTTTATAAAAAGAACTTGCAGAGTCAGGATCATTTTGTTGGTCCTGCTTTTTTTCTACAAAGTCAGATTTTTGTCCTGTAAATGTATGAAAACAAGCACACATGCACCCCCCCCCCCACACACACACACACCATTTGCTACTAATGGCTCCTCATGCTTAACTGCTCCCACGGCTCCACTAACAGCAGACTGATAAGGCCAGGACTAAGTATCTGTGTGGAACCATCAAAGCTCCCCCAACCCCCCATCCCAACATACACACACACACACACACACACACACACAGTATAAAAATACACAACACAACAGCAACATTTACACAGCAAATCATATTAAAATCATTTCAGTCACATTTATCATATTAATTACATTCAGCATTTTTACTCATTACCTTCCCTCCAAAACTAAACCTCATTACTGCTCTGTGGACAGAGTTAATGGTTAATTCAATTCAGCTTGAGGGTGAAAAAGGAAAGCTCTGATGAAGTCAGCATGTGTCTGAGCGTAATGGGAAATCCCAAGATAAACATGTACACATCTGAACGTAACTGACCTTATGTCAGCCTTAATGCAGCACTAAATGGGACACTGCTATTAATGCCGTTCTCAGATGGGCCAAACACACACACACACTTAATATAGCCTCCTCAGTCACACAGGCACTAAAGTTAGTGACAGAGGCGTGTGTGGACAGACGCTCACCTTGGCCCAGAGCACACACTGTAGCGCTGAGAGAGAGAGAGAGATCCTACAATGAGGATTTCCCCATTCTATTCCTATTGAATCAAATAAACACATTAGAGCCTTATATTAAAAGGGTCTGCATGTGTGTCCTTATGCTTTTTTAACCGATTCTACTTTAGGTGTTCGTACAGTGTTCATTCAAACACAATGTTTTGTGTTGGAATGAATAGGCAAATGCTCAACATCCTGAAACATTCCTGAGTCATTCCACTGACATAATACATAATGCTTATACGTCTACTTCTTATTCAAACATAGTCAGTATGTACTCTGCAGCCAAATGTTTTTGGGTACTCCTCTTATCTCACCTTCATACAAGAATGCTAGGAACATGTTAGCAACCACTATGCATACATCACACATACTATAGCAATACCTTAGCAACCACCTGGGATACCATAGCAATGGCCTAGCAACACTTTAGCAACCATGTTTTCCATCAAAACATGGTATTTTGTCTGCACTGTGTAGCTGTATTTATTGAATGATATTTCTTAAAATTAAGAACTGAATAATAAGCTTGCAGCTTAAGTGATTAATTAAATTAGTAGCACCTAAATGTTAACATGAGTGGGCATTCTAGAGCTCCTTTGTCAATAGTGCGCTGCGTACCACCTGCTCCATTTGCATATGATGCATTTACGTAAGCATGTAATGTACTGACGTTGAAATCTAGATAATCCAGCACACTGTACTGGCATGTCCTGTGTTAGACTCTGTCCTGATGTCATCACACACACATAGTTATGACCTGTGCATGCGTGTGTGTGTGCAATAATATGTCCCAAATGTATTTTATATATATATGCATATACATATGTCAGTTTATATAAGTATCTATATGTAATTTTAATTTTCTAAGCCTAATCCTAAACCTAATACTAATCTTAACCTCAGTAACCAAAAAGAAATGATTAAACATGGAACTTTTGTGAAAAAGCACTTTACAAAGTCAGGGATCATTTTGCATGTCCTAACATTACAGGTTAGCTGTGTTTTTCTCTGGTTTACCTAAAAATTTAGGTCATTTTGTCCTGAAAAGATACAAAAAACAAGCACAGATACTCTGTTCTTATATCTCAGTTGCTTTTGTGTATCTCTCTCTTTTTCTGTCTACAGTGCCTCAATAGTGCTGGTGCTACTGGACTCTGTAAGGTTGTGTAAAAAGGCCTGCAAACCCAATTACATCACTCTGACATGTCCTTTAGATTACAGTTCTAATAGCACACAGAGTCAATGAAGTCAATAAAGTTGCCCATACATGACCGACTAACAGGATGATCAGTCCTTCTCTCTCACACACTCACACATACATACCCAACATGTTCATTTAACTCACCATACAAGTGTTTATTCTTGATTTTTGTCACTGTCGCAGGAAAACTCAGAACTGCTACTGGTCCATTCTAGGAATATGCAAGCACTCTGCTAATCATTCCAAGAGGCAGTGTTCTAATACTGAACTCACTATTTGAGCATTCTTTAAGTTGAATGGCAGGAAGCAAATATACAGGCTAACTCAAGTCAGTGAATTACTGTTTTAAAATGGCTGTAAGGTATGACAGTTTCACTCATGTTAAAGATTAAGTATGCTGAATGATACTTTGTTGCAACAAAACATGACAGTGTCCAATGTAACGTTTTTCCCCACTGGCCAGTAGGTCAGAGTTTTACTGGCTCCTTGTCTATTTTTACTCTCCTGGAAACAAAGAGCAGAAAAACACTTTTCCATTAAACTGTTTATTATTCATATGTACACTGTAATGGTTTGTTTAAACAACAAAGAATTGATTCATTTTCATCTTACAGCATTTTCAGCATTTACATCCAGTAACAACTGTGGATCTTTCACTGCCTCCTTGAGCCACTTCTTTACTACTGGCGTGATGTCAAAGTGCTCCATGTCTGGACCCTCCAAACTAATGAAGAGCAACCTCGTAAGTGTGCGAACACTCATGTTGCTCCTCCAGTCAGTCATTTATGAGTAAAGTTACAGTAACAAGTCACAGATGACTCACCTTCGACATGCTACATCAGTGATGTGCTGAGAGCCAACGTCTTCTCCGCTCTTCTTGAGAAGGGCAACCGTTCCTTCATAAGAGGTGAAGGGGGGTTCACTGTTTACAATGTGGCAAGGAGTGTTGATTAACTTCTCCACCCGCTGGACTGTGCCATTGTTTGCCTGTTGTGTCCAGACATGAAGTGGCTCAGCTGACACACTGTCCGCCACCTGCCTTGCCAGCACACATTGCAAATGTTGGTGGCTCTTGTTGTGCACATCTAACCCCTGTTTTCTGTAGTTATAGAGCCCATTTGAAAAACGCTTGGCCGGCCTTGGCAGGGAATTGCCAGCAAACTGAGCATCCACCATTTTCCATGACACTACGAACCTCCTCTTTCCCTTAGTACCCTCATTTGCTTCCTTTGACATTGTTTTCGAGCTATTGACTGAGGTGAAAACACCGACTGCAAGAAAAAACTTGTCAGGGAATCGAGGGTTAGCTTCAGCCAGTTAGCATCAAAGGCGAACTGACTTGTGACTGTGATTGGCAGAAACCCTGTCACTGGCCCAAACAGGCCCATCGGGCCATTACCTATATGAAACACTGCACAGGTCTTAAAGTATTGCCAAGAGTGTGTTTCTAAGACACGTTGCTAAGCAAGTGCTGTTAAGAACATGATTGAGATGGCAGGTTATTGCAGCTATAAATAGGCTGACAACTAGCTAAATGTTACCTTAATAAACATATTGGCACATCAACCACTGAAGAGAGAAAAAACCTTGAGTAGAAGCCTACATGTCATCACCTATGACATGTACCTATGACCTATGACATGTACCTACCACTGCACCAGTTAGCTCTATTTTTAGCATTAGCTCACTGGCTTATCTGAAGGGGCAGCCTCTGTTGCTCAAAAACAATGACCAAAAGATTTCCCCTTTCTATTTTTGAATAACAAGACATTTTCAGACACCTCTGTTACTGCTAAATGTTCCCACGTCCTATTGATTTTTTTTGTCTGTTAGCACCTGTGCACCAGTTTACCATTTGTATGTTATGAGTAAGATTATATTAATTATTCTTTCTTTGCTTTGGTTAACCAAATATCCACTTATTAACTCTTACAGATACTCAAATATCAAAATCAATACTCGAATGCACATTCCTAGTCCATTCATCACGAAATCTTCATACAATGTGAAGTGCAGTTGGTAGTTTTAAAAGGTGTAAAGACAAAAAACTGAAAGTAACAGTGTTACAAGGACTAATTATGACAGTGACAATGTCTTTCAAAAGGACCAAGGACTAATCCTGACCCAGTCCCATCTGAACTAAAAGCCAGTTGGAACTTTCCATAATTCAAAAACCTTCTGAAGAATTTTCGAAACTGTTACTAAGCCAGTGATGGAAAACAGTCATAAGTGGAATCTAATATTCAACCACAGCTACTAAAAAAGCAGAAACCACCCCCATGTTTTTGTAAGCACAAGCTATCTGTTTTGCTGAATATCCAAAAGGAGATTCTAAGAGGCCAAGCCGGTGACTATTAATTACACAGAGTGACCAACAGCTCCTTAAGAGAACAGACTGAGGGCAACTCAACACAAACAACAAATGTAATCAACAATTTACTGTAGGGTATAGTTCATAAAGCTACATGACACCTGACATAACTCTTCATAAATGTTCATAAATGCTTATTGCAATAGGTGTCAGTCACTATAAAGGTACATTTGCCAATTTTGATCAGTTAGCTAAATGTGCCTTTTTGACAGATGATGACAGGTGTGGTCTTTTGTACAGTCTTGTTTTACATTTACCATTTTACATTTACATTGACCTGTTTTTGTCATTTTTGGACATTAAACAAACAAGATAGAAGGGCAGACTCAAACTTGTCAATGCAGAATGCAATTATGTTTTAGGTTCATTCAAATATAATCATATGTTTGTAATATATTATCATTATTATTAGTAGCAGTAGTATTATTAGTATTGTTATTAGTATTACTAATATAACTACTGAACTATGTGGTATTAGAGGTTACACAGACTAGTCGGCTAGTCGGCTCATTGGAGAGGGAGTATAACGCCCTTAATCCTGTAAAGTTTGAAGTCAGTTATTCTTATTTTAGATTTTTAAAGTTGATTATTTAAAGCCACTGGTTGCAGCATTCCCTTCTCCTGTGGTTTTACTCATGATGTCATCAGCGATTATTCAACGTTCACTCAACTTTCATCACAGTCGTGCAACCCCTAGTTGTTATAATTAAACCAGTTAAAAAGTATACAGAGAGCAGTATAATTAAAGTCAATGGATGAACAGTTTTACCAGACCAGTGAAAATGTCTCCATCTGCCTCATCTCTGAGCTCAGCCCCACACACTCAGCCCACATCTCTCAGCTAACAAGAGGAGAACGAAGGAGTTCTCTATCAGTACTCACGCAGGAAGTGCTTCTCCAATAAGGCTATTTCAAGATGACCTTTGACTTCATTGAGACGTTCAGAGTCACTCCTCAGGTCCTGCACGGTGGTCATGTTTAGAGACCCCGATCCAGCCTGAACAAAAAACATATGCATAT